>NC_041819.1:8799625-9119125 GCF_900964775.1 Scleropages formosus | reverse complement strand
CCCTTCAGGCTTCCAGCTCCATCACTGAGTGCTGGGGACCCTGGTGCAGTTGAGGAGACGTGTCCATGAAACATCTTTTGCAAACATGCACACCGTAATTGTTTTCTTGCACCCGGTAAGCGCCACTGACCTGTTATTGCTTTATGTTAATTTGTGTGAATTAACAGTTCACTGGTTAAACCAGTGGGAGCGCATCGTAACTTGGAAAATTCATCTTTTTGTAAGATGAACCAAGTGATAGTTTTCTTGAAAATGGACGGGGAAACGCATCGCAATACAGACAGGTGTAAGGAGACGTAGTACTTCCAGTGTGTTATTTCCCAGCATGCTGTTCCGTAGCGGGTACGCCTGTTACCTTTCCGTGGTCATATTGTACGAGTCCTGTTGATCTAGGCATGGTGGCTCAGTGGATGTCCTTGTGGCATCCCTACATGCTTGGGGGTTTCAATCATTGGCTCTGCCGGTGTTTCCCCTGGGTTTCTGTGGGTTTCCATTTATGTGCCTAGCAGACACTTTTCTCTGAAGCGACTTCCAGTGAACTCTATGTAGTGTTACCAGCCCACACACCTTATTCACCGTGGTGACTTACAGTGCTAGATACGCTACTTACACTGGGTCACTCATCCATACATCAGTGCAACACACTCTCTCTGTGTCACTCGCACACTATGGAGGAACCTGAACAGCCTGTCTTTGGACTGTGGGAGGAAACCGGAGCGCCTGGAGGAAAACCACACAGTGACGGGGAGAGCACGCAAACATCCCACACACTGAGTGGGGATCGAACCCACGTTCTCTCGCACCACCCAGGCACTGTCAGACAGCAGCGCTACTCGCTGTGCCACCGTGCCATTTCCTTCAGGTGCCCCTGTTTCCTCCCTCAGTGTGTACTTGTACCGAGATCGGTTGGGAGCTACATCATCCTCGCTGCGGCACTTTGCACTTTCCTGTGATGGACTGCTGTTCCTTGCCTTGCTGGGATCAGTTCTGGATCACTGATATTGGATAAACCATTACTGGAAGTGGTTAGGGGTGATGTGAGAAGTTAATGAGCTTATTGGTGTGAAAAATAGAATTATCTTTTGTTAGCGGTGACCGTGTAGCTCTTTCAGTGAAGGAAAAATAACTTTGTGAGAAGGGCTTTCTCTGCATTAATCTCCCTTACCGCCCCAAATGTTAGTTTTTCGGTGTCGTCTCGGAGGTGCTCGAGCCAACAGCACGGAGTTACCCATCCAGAACAAGACGGAACGTAATCTCCTTAGTCGACATAATTGTATTTACATGCCGCTCTCAAATATTTGTAGTCTCCTTTTCCTCTTGGATTTAGATTCATTTGTGTTTGCTGGTAGAATTGAGACCCACCCTGTTCCCTGCTGCGTAGCGGTACTCCACGCACATCTGGGCCACATCCCAGCTGGGTGTCCGAAATGCTGCGAAATGTGCTTTTTCTCTTCAGGAAATGCGGTGTGTTCCTGATGGATCCCTGAGCGTGAGCTGAGCTCTGCTGGAAGATGTATTCCTGGCTCCCCAGTAAGAAGAGGGAGATCGAGGCCTTGTGAGCACACGGGCTTGGGTTGTGCGTTTCCAAATATTTCAGATATGCAGTCGATTACTTATTTTATGTTGCTAACAATCTTTTATTTTTTTTCTCAGAAGTTATTACCAGTGGCTCTAATTTCATCCATTACATCTTGAAAGGGATTTTAATTTCTGAGCAAACATGAAAGGATTAAGCACCGGTAAAATGTTTGCTTTGATATTCAAAGTAGCTGTTAGTTGGCTAAGAAATGCCCATCTCTGCCTGTGGTGAACGTAGTACAGCATCCTTCAATCGTCAACTTCTGCACGCTCGTAAGTGGTTCTTCCATTGTGATGCCCTCACGTTTTGCCTTAAATGGAAGAGAAAGGTGTCAACTGCAGGGTGTCACCGTAGCGCGGTTGGGTCGTCGTGGTGCCTCGCAGCTCCTGGACTGTCGGTTTGGACATGGGTTTGAATCCAGTTCCGTGTGTTCTCCTTGTGTTTGCGTGGGTTTCCTCCCACAATCTGGAGATGTGTGCTTCAGATAAACTGGTGACTCTTAAGTTGTTCGTAGTCTTTATACATGTGGCCACGCTGTGATGGACTAGTGTTCCATCCTGAGTGTATCCTGCCTCATGCCAAGGTTTTATTTTTGGGGGGGGGAGGCTGTTGCAGTGTTTCAGTATGTGTTACTGAATAAATAGAAAATGAGACATTCTGTTATCTGACTTCTTTGGTCCTGCATGTTTCCAGTGTACAGCGCTGCTCCTTTGGCCAAGACCTTGGTCCCGTCTTCTGGAACATACGACTTCTGGGCTGTATTACCTGCTTCTTGGGTTCTGCTCTCCGTCCTCCGGTGAAGGAGCTCGCTTTCCACTCCGGGACCCTTGCCATTTGTGCTGTACTGAAGTGCTGGTATTTCCGCAGGGACTGCAGCGTACAGGTGTTTTTCGGATCAGTTTTGTAGAATTCTCTTGGCTAGGAGCAAGCCCTTGGAGACCTGCTGACATTTGGCTGCGTTGACTTTCTTTTTAAACAGTTACTTTGTAGATGGCAGTACTGGCTTGGGTGTTCTGAAAATACAAGTTGGCTCTTTGCACTCCCTCACCTTTATTTTTTTTTGTAGTTGTATCTTTACTGCCAATTTAGCAACTCCATGTGGTTTTTGCATGTTGGTAGAGGCTTTTGTTGTGGGAAGGTGAGGCAGTCAGAGTTGTACATTATTTAGGAGTCCGTGGGATGTACTTCCACCTATTCCATGTGTCTCTTATTCTTCTGATATCATGAGCTTTGTGATTTTTGCCTCTGTTGCGTCTTGTAACAGCTCTGTCACGATGCCAGCATGGGATCTAGTTCTGTGGGAGAGGGTGTCACGGTGTGGGTTTGGCGGGGCTGCTGTTTTGCTCATTCTGACTGTTGTGTGCAGCTTTACCGTTACTTCTTTATTGGTGGCCCTGTACCCCAGTGTGACACCACTAATAAGAGTGGTCAAAATGAGTCTTGTTCATGCCCCCCAGCAAACACTTTGGGGGACCGTGGGCTCTCTACAAAGGGTTCGGCCCTAGAAGAGGTCCGAGCGTGATGCTGAATGACCTCCAGCTTTAGAGCGGCAGGTTTGCGCTCCTCCTGCGCCTTTTCATTTGATGTGAGAGCGGCCTCTCTGCTGGAGTCTCTGCTGCTATTAAGATGTAATTTTCGCCAATTGAGCAGCACTCCCACATCTGCACAGCTCCATACTCCTGGGCTTTGATGACCACCTGAGCAACACAGTGATCTGAGCTGAACTCTTTCACATCTGTTTATTAATGTTTTATTTTGTTTTCCTAGTACCTGCTCTCTCTCTCACTTGCTGTCCGTCTGAACTCTATAGGCAGGTACTTGTGCGATGTACACGTGCAGAAATGGTGCTGTGGGATGAACCACGCTTCAACAACTGGACCGGTATTGGAAGCTCTTTGTTTCTCATTTTTGTTTACTCCGAGTTGTATGTCGCTTTGGAGAAAACCATCTGCTAAATGAATAGGTGTAGATGTAGTACCTGTTTTACTGTTGCACTGTGGGAGGTGGGGAGTTGTGGGTCACTTAGCAGGGCAGTGATCTGTAGAGTTCTGGATGTCCACCCTGGGCATGTTGTGCCACACAGACATTTTGGGATTGCCCAGCATCAGCTCAGCCAATGAGGTTGTGTGGACAGTTTTTTTTTTTTTTTTTTTTTTTTTTTTTTTTTTTTTTTTTTTTTAAAACCCCCGCGGTGCCGTCTGGGCACAGCAGAGCACAGCTGTCTGGAGAGGAGCCGACAGCCGCCAGTCAAAGGCTGAGGGGCTGGTTGCCGTGCTCCGTGCGGAATTAGCTCGCTCCATATCCATGGCAGCTATGCGAGGGCTGAAAAGCGTGCAGAGGCTCTATTTGTTTAGGAAAGGCGTGTCGGGGGGTGTAGCTGCCTCCTACCTCCAATGTGTTTGAGTCCTCAGGGTCATATGGGTATTACAAAAACCGCAGCAAATGTAAAGCTCACGCAGCTCTCCTAGTTGACACAAGGTTGCTCGTGCTTTTCCTTGGTGAATTACCCTGTTTAATTACCACCGCTCAGTGGTCCACTCGCAATCACCCGGCTGCCGTGATCTCGCAATTATTCCGTTCGTCTCTCACTTCAAATATGCCTTTCCATCACCTCTATTTTTGAAATTTTTAATTAATTTTTGGGTTTTAGCAAGCTGATCATAATCGTGACCTCTTCATTTATACAAGACTGCTTCAGGGTGATAGAATTTTGCATTTTTCACTGAGTATTTGTGTACATGTGTACAGCGTTAGTCACCACTTGCAGTCAAAGGATGTGTTGCAATTCCCACTCCTGCTGTTCTACCTTAATCACGTTATAAACCCTGGCCTGATGCGTCAAAATGACTCAGGTGCCTGGGGTAGAGTAAGTACCATCAAGTCAAAGATGACCCTTGGTGACCTGTCATAGTAGGGGCTGGTATGGAAGTGTTGGACCAGCGCCGCCTTCTACACGCCTTTGAACCACACATGAACATGCAAAGTTGAGACTAAGCTGGATTCAAACCTAGATGTTAACCCACATTCCTGGAGCTGTGAGGCACTGGCGTTACTTGGTGCATCAGTGTGCCAGTGTGCGGGCCAATATGTTTGTGTGCTGGAGTATGTGGTAAAGGCAGAATGGTCCGTGACCTTCGCATGCTATGCACGACAGAGTGCTAAGGTGGAAGGAAGTTGACGTGCTCTTAGCCAGGCCTTCCTGTATCATGGCCTGCTTATACTGAGTGATTTGTTCTCAGTCGGCAGCGTTTATTGCTGCCAGTTTGAGAATGCTCTTAGTGAATTCATCGCTCTTCTGCAGATCGCTTCCGTTGACTGTAAAGTAATGGAGATGGATTGTGAGCAGATGAGTAGTTGGCTAATAGAACTGGGGTCATGTGGAGCCTCATGTTCCTGTACTCCCACTAGACATTCAAAGAGGAGAGTGCTCCCTTACTGCCAGGGTACAAAAGATGTGCTTAAATCTCCCAGCAGGGAATTATGTCTCTTTTTAATTGGAATTAATATTTAATATGTAATCAGTTGTGAGCTGCCTTTGGAAGATGAACTCTGATCATTGTGTTGTGCTCAGGCTGCTGATGTGAGTCTGGCATTCTGGCATTCTTGTTACCACATGCCAGTGGAATGTGGTGGCAGGCTACAGTGTTCAGGACCTCTTATGGTCACCCATTTGAACCGGACCCTGAACCGAGGAGCAGGTCAGAGGCTGTGAATTAACAGCGTATTGCCACGTCATTGGGTCATAAGATCTAGCCATTGTCCTGGATGTTCTGCCATTTCCTCTGTGGGAGGTGAGCAGACTGGTCTAGACAGATGTAATGGAGGGGTGCTTCCTTACCTCACGCCAACCTGATCTAAGTAAACATAGTACTGTTGTGCTGTTCTTGTTTCACAGCATCCTGACTGTGCAGAGTGGAGCTGGACTGGGGGTAAGCACCTCAGGATCAAGGGTTACTTTGGTTTTACCTCAGGTTTTGACAGCTTTCAGCTCACAGGCTTGTTTGGAGAGGACTGGCTGACTTCCAACCGTCTCCGGTTGACCAACCACCTGCTGGAGTTTAAATTCTTTACTTTGAATTCATCTGACATGGTGCCAGTCGGACCGCAATGAGCTAGTGTTTACTGTTGCACGGTTTCAGGAGTGGCTTGGTGTGCATCAGTCCTCATGAGTCAATGGTGGAAATGGTGGTCAGTGTTCAGATTTGATTGTAAATCCATTGGTGGCGTTCTGACGACGCATTGCTACAATTTTTGAAGCTCTTTGGGTAAAAGGTTCAACTGTTTTCCCATTTAACTGGGAGTCTGTCTTAACAAAGCATGCTTACCTTCCATTCCACTTGTTAGGACATCCTGATTTTAACAGGTCATGACCCAACTGTAGTATATGTGGGCTAATCTTAGCTTTAGCTACCCCGTGGGGATTAGGACAAATAGGTGAACTTTACCCAGGACACTGGGTTATAGGCAGGTATGAGGAGTACAAAAGCGTTCAGCATCGGCAGACAATAGATGTGTTTTCTAACAATGTGGCCTTTTTACTTTAGAGTTGAAATTAATATCCCCCCATGGTTCTGTGTACACTGTCTCTTACTGTTTGGGCATTTGACTCCTTCAGTAAACCATGTGCTCTGGGTGAAACATGATCTTTTCACCCAGGGTGTGCCAGTAGGTTCCCACCAGGTTGCCTCCAGATTTTTCTCTGGTTGCCCTGATGTGGGATGCAAGACCACTGTGGTGTAGATGACTCAAAGATACCCATGATGAGTACTTGTCATCAATGTAGTCCTGTGGGAACCAGAGACTGCTACTCCAGATTCCTTTTCAGCTACCTCTTGTGGGGGGAAAATGCACACAACTCTTTGCCTGCAAGAGCTACTCTGAAGATTGATTTGTGTGATGATTTTTTTTTTGTCTAGTCACACAGTTCATTTGTAGATCTTCCAAGTCATGGTGGTTGGAGCCACCCTTTAGGATGATCACTCTTCTTTTTGAACCCAGGCTCTCTGACTTCAACAACTTTCAGTAACTTAAATAATGATGGGCTGCCCTTCATCACCAGTTTATAGCCAGCTTGTGATGTTGATAGATTCCACAACCCTCTCTGATTAGGTATCTTTCTTTTGCCTGGAGCCCAAAGGTTCATATCTTCTTGTCTCCTCAGATAGAAAGGTTTTTTAATGAGAGCACGCAATGTTTCCACACCTTTTTGCTTAGTCCCATGTCAGAATTAGCACACTGCTGCTTTCCTTTGGAGCTCATCCAAAAAAAAAATCCAGTTGTGCTGGAAAACCTGTGTGTGTGCAGGTCTAGTGAGCTGGGTGCTTCCTCACACAGCTGTGTTTCTCATACAGGAGAGCGATAACATGGTTGGTTATAGCATAAACAGAAGAGCGGCTGCTTGGGATTCCTTGTCCAAAATGTTCTTAATGTTGACGTTTTGTTTAGTCCACTGCTACAAAATGAAATGCAGTTCTTTCCATCTTTGTCCTTTAGTTGATATGAGCCTGATGACCCAGTGCGCTCCTCTTATCATCAGCCATGTGGTTCATGGTGACGCATCCTTGATGGGTATGTACGCCGTGTGTCTAAGGAATGGCAGTAGAACCTTCCAGAGAGGAGGGTGTCTTGACCTTTGTTTTATGTAGCTGCATTTTAGGGCTGTTAACACTGTCAGTAGACAATGTATTTTGTTTTCAGGAGTTGCTGGTTAATTTAATTTGCTCAGCAACAGTACAGTTTATGTAACCGCACTGATAAGAAAAATACAGCGGTACAGTCGTACGGCGTACGCAGTATCACCCAGTATGGTGCAGTCGGTCATGTTTTCAGCAGTGATGTTAGGAAGAGATCAGATCACATCATTTTGGAGAATGATACTTCAACATTACTCATGAAAATACTCAACACAGTCTATAGGTGGAAGTCAACATAACTGCCAACACTAGTCTTT
Source organism: Scleropages formosus (assembly GCF_900964775.1). Classification (NCBI taxonomy): domain Eukaryota; kingdom Metazoa; phylum Chordata; class Actinopteri; order Osteoglossiformes; family Osteoglossidae; genus Scleropages; species Scleropages formosus. The sequence goes on along the minus strand of NC_041819.1, from coordinate 9,111,596 downwards.
GGCAGGTAATTCAGTTAGTATTCTGCTGCATTATCAGTTTTATATCATAATTCTGTAACTCCTGTATCTCTAATGAAAATATATTAAAGCTAGTACACTGCATTTTGGGTAGGAGGGAGAAACGAGTAAAAGTACTTGAGTACTAGATGCAGCTGAAAACAGCACTTGTGATAACTAGAGTAATCTGCTTATTACCACCTGTATCTATATAATCGTACTCTTACATACTGTTTGTCAGAGTGCTCTCTAAAAGGTGGTAAGGTAAACGCTGGATACTAAGACCATGATCATTTCAAATTGCACATTGCTCAAACGATGACTTTGGGATGTCAAGCCTACGGAGGAATGGGTTATGGTGTTTTGAACATGTGTTGTAGAGCTCTCTTTCCACACGTTCAGTATTTGAGTCGACTTTTCTCTCTTTCAGTCAGCTTGACACCGTCCCTCTTGTCTCCATAGCTGTGGCACGTACCCACAGTATGCGCACAGTTACAGTGTATCCTGACCTCACAAACACACACGGCACTGTTCTTCTCACATGTGCAGTACAGTTTTACAGGGTGCGTGTTACTCAATTGTTCAGTTTTCCGTGTCTTGCTATTTAAGATGATACGTTGGATCTAGAGAAGTATTGAAGACCATTTTGTCACCATTTCATGTCATATAATAAATGCTCGATATGTAGGGTAGATGTCCTAGAGTCTACGTGTAAATAAAGCTGGAATGGTTGCTGTGTTTGGTACTATTTTCTGTTTATACTTTCATGTTCACACAAGGAGTGTGTTTAAATCCTGCCCGAGATGATTCAACAGCCCGTTTCCTGTTCTGTCCGTGGACCTTCTACCCACACAAACACATTGGTATCCCTCCCACGTGCACTGTCCAGAAAATTAATTGCCAGTGCATGTGTGGGGCAAACTTTAATATCTGGATTATCTTATTCTTCCACACAGTCCCTTGCTCCTCTCTTGGAGAGTCGTAATCTCACTCCAGAGAAGCCGGGTGGCTCTCAAAGCAAATCTCTCCAATTACAGAGTCCACTGGAAGTCGACGCATGGCGACGAATACAGATGCGAGGCAGGGTTTGTTTTTCTTTCCCCTTTCTCTCCCCTAGGACGACGTGCACGGCGACTGAATTATTGAATCGTGAATAAAATGAAGCATTCAGTTGTGACAGAGGTAGTGCTACACTACTGGGAGGAGCTGTGCTGGCAGGATGTGGTTCTCATCCAGATGGGATGATGCATGTTGTGTGTGTGTTGCATCCACACGCATCTGTCGTGTATTGCAGTGACGTCACCTCTGCTGACATCAGCAGTTTGTACCAGCCTAACTTTCACCACGCTGCCTAATCCGTGGATTCAGCCAATACTGTTACGTAGCAGTTCAGCTTAATGAAATGTTAATGGACTGAACTACTACTGCTCTCTGTCACACTCTACTCCTGGGATAGGCTCCAGACCACTGTGACCCTCTACTAGGCAAACAATTACTGGTGATGGATGAATAACAGACCAAACTTTTGCCGATTGAATTGCTTGCAGGATATTAAGCTTTGGATATGTTGAATTAGCAACATGCCAAAGTCTTTAATTTTGAAGAGCCTCCTTTTTGCTGTTTGGAATTGTTCCCATATGCTCACCTGTATCGTCGAGCCTGTGGTAAGCGAAGTCGCAAAGGGGCCCTTGTGGATTTGTGACTCATGATAGAAATTATACTTGCTAGCTCAATTAACTTTTGCCTCTTCCCATCTAACTGTGCATTTTGGTGTTTATAGTTTTTAAGCCCCCACAGATGTTCATATAAATATTCGTCAAATGGGCATTTAATTTCATTAAGGCAATGTAAGTCTGATTCGCTCCCCTGGCAGTGTCAGATTGAACCTATTATCTTCTGGCTTCAAGGCATCTCTGAACACTTTTGTCAAGACACTATGAGAATCAAGACAAACCGTAACATGCATCCCCCTTTTTGCTAAGCATGGCTGTAAAGGCTGTCTAATGCATTTTATGTTCCTGTTAATTGTGCAGTGTGCGAACTGTATTTGCTGCTTTAGTCATTCCATGACTGTTCTGCATTCATTTAGAAGGCTGGCATTATATTTGCAGACCTGCATCCAGCTGTGAAGGTCTCAGTGCTTATTATTTATTTAACTGACACTTTTCTTCAGTGACTTGTTGTGCCAAACTATTTACAATTATTCACCCATTTATGCAGCTAAGTTTTTTTTAAATTTAAAAAAAAAAAAAAAAAAAAAAAATACTGTATTTGTTCAGGGTAGAGTACCTTACTCAAGGGTGCTACAGCATAAGCAGGGATTTGAACCTGGGTCCTTTTAAGTGCAAAGCAGCGGCTCTTAATACTGCTACCTGCTGCAACTCCTTAGCGTGAAGGATGCTGGTGCTGAACTTGCTGAAATATTGTCCAACCTGTGCTGAGGATGTAGGGATCAGTCACCATTTCAAAACCCCGCTTTGTTGTAAAGACAGTACCGGTTAAATCATCCACATCGATTATGCCGAGTGTAGCTTTTAATTATTTATTAGCTTTTATTTATATGCCAGTTTGTATTGCACAGATGCACGTTCTACACTGGAGTGTTAATTTATTAGATAATCCGAAAGCAGTTTTGTCCAGATCGCCATGCGAGTTGTAATTCAGTGGCCGTGGTGCTCCAGCTGTGCTGTTGTCTGCTGGCTCTGACTGACTTGGGGAGAAATGAGCCTTGTCTCCGTGATTGATTGTGGTTCTTTGTGACCAGTGTGTTGGGGGGGTGGAATTTCCTGCCAGTCTTCTCGTAAAAACGTCACAGCTATAAGATGTGCTACTCGTTCAGCACCCAACAGGAACGCCTACGATCGCCCCTCCATGGGAATGAAGGACATCTCTGCGGTGGATCCCAAAGCCATGGTGGCAGTGGAAATAAGAGTTATGAGACTGTCTACATAGTGTTTGTTAGAAAAATAGTAGAGTGTTGCAAGGTGATTGACACTGGCACCACATGAAGGGTTGTTGAAATAGTAATTAAAAGTAGACTTTGTGTGTATAATGTAGCGTCATATACACTTAATGTTGAAGTCTCTCCACATCTGATACGCATGAGGTAAGCCCACCAGCGAGGAGTCCAAGCAGCACTTTTAACTGAATGTGGTGCTGTGATTTTCGAAGTTTGAACTAAGGATCACCAGGCCTGGACAAGGCTGTGTTTGGGTTGGCCAGCGAACAGCTTTGGGAACCACTGATTTGCAGCCTTTGTTCATAATGTCAGTGTCTTAAATCGTGTTGATGTGTGCACCACATCTCTTTACTGCACTCCCCTTTGCACCGTTGTATTATTTGCACTCCTGCTGGTGTCTCCAGCCCTCCTGCTGTTTACCACTTGAACACGGTGACTGTTTTGCGTACCGTTATTGTTTCGTCCTTCGCCGTCATGCGTGTTGCCGTACGCTGTAGTGTTTAATGCTTGGCTCCAAACCACCACCAATTCCAGTGTGCCGCATACTGCTAATAAAGAGTTCTGAGTTGTCTGAGCCCCGGTAGTGTTTAAAATGCCCATATTTGTCCTCGGTGTGCAATTGACCTTCTGTACTTTGAGTACGCTGACAGCATCCACCCAAATGTGTGAAGACTCTGTACTTTGAGCTTTTTGGTTGAGAAGAGTGAAGCGATCCAGCGAGCGTGTGTTGGGCCGGTGCAGGGGTGTCCCTACAGACTACCGCTGACCCCCGAGTGTGACACTGCACAGGTGGGCTTGGCCAGGACCTGTAAAGGGTGTGTTGGGTAGTTTCTTCCTGATTTAAACCCCGGTTGCCCAGGCCTCACCTCAACAAGTGTAATGTACTTATGTTTGGATATTCTCTTATGATACCATCTGTAAACATCACTATTAGTTGTGGATTCATAGAGGTCAACATTAAACAAAAAAAAAAATGATAGATAAAATTCCAGAGTCACTGGTGTACTGTGTGTGTGTTTTGTGAACTGAAGGGGGCAGCTTGTTGTTTATCACACTTGGCTTTCTTGGTGTTGCTGTGTGCTGTAAACAAGCCTTTGGAGAACAATATCAAATATCAAAAATGGAGTGATATAACTTGTAACAACATGGTGTCAAAGAAAGGTATAAATGTGGTCTGTGAACACCCGAAGGCAGTTTGTTCAGAAAGTGTGCCAGGAGATTTCTGTCCATGCCCACAGCTTTTTTTTTTTTTTTTTTTTTTTTTTTTTTCCTCCCCCCCACCTTTTCCCGTCTGCAGGGAGGGTGGTATCCGAACGTCCACCATCACGTAAAACCAGAAACCCTGTGAGAAACGATGAAGAACTGCATAACGTAGAACCGAGTGAGCTGGCAGTTCAGATTGAAAATGTTACACAAGCAAAATGTGTACCGGGTTATGGTTTACACAGCTTATTAAAGTGCGATACATGGGTTGTTTTCATAACTTAGTTTCCCTGATTTATGAGTTTGCTTTTCAGCAACAAATTTCACTGTTCAAATGGTATGAACATGGGGGGAAAATGTCTGGAAAGAATTTAATACGAAATAACTTTTATTTATTATTGGCTGTAAACCTGAAGGTACGGTCATGGAGGGGGACATGGGTTTGATTCTTCTCATCGATAGGTGGTCTCGTCATTGTCCGTCTTTCGCTGCAGGGTTAGGCTGCTCCTGGCATTGCGTTCCTCTCATTTCACTTCTCTGCATGTTATATCTTGAAGAGAAACTTGATTTTCTTGCTTCTGTTTCTCTTGCTCGCAGGTCATGGAGGTGCAGTGTGAAAGCGGTGATCAGAATTGCTTTTATGTCCTAAAACGGCCACGGAGGACAGCTGTAGTTCAAGCGCCCTCAGTTACGTTTCTACCAACTTATGATTCCTCCAGTTCAGCTGAGGCCCCCGGTCAGATCTTCGCGGGTGTGACTGGGCGCTCCACTCTTGAGGTTGCGCTGAGCAGTGATGCTCCTCACGTGGTCCTGGCGCCCTCACCGTGGTCTGCCTGCGTGTCTCGGTGGCGCCCCCCTCAGGGTGGGAGGAGCAACGACTGTCGCCCAGTGTCCTTTTCAGCACCGAGAACATGACTCTTCTCCAGGTCTCCGGAAAGGATGCATCTCCTCAGATGTACTCGGCTGCGTCGGTGTAAAACATCAGCATGTTGTATTCAAGTTGTCCAGGTGTTTTCCATTGATTCCTACCTTTTTGAGGCAGTCTTGATTTTTTTTTAAGTTTTTTTCCCCACTTAGACGTCATTTTTGTGTAAGATGTGACCTTAAGCATCATACATTTGTGAAGTAATAACTTTATAATTCAGCTTTAAATAGTGATTTGCTCCCATGAAAGGATGGCTTATGTTTGCAAGCAGCCTTGTTTATTTATGTTTCTATTTTTCTTAATGCTGTGGCAGGGATGAGAGATGAGGCTTGCGTGTGTGTGTGTGTGTGTGTGTGTGTGTGTGTGTGTGAGTGACATTCAATTTGATGGACTTGAGGCAGTGGTCCCAGTAAGGGCTGCCCACCCTGTTAGTTTGCCGGTGGATGGGAGGTGAACAGTGTGTGTGTGTCTGTCTGTCTCTTGGATTCCGTAAATTTGCTTGGCTGTCTGGTTTTCCTAACATTTACTGAACAGCATCTCTGTGATGGAATTGTATTGCCCTTCTATTGCTTTTATTATTTCGTCATTCTATGAAAGGAAACGTGTTAATATAATCACAGAAGCAGTGATTTGTAATTGCTGCAAGAAGATGAGTTAATTTCTAGGCACTGGGTTTCCTCTGAATTGGAGCCATTTTTCCTGGTGCAGAGGAGAGGGAGACCGATCGCCATCGTTGCGACTTTGCTCTCGAGATGAGGTGTGTGTTGGGGGCAGACACAGGAGTAAAGGGAATAATGGGATGGTGCTGTAGCTTAGACATCTGAGAGCTCCCCGTGTACAAGTGAAAAGGACAGAAGGGGAGATCTGTACTGAATGGTGGGCTGACTCATGTTTTCATAACAAATCTAAAATGCTGGATAACATTCCTTTGGTATACCCACTGAAATGGTTTATACATGGTATGTTATACCACTGGGACAGCTGGGAGTGTAGTTAGAACTGCTGCCTTTGGACCCCAGGTCTCTCCTCCACTTGTAGTACCCTTGAACAAGGTACTTATCCTAAATTACTCCAGTAGAACTACCCATCTGTGTAAATGAACAAATAGTGGTAAGTGCCTTAACGCTGAAAGTCACTTCGGAGAAAAGCGTCAACTAACTTAATAAACGTAAATGTTATATAGTTGTGTATACAGTGTATTATCTAATCCTGTAAGTCGTCTTGGAAAAGGGCACCAGTTAATTGAAGCTTAATGATGAAGGACCTCATCTGGTGAGGTTGCGCCGGAGTGTTTGAGTGAAAGGAGTGCGAGGCCCATCGTGGGCGGAACCCTAGGCAGGGAGGATTGCGGGCAGCAAGAGGGGGCAGCTCCCTTTGTTTGCTCCGAGCGCTGCCGTCAGCCCACCAGCGATGCGCCATATGCTCCCTGGACACAGGCTTCTGTGAGCGCTCGAGTGTGTGAATGGGCAGCCTGTATCTGTACTACGGTCACGTTGCTGTGAAAACGGGAAGTTTCGCTTGTCGCCATCGAATTTGATTGTTTTACACGGTCGCTAACGTTTTGTGTGAATCGTTTCAGAATACAGATGATTACTTTTAAAATATGAATGCCTTTCTTGTGACATTATGTCAGTGATGCCGTAAAACCCCTCATCAGGTTTGGCCCACTGAGAACACAACTGACAGGTGGACCTCACTGTCGTCATGCAAGGAAGCGGTGAGGCCAGTATAACAAGTGCCAGTTCCTCGCACCTTCCCGTCGCCATCAGAATTCCCACAAGCGCTTGAGAAGTCACTCTGCCGACTTGAACTGGCAAAGGGGAAAATCCTGTTCTGTATTATGGAGCTATAATCTTTCCTACACAAATTACTGCTGCTGCTTCCCATTGAAACACATTGTGTGTGTGTGTTGTGTTTGAGCATAACCAGAAGTGTCCTTATCAGCAGCGCTTTCGATTTCTTCTATGAAATATCGCAGTGCTGTGCTGAGACGATGCCCGGGAGACTGGCTTTTGTGGAAAGACTTGTGGATACTGAAACCTCTCTTGTTCTGCCGTTTGGGTTCCTGCGACCGTGACCTTTCGTCAGGGTTCTCGAAATTCGAGATGCGTCGTTTTCTGCTGGAGGTAGACGGCCCATGATCCGGACCCCTGCGTACAGCGTCCTGCTGCAGCATGGGGACTGAGGATGTCGGGGTGGAGGAGTGGCTGGCAGAGCAGCAGCGAGATCGCTTCCTTCTACCGGAACCGCTCTACTTTCACGTCTAAAGATGTGAGAAATTAAGGGCATATGTTGGTGCAGATTATTCATGTTTCATTCTTCTGTTATAAATTCCCCTTCTTTGAACTGTCATTTTCGAGCCTAATCAATTGTTGTATTCCCTGAACAGTTTCAAATTGAAATCCATGACCGTGAAATCCCCGATCTGCGATAAAGAGTGTTTTGATGGCAGAATTTAACGCAAGTCATCATTTATATTAGTTCAGGCCATGTTTCAGTGGTTTCCTCTTTCCATTCAGCGTGGTGAATACAACTCAGATGGTAATTATAGCCCTCTATCTGCTGCTTGTAAATTATTATAAAATTTCACCTCCATCTGGTGTCTTCGTCGGGCCATCAGTTGGAAGGAAGGGATAAATAAATAAAACCTGACTCGGAGGCCTTATTTATTTCATTGATGAAATTAAACGGCTTTCAGCAGTAATTACCTATGTAATTCGGTCGTTTCATGTGTGTTTCTTATTTTTCCCGGCAATTCTTGCCACTCAGATATGCAAGTCCGCTCAGCTGTGAAGACGAGCGGCAGCTCCAGTCTTCTTGCATAAATTAAACTCCTCGCAAAAAAGGAAGCTGAACTCCAGTTTGTTACATAACCATAATTGCTTGGTTCTCACAGGTCATCCATTCTGTTCCCTTCGAGTTCCTGGGCGACAGTTGGCCGCGTGTCAGGCTCACCGCCAGAATAATCCTGCAGTCTTCAGGGAGAGAAGCTGTGAAGTAGACAGCGAGCCCCTTTTATCCAAGAAGCACTCCTTCCTGAGACCGGGTTGGATGACGTGTCCTGCTACCTGTACAGTACCGTCAGTAACCATGTACCTTGCATGTATTGCACGGAGAGTCCCATTGGATGATGTGCATCATCGAGTAAAGGGTCCCTCCGTATGAGTGTAGGGATGCACATGGTAGGCCGAGCTCTCTCGCTTCCTTGGTAGCCAATGGTCCCCCTGGATTGGGGGGCTAGGAAGCACATGGGTGCCATTGCTTTGGCGAGAGGACTCCTTTCTGTTCAGAAGTCTGGCTGTGATGATCCCAGGCTCTCTTCACCTCCCTAATGGATACATCCACATGAGGTTCATGCTTTTATATTAAACTTCACTCTTCTAGATTCTGTCCTCATCTCTGGACGTTGCTGGGCTGGACAAAGTCAAAACTCCCATCAGTGATGTCATATACAGCTAGTAAACTGTCACTGTAGCCACTGCGCTACCCTCTTAGAGTCCATGCCTACTCTGATCAACAGCAGTAAGTGTGAACTTGTCCTACTGATGTCCTATAAATGGAACCTTTATCAGCGGCTTCTGATGGGTCCTTAGTCCATCACCTGTGCGAATGGCAGCATGGTCACCAGTCCAGCACAGCTCTTTGCTCTTGTGGGTTGGCTACGGGGGGTGGGCACGAGAGTGTCCCACTGCCGCAAAGCCCGGCTATTGCAGCCCGCAGCAGGACGTCACTGGGGAGCTGACCTGCCCTTTCCGCTTCATAGGAATTGAGCAGTGGCTATGAAAAATGAGGTCTGAGCTGTTCGATTAACCCTGTGCACATGGAGTGAGTCCTCATCCTCTGCTCTCGGTGTGCGGATGCTCAAGAGTTCTCTCCATCAAGCAAGCTGTTTATAGCTGCTGCACTACCATAATGCCTCTTCTAAGGCGTTCAGACAGTAACCAGCAGCTCTTTCATCTGCCATCTTCAACATGCTCTTTGGTGTGCTGGTCTGGGTGATGTGTTGGGAGAGATGGGAAAGTAGATGTGTGTCTGCTGAGTGCTCTCTGGGTGGCTCCTGCCTCCAGAACACTACCTGAGTGTGATGTTGACTGCATTAGACTTTGGTTGCGCTACCTTGCAAAACTGGCTGGGTCTCTCTGCGTTCTTGTATGGGGCGCTGCGTCTGCAGCAATTACTTACGGCCGAAGATGAGCCCTTCGGGGACATATGGTCTTCTGAGTTGAGTTTGGTTTCCTCAGAACCTGCATTGACGACACCTGTAGTCAGCATGAATGTGCGGTCCAACTCATGCTAGTGTCTCTTTCCATTGTGGCACTCCTAGTCCTCTGCATCTTGAGGGCGAGTATGATTTCATTAGGAGTTATAAGGGTAGCTCGGGCTTCTGTTACTACATCGTGAATGCTTCCAATCGCTTTTGGGATTTCTTTAAGCCAGTTTAGTAGATGCTGAAGTGAAGCGTGCAAAGCCACGTACCACATAAGTTGAACTTCATCATCCCATACCTAGTGGTTTGAAAACAATGTGTGCTCTTATTTTTATAACACCCTTAGATTAAAGCATGTTTCCAACAGACTGCACAGCAGTGGTATGAGCCTGTGTTGCAGATCCAAAGATTTGGGACTTGTTATCCTATTTGCTGTTCCACCGAGGGCAAGAGTAAGGCTTCCGGACTCATGTTGTCCTACTGTCGTGTGCTGGTGGCTGAAGCTGAGAGGACCATTGCATTGCTTCTTTAGTCTTTGAGTAGGTAGCGTTACAGCTCTTAAGTTCAAGGTGTCCTGGTACGAGCTCTTTAGCAGTCTAGTAACAAGCTTTTTAAAGCTTCTCTGGAATAAATGTTGCAGGAGAATAACAAGCTACAAGAGGATGCAATGTGACGCCATGCTTGGAGCAGAGCTGCCGTGTAGAGCATCACACCAGTTGAGGTGTTTCACAGGACTTCCCAGCGAAGGAGATCCAAAGCAGGATCTCGCTGTGAATATTGACCAAAACAGCCATACGATCCTGGTTTGGCTGTGTCGGGCTAGAAAGGGTGACTTGCAGGAGACCCGATGCCGTGTTTGATTGACGGCGCTGGCAGGTGATGCACGTGGAGCCTGCAGACGTTCAATGTGGAGAAATTCAGAGTGCTGGATTGCTGTAAGCTGGTTCTTCAGATGGATGAGCACCAGCCGTAACATCCATAAGCTTGTAGTAAACATATGGGTGCAGATGGAAAAGCGGTGTGTCGAAGCATCCAGCGCATATGAGAATTCCTTGTACATCCAACAAGATAATGAACTGGACGTGTGGAGTGGTACTACGTTCCAATGTACGCTGAATTGCCGTGTCAAAAACAGAATTCGGACCTGCTTTTAATTTTTAGTTGTAACAAAAAAAGTCACTTCCACCACTGCCACGAGCAATAAAAACTTCATGCATAATTTCTTGATTTATTCGCTTGTTCGGTTTTGTAAAAATTTTGTATACATACCTTTAACCTCTCCATACCTTTAAATTAAAAACTGTTTTAAAATCACCTTTAATATAAACATTTCCATAAACTCGTATTCGGTGCTGGTTAGCGCACAGACACATCCCATGACATGGCGCTGACGCACTCTGGACCTGAAGTGTAAACACTGTGGAAGTGAGGTGAACTGTAGCGGTCCTTCGCTCCTATTCCGAGTACCTTTCTTTCTCAGTCCATATTTCTGTACCCAGCAGTTAAAATAAATAATGTTTTGAGAATTTGTAACTCGTCTGATCGTATGACTGGAAGTGAGTTTATTCATCAGCACAGACTAATAGTGGTTGACTCGCCTTCCTTTTGAACTATAAGATCATTTACAGAGCCGCACGCCGTTTTTGATGATGGCGCCGATGTGGGGGAAGTTGAATAATTTAGTATCGGTGTACAAACTGAGGCGTACGCGCAGGACCGAGCGTCTAATTAAATGTCTTCTTAATTCGGGAGCCGTCTCTCGGGATTCCACCTCTCTGGAACGCGCCTCTTTTTGGCGAACAATCGGCGTCGGTTAATAAGGTCGATCCGCTTTCAAAGGAGCGCAGCGCTTCCAAATGGCTTTAATAAGGAAGGAATTATTGGGACTGCGTTCGTGTCGTTTCGAAGGGCCGCAGCTTTGCTGAATGAGGACCGAGAAATTGTACCGCAGGTGAGGTGTGCGTTACGGTTGTAACGTAGGGTCGTTTCACTTTCGCGGGAGTTTTCCACTCATTTAGAAACACTGTACTTGGGACATATTTCTCATGTGAATGCATCCTGCATTCACATGAGAAATATGTCCCAAGTACAGTGCTCTTGTTTGCACTATGGAAAAATACGAGGCACTACGTACTGATGGCGAACGTGTTTCGGCTCCGTTTAAAAATAATGCAACTTTCTTTCTCGAGGATGGACAGCGAAGTTAGCTGCAACGTCTGAGCAACACGTGGATTTAGAGTAAAAATAATAAAATATTATATCGAAAATTTGTTTGCAGAAATTTTAGTCGACCACAAAATATTTCTCTATAATTTAGTTGTTTTGTGTGGTATCATTGAGGACTCTTCTTTCCTTGAGCTGTGTGTTGAGGAAGTTCTTTACCATGGAATGGTGTGGTAGAGTTACTTAATGTCAGGGAACGCCATTTGGAATGTCTTTGGACCTTTTAGAACAGGCGGGGCTGCGATGCGATGCGGCGCGATTCTAAAGTGATTCTTCAGAGTTCATTCGTTCCTTTCCGACATCAACGCGCTGTTAAGATCTTCTCAAATCTACACAGGGTAGAAGAAGCATGTGAGGGTCTACAGGTAATATGCAGCAGTTTTCCAGTGTGGAATTGCATAAATATGTATAATGTACTCGTATGGATGCATATAATCAAATCTGGCAGAGAGGTTAATTGCATAGAGGTTTAAGTTAAGTTAAAAGTTGGGTAGGTAGGGTACATGCGTTTTTATATACAATACAGCAGGTAAAACTATTTCGAAAATATGAAACCACTTTTCTTCTCTGCTTTTTTTTTTTTTTTTTTTTTTTTAAGGCAGTGAACTGCACTGTGCAATTTAATGCAAATCTTCAAGATACAACAATGTATAGTTCGCTGTACTGGCTGAATGGCAAACTGTCAATTTCAAGGCAGTTACAGCAGTTAACCCTCAGCACCAAATTTGTAGTAGAATCTTGCTTTTGATTTAGAATTTATATGAGCAGAAGGTACATTTGCAGTTGACACACACAATTTTGCACTTGGAGGCCTTGAGTCACATGTTTGGTTAACCCTTGGTCATGCAACGTTGTGCACTCTTTGGGTGGGTGGGTGGAGGTGCTCTCTCTGGGTGGATCAGCACGGAGTTACAGGCGGCCGCTCTGCCGAGAGTTTAAAATGTGCCCTTCGCGCCTCGAAGATGAGCTTTACCTTTCCCGCAGCCTTCGGAAAAGGCGTCGGAAGATCAAGGCGGATGTGTAGAACTAGCGCGGGGATGAGGGATCTTGAGCCCCCCGCTCGAAATGAGCGGCGGTGAGATGGAGCGGCGTTCCGTCCGCGTTCGCTCCGTGTCAGACATGGCGGGAAGCTTACCTTATGTGCTCTTGGTATCTGGTACACCTCTCCTCTGTGTCTGCATTCTTATTTCTCCTCTACCTTCTTTTCTTCCCAAAGTGAGATTATTTCTAGTCGAGTTGAGTGAACATGGTCTCCTTTGAAATCAGGCTTTTTTTTTTTCCCCCCCTTTTTTTTCCTGAGATAGTGTCAGAAAGAATCCTTATAAAGTTCATGACTTCACCCTGCCTTTTCATCCTCGTAAAGCTCTGCCAGTGATTTCGAAGTGTCCGTTATAAATATGCATACTCCTCTGGCAGCGGAGCAGCAGCCAGGCATGCTAATACCCAGGCTGGGCGTGAATGACGTCGCTGTGCTGCGCATTATGCAGTCTGGAACCCGCGCCGGAACCTGCAACGCCCTTACAGCACATCTATGCTTAAGGAAAAGGCCTTGCGATGTTGGGGTGAGAGGGTAGTGCGCCCAGAGCTCTTCCGAAAAGGAACGTGTCGCAGCACAAGGGCCCACGTGCTTACCGGGGCAGAGTGCTGACGCTGCGGTGGGGTTGGTGGGGGGGTACCTGGCATTGGTGGCATTTCCGTTTCTCTATAGGTGCTTATAACGGAGAGAATAGAGGTCCCATTCTTATCACCCCGAGCCATTTCCCTTCGTTTGAAAGCCCGGGTTCGAGTCCCACCTCCCGGTGTTGTACCTTTGAATGAAGTATTCACCCTGAATTACTCCAGTTGAAATGACTCAGCCGTCCACGTGGATATTGTCAGCGGCTTGCATCGCGTCCTGCTTTAGAGGAAAGCGTCAGCTCGATGAGCGTAGTAGTAATATTAATGACGCGGAGCTCCGGGAGGCCGTGGCGAGGGTCCGCAACGTGTGGCGTGCCCCGCGATTGCCGATACGGCGCAGTGCGGTCGTTAAGGGCCGTGTGATGAAAGCAACGCACGAGCTGTAATAACGGAACGCATCTCGGTGTAAATGAGGAGTCATTGACCGCGCAGATGTCAATGTGCTGTACGGGAGCGGTAAGTTCAGTACCGTTTTTGATGGATTACTGCACAGTGCATCGGTGTTGTTCCTCCCCCCGAGGTTTAGCTTCCCGTAGATGCTGGGCGGTTTCCCGTTAGAGAGATCGCAAGGCATTTGCATCGTATCTGCGGGAGGCGGAGCCACGTGGGGGTTACGTGATCGTTTTCATCGAGCCCGCTTTTCTCTGCGGAGGCCGACGTCTCGCATGTAAGCCTGGAGCGGCGGGAGCCAGCGCGGGCCTCATCCTGGCACGGTGTGACTCTCGCAGGAATGGGAAGCTCTCGTCTCTTCTTGGTGGCGTTCAGCTAAAGCCAACGGAGTGCCTGTGCTCACCGCGCCATGTAGGATACACACGGATGGGATGGTAGGCGGTGTGTGAAGGGGAAAGAGATGAATGCTTTGCCCTCCTCTGCTGTCGCTGCCCTTCAACGGCTCCAGGCGTCGAGCCGGAGGAACGTGGCTGTAATGTGGACGAGTCCCCCCGGTAACCCCCTCCCCGGTGTCTCTCGCTGGAGGCGTCAAGCCGAAAGCGAGCTTCCCTCCCTCCCTCCCCCGTAAACAAACGGTGACCCTTGCCTTTGCTCTGTTGTGGAGAGCGAGAAATCTGAGCCTTCTGGATGGAGAGCGGTTTTTCAGAATGGCATCAGCTGCAGAACTTGTTCCAGCAGAATCAACAAGTAACGTTGCTGTGGGTTTTGTTCTATGTCGATTCTCACGACGACGAGCTGGACGGCGTTTTTCACGGGGCGTTTTTCGTCTTCCTAAATCCAAGTGGGCTTCACACGTTTGACGTTCCTCTCAGTGGGAGATGCGGTGGTTTGGGCTCCAGTCGCTCGTCCCGCGAAGGTGTGACGGCTCCATGCCGCAGACTGGTAACCCTCTACACGCAGGTACGCTGGTTTACTACCCTCGCGCAGGTCAAGCTCTGTGACGTTCGTCCGCTTTCCGTCACGTCTCCCGTGCGCTCGCCGTGTTTTCGGAGGAGTGGCAGCGCTCATCGTGCCGGGCCGCACCGTTTTGCCGCACCATTGTGTCGTCTGCCACACCGTTTTATTTCCCTGCACGTGACGTCATGCTGTCGGTTGCTGCCATGTGGAGGTTTTGAGAAGTTGGTTTGGATTTTTTTTTTTTTCCCTTCTCCCTCCTGTCCTCTTGCAGGACTGTCGTGATGACTCTGATGCTGTCGTGGGGCCAGTGCGCCATATCCCCTCTGCTGGATGGCGCTGTGCCGATTCGTCCGCTCTGCTCCCGCTGGGCCGTAGCCTTGGGAACGTTGAAACAAACGATTCCCTCGGCGGAAGAACCTGGTTTCTGTGCTCAGAGTAATGTGGCCGAGGTGTTTCGAAGGTGCCTCGCCCCCCCCCCGTCCTCTCTTGGCAATCGGGCCTTGGCTTTCGGCACCCTATAAACGTGGTTGCGAGACCTTTGGCACATCACACGGAGTAGCAGGATAGTAAGTGACGCGCTTCAGCTTAATTCGCTCCGGGCGATGGGCACTGGGGGACTTTGCCCATCCTCCCCCGTGGAGCGATTATGGGCTAAGTGGTGTCTCAGCAGCTGCAGATGAGCAGTACGCCCCTTGAGGGCACACAGCTAGGGCTTCTTTAACCAGGGAGATGCCTAAAGGTTGCTGTACTATAGGATCGAGTTGTCCTGCGGTACAGTACTACATTCGGGTGTTTCTCTCAGGAGTTGTTCACTTAGTCGGTTATGGGATCATCTTCCAGATGACTGAGCTGCGTCTTTTAGAAATGCCTGTTTTTCCTGGTTATTTATGACATGTTCTTTGGCTCTGCAAATCATCATCTTTTTGTAACTTTATTACAAAAATAATCCGAGGTAGTTAACAATGTAGTGGTTAGATCTGGTGCCTTTGGACCCAAAGGTCACGGGTTCAAATCCCACCTCTAGCTGATGCTACCCTAAATTGCCCCGGTAAAATGACCCAGCTGTATAAATGGGTAAGTAATTGTAAGTCGCTTTGGAGAAAGTCGTCAGCTGAATGAATAAATGTTACGGTATTAAGCCGTGAACTGTCCACCTCTGGGTCTGAACTGAGGCTGATCTCAGACATGGGTTCGGTTCTGACCTTCTGCCACATTTTGCTGTCTTAGTCAAGTGGAAAGATGGTCAGTTTCACCTTCTTGGCTCACAAAGTTCTTTCATGATCTATTGCTTGTGTATATATAACTTCAGTGAATTTTGCTATATTTTCATTTAAGGATTTGGGGGTTTTTTTTTTTTTTTTAATACATATATTAACCAGTTGTGAAACTTGATGTCATTTGCCACACCATCACCCAGACTCGTGATCTGCAGACCTCATTTAAAGGAAGACCAGACTTGTTTGAATATATGCATGAGCACGTAAAAATGTTAATATGTCGTCATGTGACACTCGTGCAGCGTGAGCATACGCTGCCTGTGGGAGTGCCGCTGCGGCATCCTTTGGCGTACGGGAGGAGCGCAGCTGGACGGACGGCGGCGGCCGCGGAGAAGACGTCTTCGAAGGGCTGCGTCTTCCACAGGAGCTGCGCCTAGAGCTCTCCCTCATCCCTGGCTTATGTTTCACGTCTGTTTATGGCTTCCGTTTAAGTTCCAAAGATGAAATGCAGGTGAAATTGCCCTGATGTTTCCACGTCTTGCGTTCAGTTGTGAAACGTGCGAAGCCCTTTGCGCCGTTGGGGTTTTTAGCGTTCTGACGAGCTTCCGTTTGTCGCTTCCGTCCTCCTCTTTCCTCAGCGACTGTAGGAAGCGGAGTCCCCGCACATCACCGCGAACGGGAGCGCGCGCTCCGATGATTGAATGTCGAGGTGGCTGGCTGCGGTGCCGAATGCCCCTCGCCTGTCTCTTCGCAGGGAAAACGGTGACAGTCGGGGGCGTTCACCAGACGCACTGCAGAGCACACACCACGCATACGCAACGCCTCCCCTGTGGGTCTGCACGCTGGCACTTCCGTAACGAGGGATAAAACGTGGTAAATGGACACCCGTACAAACGAAGCGTTCCGATTCATGTACCAGCGTTGCCTTTAGAACCGTTTCTCCAGCCGTATGTCGTTTAAGAGTGGGAGACCCTCTCGCCGCCCTGCTCGCGGGACTCGGGCGGGTCGGACGTGCTTTCGGCACGCGCGCGGTTCCCTGGGCCGGCGGGGCTGGGCGGCGGCTCTAAACGTACCGTGGAGGTGCCGCCAATACTGACGTTAACGGGCTCGATGAACATTCTGTCGGACGGGAGGACGTCGGAATGAAACGGAATGGTCCGCCGTTATTTTTATCCATCTGCAAACCCCATCACCTCGTGACACCGTTACCAAGGAGATAATGCGTTCCAAGGGCGCGCGGCACGATCTCCTGCATTGTTCCCGGAACGGTCTCCTTGAGCGTGTGACAGAGGCGTCGGCATTAGCATGCAGCCGCGGTCTCCGCCCCGCGACGCTTTCCCCGCGAAACACTGGGCCCGATGGAGGCGTCACCTGGGCGCGGGGGGGACGCGGCCAGGGTGCGAAGGCAGCTCTGCGCTGCTAAGGCCGACCCCGCCAACGCAGCGGTCACCGTGGGACCTCCTTTAATGGCTTCATTTCCACACACTTCTCACATGCTGATGCTTTATGGAGTTTTTTTCTTTTCTTTCTGTAATGGAAAAGCAATAAAAAGTGTGCATGGGGGTTGGGTAGGAGGTGTCTCTTCACCTTCCAGGGTGGTTCCTCTGGACAAATGGCCGTTTGAAGGGTTTCTCATTAGATTAGGTCGCGTTTCAGCGTGTTTGTCTGCAGCTCAGCTCAACCTAATGGTTTCAGAGAGAAGCCCACGAAGCCTCGAGTAACAAATGCGGCGAAGCATTCCTCCCCCCCCCCCCCCCCCCATTCCGCACGGTGAAAACAACGGATGTTGTGAGACGCGGCGCTCCTGCTGCAGCCCATTGTGTGCGATGTAGACGGACGTAAGCGGCTAAAGCACTTAATTAGTCAGTAATTGCGCATAGCTGCTCCCGCTGCTCCTGCGTCGCTCGCCAAATGTCGGCCCGACGGGTCAGGTCCTTATTTCGGGACCGTTAAATAGTTTAGCTTACTAATATGTTTAGGCTAATATCCTTAGGTTCGCCCAAAATAGCCAGACTTCTGTAATACTTGCCAAGATTAGTTAAATGTAAGATCTGATGAACCTCGGTGCAGCAAGCGGTAGGGAACAAACTAGGTTTGCTTGAGACTTTCATGTCTGCAGCTACGTCTCCTCCTCTTAATTTAATGCATAAATTATACTTTCGCTGAGATGTACGTCGCTTCGGACAAAAGCGTCTGCTAAATGAATAAATGTAAATTTAACGAAGGAAGAATTTAATTTCAGCTGCAATATACCAGCTCATTGTATAAATTGCAGCACAGCAAGATTTCTACCGTTTTATTCCTAATTAACCTTAATGACTGCTTTGTCCAAAGTGACCTTATCGGCTTTACGCTATTTACCTGTTTATACAAGGCATTCTTACTTTGTCACTTCTGGGTAGGTACCTTGTTTACCTCTTTCTGAAGAACTCCAGTAGGAGTGGGGTTTCGAACCCAGACCTTTAGATTGCAGGGCAACGATTGTAACCGCTACGCCCCCTGCTGCCCGTTTTTGATGGTAATGTCTTGACTCATTGACGTGTACAAGCCGCAAGGTCTTTTTTCTGTAGGGTTTCCCATTTTGCGGTGTCTTTACCACTGGCTGGAACATGCTTTTGTTCTAGTGGAAATGCTTGCGGGGATCCGTTCTACTAGGTTTCCTTGTTTTTGAATCCCAACGTGGTTTCTTGTCGGACTTTGAGATTTCGAATTTTATCTCCTTGCCGCGCCTTAAGATACGTTTATGCGGAAGGTGCATTTTTCACACCTTTTACCGATGAACGTGGTAACGGCACATGGCGGTTACCTAAAAATTGTCCTTTGTCGCACAGCTGACCTTTTTAGAGTCGTGTAACCCTTACCTCACGCGTCCTTGTTCCATTTGACTGACCCAGAACTTGTGTCTAAATCGGGACTTCCTCAGCGGGCGTACGGATCCGGGCCGATCGGAACAATCGCGCTACTTCGGTCATCTTATGGACCCGCCTGCGGGCTGACGCGAGCCCTCGGGTCACAAAGGTTTTTTTTTATTCTGCGTGAAGAGCAGGGGTGTTTATTTTCTGCATCTCGCTAAACTTCTCCCGTTAATGAAATACCAGCAGAGAGTAAATAGTGGTCGGGGTTGGGGCTCTCGGGGCCGTTCTCTACCTTCTCAGTATTGGAAACTTGCCTCTGGAGAGTGGCTTTGTCACCTTGGTGAATAAGGTGTGTGAGGTGATAACGCTACATAGAGTTCATTGGAAGTCGCTTTGGAGAAAAGTGTCTAAATAAAGTACAGTAATGTAAATGTTGCGTTTCGCCCCCAGACACGGTTGTCCTGATGCGTTTCTGTGTATATTTAGTCTCTGTTGCATGTTTCATTGTAATATTTGTCTTCGTATTGGTCTTATATTTGCTGTCTGGGTATTTGACTACTTCGTATTTATAGCTTTTAGAATCTGCGGGAGACGCGCAAACAAGAATTTTATTGAGCGATGGACACCTCTACCGTGAGCGCAAGACACTACGGTCTGCTTGACTAGAATTTTGTGCAAGCACTTCTTTGGGGCTCTTACATTTATTCATTTAGCCGACACTTTTCTCCTGAGCGACTTAAAACGTTAAGGTACTTACAACTATTTTTTTTCATTTATACAGCTGGTTAATGTTACCGGAGCAATTTAGGGTAAGTACTCTGCTCAAGGGTACTACAGCCAGAGGTGGGGCTCGAACCTGCAACCTTTGGATTCAAAAGCAGCGGCTGTAACCACTACGCTACCAGCTGTCCCACCCTGCCTCTTGTTGTCTACTTTGGGTGCCCGGTTCAGCGCTCAGCCATTCGCTCTCCCAGTGAGGCCTACGAGGACAAAGAGACCACGTGGCAACACCGTGCAGGGGGTGCTGGACAGAAATGAGCCAGGGGTCCTATGCGTGTCCCCCTAAGCGCGCCGCAGAGTCCCCGATCCCCTCCATCTGCATTGTTCCCGCACAGCAGTTAACCGTCTGGCCATTTAATTTCAAAAAGAGCCATCAGATGGATTCTTCCTTCTTAAAGATGTGTATTTAGAAAGCAGGTCTGCCGTGCGGCACGGATGTTTTATTTAGCGTGTATTTGTTTTAATGAGGCGGGAGGGATGCGGATCAGATGGAAGTTTGTCGGAGACAGCGGGCGCGACGGACCATCGGTCTGCTCTCCTGGCTGCCTCCAAATTCCCATCGCTTAGTTCATATCTTACAGGAGAGCAGTTTCTCATCATGATTTAATATCTAGAGCTTTGCTTTTTCCAGTTTGTGGAGAAGGGATTTAGGTCCATATCTCTTGTTTGCCAGGAAGATTTGAGGGCACAAAGCATGCGGTCGTCAAACACTTCCTCCTGCGAGCCGGAGACGGTGCGTCGCGCTGCCGGCGATGCCGACCGCGCAGGGGAACGCAAGCCGACGGGTTGCCCCGGGTCTCCTTTTGGGCAGGTAGCCGGCGCCTCCGCTTGCCGGTGGAGATACTGCGGGTGTAACGAGGTACGACTCGCATCTCCACCCTTAGGAAGGTCTCGTCCGTCTTCCAGTCTTTTGCCGGACAAGAGCTGGTATTCCATTTTTGCCGGTGAGCCTATAATCGCCGCTGCTGGGGTTGGCACCTCGTTGCATTCGTTTACATTTATTTAGCAGGCACTTTTCTCCAAAGCGACTTCCAATGAACTCTATGTAGTTTTATCAGCCCACACACCTTATTCACCACGGTGACTTACACTGCTAGATACACTACTTACGCTGGCTCACTCATCCATTCCGAAATGAGTTCACATGCGGCTCCGTTGGAAGCAGGTTTGGTTCTGGCTCTGTCTTTGCAAAGATTTTCACCCGAGGTTTCTTCTACAGTTCAAATATGCTTAGAAGAGGCAATGGTTAACTACTTCTGCACCTCGAAGACCATGCAAGTGGTCACCTTGTGGCAAGTTTGCCTGGGTAGCACTTACACCGCCTGTCTTTAATACCTTCTAAATGTTTGTTTCCCCTCCGTTGTTTGTTTTGAAGCTGGCAGCCTGCTGAGTGTCAGGTTTGCGAACGTGGTCCTTAAATTCCTCTCTAATGACCACCGCTTTAGTAGTAACACAAGTCTTGCTGTCACCCCAAATCCACGGTATAGGAACACGCGAGGCACCGGGCAGCGCAGAGGCAGTGCGGGCTCGTGGGCTTATGGGCTTATGGCATCGCTAGAATTCATCGCAGCTCGCCCATAAATTCTTTTTATTACCGCTTCATTCTTTATCGTAGCCTTGGCATGCATTTCGGAGGCTGCTGTGATTCACGGCAGTTGTTTGCGACCACCTGACTGTAAAGTGGCATGGATCCTGGCGGAGGAAACCAGCCTTTGTTCCAGTGACACAAGTCGTCCTTCTCTTCTCGTGATGGGAGGAGGCTCGGGGCGGGTGGAGGGAGCCATCCTTCAGAGGAAGGAAGGGAAAGGGGTGTCGAGGGCACAACCTGCCCTCGCGTGAACATTTACCGCCGAGTGACTAAAGCCTTTCTTCAGAACAATTTACTGTGTTAACTTTGTC
Source organism: Scleropages formosus (assembly GCF_900964775.1). Lineage (NCBI taxonomy): Eukaryota > Metazoa > Chordata > Actinopteri > Osteoglossiformes > Osteoglossidae > Scleropages > Scleropages formosus. Next base: position 9,090,307 of record NC_041819.1, on the reverse strand, counting down.
TAATGTGCACCTTGTAATTATTCAACTACTCATAGAGCAGTTTTCAGCATCTCGTGAAGCTGAAAGCTCGTCGGTTCCAACTTTTTCCACTCTCGGGCCTTGCTCTTCGTGTTCAGGAGGTTTATGTTTGACTGCTTTCCCCCAGTGCGGCGAGCAAGCGCTGCCGTGCGGCGCTAGGTTGGAGGAAGGGCCGTTGGACTTGAGCTTGACGCGTGCCCCGGGTTTCGTTGAGGCTGGAGAAACCGCCGCGGTTCAGCGGGGGGCACTCATTTACACATGGTAATGGCTCTTGCGACAGGGCCGGAATGGACCTGCAGTAAAGGCGTGACATTTAATGGACTGGCCTTGTGGTTGAACGCACGCGGAGGGGAAGGCGACCGGCTCGGTGCGTAAATCTCCCGGCCAGACGCGCCGCAGAGACGGCGTGTAGTGCATGCTGGGTAATGATCTTCGCCTATTCATCGAGCCCTTCCTCACACGCCCGCCCTGCGCTGGGGGCTTACTCTTTGATTGTTGAGATTTATTGGCCACCAGACTTGAGGTCAGCGACTCTTTCTTTGTGCCCGGCGCCCCATTCCGGTCTGCTGCGCGTGAGCTTGAGGCCGGGGAGGGGTCAGCGAGCGCCCGATCCGCACTCGTACGGCCACCTCGGACCTGCGCGGAACGCTGCTGCTGCTGCTTCTCGTGGGACTCATTAACTCGTACCCATCTGTGGCACTCCTTCCCAGCATGCCTCTGGGCCCCATTCCATGCTGCAGCTGCAGCTCTTGTGGCTTCCTGTCGGCGCTGCTGGGAGTGAAAGCTGCATTCTCCCCTTTCGTTCGGTAAGGTCGGTCGCAGCGTAACCGTGCGACGATCGCCGGAGCTTCGTGAAGTCGGCGCTCATTTCCACGTGGAGATGCCGCCGCTTTTTCTGATTCTCTGCTTCCGTGCTTACTGTCCCTCCGCGAAGCGCTGTTTTTTGGAGTAATTATTGTCACGAGGCAATCTGTCGCACCCGATACTATTACAAGTTGACATGACGTGGCAGTTGTGGGCTCGAAAGTGCAAAACTTCAGCTCTGGGCTCTTTATAATGGGAGACGTTTGGTTTATACAGGATTCCCTTCCTCGCTAGTGTTCGGGTGATTGTCTGGAGCCTTGTGTTCTCACGTTAAAACTAGACTGGTGTGGATCTCTCATGGTTAGAAATGAACCTCTGTGATTTAAAAAGAAAAGTGTTCTTTTTTTAGTAAGCGCTTCTGTCAGTCCGTTTCTAATTAAAAATATTAAAGCGCTATGCTTCGAGTATCCTCTCTTCATTTTATTAATAATCATAAGTGCGTTTTCCTTTTCCAGCACAAAGTACATCCTGCAGAAATTCTTTCCATTTAGTCCTTTCGCAGCCCTGGGAAGGTCTTTCCGTCTCTCCGCCGGCAGACCGTTTGCCGCGGCCCGCGGGGACCCTCGGGGACCGGCCGAGCCCGCGTTATATTTTCCTGCCGCTCGAGCTGCCAGAGACGAGTTGTTCTACGGAAACGGGGGTGGACCGGACCGCACCACACCGGCTATTTACTTAATCGGCCCTCGGACACGGCACCGCTTAGACGCGGACCGGCTCCGTGTTGCGGTGAAGCATCTCCGCTCCGAGTCCTGCGTTGGTGCAATTTCCACGCGTCCGAGGGTCCGACGCCACGTTCCCGCAGAGCGCGTACCGACAACTTGCGTCTAATCCCGGTGAAAGGTTCCCTTTTACGTCTCATTTCATTCATTGCTGCTCGCGGACCCTTTCGTGAGTTTTTCTCGGACCCGGCATCGTGTCCGGTCCGCTCGGCCTGCGCCGCACTTCCGTCATATTCTGGGTGGCTTTCGCCATTCCGACACACGTGCGCACCAAGACATACATCGATAGTTACTTGAAAAATATTGAAATCTCGACATGTGACAAGTTGCTATGTGCAAATCGAAGATTCGGGCTTTCTTAAAACCGCGTTACATTTGTTTACTTTAAAATGTTAGCCAGTTTTATGTAAATCACGAGAAATCTGCTTTGCAGACGGAGCAGAACTGTGAGTACGATCTATGCCGGGTGAATTCTCAACAAGTGAAAAGCGAACGTAAGGAATGAAGTGAGCGCAATGGCCTCTTCCCCGTATACTCCATTCGATGAGTTCTGATGGAATGGGTATGTCACTGGCATTTCTTCGACATCGGGTTCGCTCTGCCCTCAGTAGGACAACGGCCCTCCGTCCGAATGCCCAAATATCACAGCAGATTAACGAAACGTAGCTCCCGAAGCCAACGGGTCCATTAGAACGAGAGGATGGAAAAGCGGGACTCCTGTCCGCTCCCATCCTGCAGCGCTCTGCCGACTGGGGGACGGCGGCGTCGTTTCCGCTTCGCTGAGGCGCGTGGGACCGTCGGAGCATGCGAACGCATCGCACGCCTCTGCAGGGTCGCAGCGCTTTCCCCGGTGCTCTGTGAGGAGCTCGTTGCTTAGGAGTAACCCTACACCCCAGGCATCGTCTCCCTCCTCGCGGTAATGGATCCCAGCTGCCAGGAAACACCAACTCTTCTCTCTCTTTCTCTCTCCCCCCCCCCCCCCATCCGTCTCTCTCTTTCACATCCCCCCTCTCAACCCGCTCAGTCTCATCTGGGCTGCGGAGGAAAGCTGAAACGTCGACTTTCTGACACGGCTGTTCGTTACTCGTACAAGTACTTCCGGGAGAGCGGAGTCGGCGCAGAGATGAACCGCGCTCTGCGTTGGTGCCTGATGCAGAACGGGCTCCTCCATCTCCACGCCGCCGACCGCTGCCCCGCCTTGGAATGGGCTTCTCTCAGCTGCTCTTTCCAAGCCTCTCCTTGAACCACGTCCTGGCTAGAGTCTGAACCGAGGCGTCTAGTCTCTGCAGCACATCCACACGGGATAGATCTGCGCTACTGTAGCGCTGCAGTCACGCAGCGGCGTTTTAGTTTGATCTCCCTTAATGACGTGGGAGCGGCCCTTAGCTGCGGTGCCCGTAGATGTGGTGCAGCGTCTGCGTGGCTAGTCTGCTAGATCCCGCTGCTCTTTGAGGAGCCGGGCCTTGGCGGGAGGCTGGTCTTGCCGTCTTAGGAGGCTGCCGAGTTGGGTCGGGTCGATTTTCCCATACGGAGAGCTTGAAACGGGTGAAAGGCATGACGGAACACCCGGCACTGTTTTTCCTACATCACTTGTGTCTTGTAACTGTTGTTGTTATGTTCATGAAATGAGGTACCATTATGTTCTATAAGTGGTGCATGTAGCAGGAACTGGATCAAACCGGACATGATTTTTGTTGGTTTAAAATGTAGACCGGTGTTGTATAATGATCTGGAATTAATCAGGCTGGTACGGTGGCACAGGGCAATCCCATCGGTGTCTGGTTCGGGGGATTTGCTGCGGGTTTCGATCCGGTGCCATCTGCGGAGGCTGTACTTCCTCCGAGTGAGTGTGTGCAGTAGCTCTGTGATAGACCGGTGTCCTCCGTACCGGGGTGTACCATGTCTCGTGCGCCGGGCTTCCTGCGATAGGCAGCCGAGTACCACGACCCTGCACTGAACATCAATAACACAATGTAATAAAAAATGTTCAAAGTTCTTAGTTATGTCGATTTTTGCATCAGTTAAAGTTTACAGAAATACCACCAGGTCTTCTACTGTGTCAGTTTTAGCTACAGAGTCTTGCAGCCATTGGAAGATTGTAGAAGGCACCCAAACATTCTAGAAAGCGGCAGAACATTCTAGAAAGCATCAGGTCCTAAAAGACCTTGGAGTATTTGGTGCTTGGAACCCGATGCCAGAATTTGCAAATTTCAAGAATGTGGAATATTTTTTTTAAAGTCATATATAGTACAAACTAGTGACAAAAGTGTACTTAACTAAATGGAAAATGCATAAAAAAAATCAACATAGTGAAATTTTGTTGCATTGTCTTATGCATAGATGAATAAATGCAATTAACGGTAAGAAGATAATTTGGTTTAATCCTTTGGTTGATGGCTTCTGGGTTCGCAGCCATCGTGAGCATGAGGTGTGTGTGTGTGTGTGTGTGTGTGTGTGTGTGTGTGTGTGTGTGTCTCTCTGTCTCCTCTCAAGTACTTATGGGTCGATGTTACACAACTCTTCATCGTCACGGAGCTAGAGTTTATGTAGGCACATCTACCGTGCGGTGCTGCGTCCGCTGACCCACCGACACGTGCGGAGCGGAGGCTCCCGCTCACCTGCGCGGGGTCGGGCGGCACGCTTCCAGGCGTCTTGCAAGCGTGTTGCATCACATGGCCCCGCTGAACACGGCGGGGTTAATTGCTGGTTACATGTTTGCGCCGCAGCATGATGATCGGTGTCTCGGCGTGAGAATGAGTGAGTCACAAGGAGGTCTTGCTGGAGGGATCCTGCTGCGTAATGCCGTGCTCAAAGGAGAGAAGGGGAGAGAGGGAGAGAACCGAGAGCCGTCTGAAGCTCGGAGGGCGCGGGACTCGGCGGGGGCTCCTCGAGCCCTCGCCCCGTGCCTCAGATAAACCCTCTTCTTTAGTTAGGGTCGTCAGAGGCTCAAATCTTGGTGCCGAGAGGAAGGTACGGCGGCGCCTCGTCCGAAGGGGTGTTCCCGGAGGCCCGAGATGCGAGCCCGAACGTGCTGGGAAGGGCTGTGGTGAGCGCGAGGAGGCAGACCCCCCTTCCCCCCCGCAGCAGGTTCTTAATACGGTGCAAGCACAGAGTCCTTGCTGGTGGTCGCCGGGGCGGATGCGTCTCGCCGGGACTCCCGTCGCCGATGGCTGCAGCGTTGCGCTAAGTAGCCAGTCTTCGGTTTCCGGCGGCGACCCAGCGGCGAGCTTCCCGGGCCGAAGAGAAGGCCGACGTGCGAGCTCGACTCTCCTGCGATCAATAACCCCAGGAGTACATCGCTCACACGCATGCCGGTTGGGGACTCCGCCACCGATATGAATAATCAGGCCCCCCTCGATATGCTCACGAGTTCCTGATGTACAGTAGGTGTGGCACGAGCAACAGGCGGCAGAAATCTGATCGCACTGCGTTTTGCCCCATTGGATATTGATGGACTATCGACTGGATTGACGAACCCGTAGCTGTACGGGGTACCCGTACGGTGTCTTTAAGAACAGTCAGGAGGCCCGGGACAGGCCCTGCTGGGTGGTATGGCGCTAACATGGTCGCGTGTGTGAAAGACCCCCCGCTGCTGCACTAGTACAGTCAAGCCAGTAAGTCGCTCTTGATTAGTCTCCGGTTTTCCATTTATTTGTTTAATCGACACCTTCGTTCGAAGGAACTTGGAGCGGTTGCTGTGTATGCCGACCTACTTACTGTTGCGTAGTAATTGGTACAACTGGGTAATTTTTACCGGAGCAGTTGAGGGTGAGAACCTTGATCGCGGGTACGACAGCAGGAGCACGGGTTCAGACGCAGGTTCCTCAATTCCAAGGCGATGGCTCTAGCCACTGCGCCACCTGCTGTCCCCCACTTATAATTTGTCATTTAGCAGATGCCTTTACTCAGAGCAGCTTGCACATGTTTCTAAATTTATGTCGTGGAGTATTTATACTGGGGTGGTTCATGGTAAACCCTTTGCTCATGCACAATACTGAAGAAGGAGTGAGATTTGAACCAACAACCTTGGTTAGGAGTTATCCTCCCTGGCCGTTACGCTACCGGCTGAGCCTTTAATTCATCCCTTTGTATTTACAGTATCTAGGGGCTGCAAGTAGGTCCGTGGTTAGTCACCAGTTCGTAATCGGAGGACCGGGGTTCGGATCCCCTCTCCTCCTACAGTACCCATGCACAAGGCACGTTTCCTGGAAGTACCCTCCAGTAAATACTTGTGGAATTACGCTGAACCGACAGATGCTTTGGTAACACTTAGACCTCTCCTCCGAGGTTACCGTAAGCTGCCGTAACGCATCCGGCCTCCGTGACCGGAGCCTCGGCGCCTTCCCAGAAAGATGCCGGCGGTCGCACGGCGAGCACCGCCGTCCTCCTGCTCCGTAGCCTGCGATGACTTGCGCCGCACATAATCGATCCTCCGCATTGCGCCGCGCGGGTACAGGCGTAATTGTGTTTTACCGCATTTTATTTCGAGCCTTCAACGCTCACGTGCTTTATTTATAGTTGCGCGTGCAGGCGATTGTGAGTCTTTGTTCCCGGAGTGTAAAAACGACCATCTGTCTTTGTTATCATGGGCGGTTATTCGTATTATTGAACTCCGTAATTGTCTGCGAGCAGCTTCCGGGCCCGATAGCATCACAAGTGTTGCCGAGCAGCGGAAGCACGATTGTAGCCGCGCCGAGAGCGGAAACGATTCATTCTGCTGCTTAAGTTCCAAACAAAGGCCAGGTGACCTCGGGGTCCGGGTGAATGCACCCCGAGGGCCTCGCGTGCTTCGCGTCGCGTTTCGGAGGCTCCGCTTCCAGATTTTGGGAAGCCGCGCTGCGAAACGGTGCCTCTCGTAACGGTGCCTCTCCCTCCTCTCCAGGGGCCCGTTCAGCGTCGTGCGCAGATGCATCAACAGAGACACCGGGCAGCAGTTCGCTGTGAAAATAGTGGATGTGGCCAAGTTCACCTCGAGCCCCGGGCTCAGCACAGAAGGTAAGGGCCCGTCTCCGTCTGCGTGTGTGTGTGTGTGTGTGTGTGTGTGTGTGTGTGTATGTATGTATGTGTGTGTGTGCGTGCGTGCACGCATGTCTGAAAATGATAAAACGCAGAAGAATGGAGCTTTTTGGCATGTCTCCAGGAGGAACTAGACCTTTCTATAATTACTCTGCCTTCTTTCATTGAAATGCCAAAGAATTCCATTTTTCATTAACATTACATATTTCAAGTACAGTATTTTTTAATTTTTTTATTTTTTTTTTTTAACATCACAGTGAGACGCACGGAAGTATCCGCAATGGGTAAATAAATGTAATATGACCCCTTTTTTTTTTTTTTTTTGGGTTTGATTGTAAGGGACGGTCACTCTCTGATAATTTACATTGTTCTGCGTCCTGAACGCACCTTGTGATGCGACGACGGGTGGGTGGGAGAGGGAGAGGGGAACCAGACATGCAGAAGGAGAGGAATGATGCGCGAGAAGGTGTTCGCAGCTGACTTTTGACTGCTGAGGTGCGAGCGGTCATTTCACGGAGATGCCGGCGCCCCCGGACAACGGGGTTTCTTCCGAGGGCCGCCTCGGTCAAAGCTCCGGACGGCCTTGGCTTTCTCCAAGGAGGATCGCAGTCGCTCCCCTCGACTCGCACCGCCGCCGAGGTCGCGCTCTCGGAAGGTGAGCTCCAAATTAGCTCTTCGGCGGCCGCTCGTCTTCCCGACGTGCTCGGGCCCACGTCTCCGCGGATCGTCGCCGGATTAGAAGCTCGGTCTCCTTATCTGCAGCGCGAGAAGCACGAGTCGTGTTTAACGCACCTGCTTGTTCCTACGTACAAACACAGCTGTTCATTCTAGCAGCTCCTTTTGAAAGGTGTGCTGTGTTCTCCCACACACACACACACACACATCTTTAGTGCATACAGGTTCTCGCCGCATGAAGCTGAGACAGAGGCGAGAAAATGAATTAGCGCGACACACAGCTGACCCGTTCCTCCAACTGTCGCGATTACGTTGAGCTTGTTTACTTTTGCAGCGCACCGTTGCATCGCGAGGTCCCGTGTCGCGCCGCACCCGTTCCCTCGAAATGCCGCTTTTTAGCGTGCAAGGCTGAGGACTCTTTTATTTCCGGATCGCGGCGAGTGGGGCTCTGTGGGCCTTCGCGAGCGTGCGCTTGGTAACTTGACGGTTTGAAAGATGCTTCCTGCAATAAATGTCTTTCCAGCTGCTTCTTGTGGGGTCACCTGGTTGTCAAAACTGGTCCCGAGAGATTGGAAACCTCATCACGGCACCCGTGCTCCGGGAAAGAGTCCTGCCGTACGGCACTGTCGCATCGAGGCTGCGGAACAGGTGTCGCTTCTCTCCGCGAGGTGCCGGGAACGGGTGACACCGCCGGAGCTCCTCGGCGCCTCTGTTTGCACCAGTTTACTGTGTTTCTGTGTCATTCTCCAGGCCCTTCGTACCCTATTTGCGCCCTGTTTGCTTTTCAGTTGCAGTGCTCTCATAGGGTTATGTTTGTTCTGCTGGGGAGTCTGTTTTGGCATGTTTGCCTCCTGTGTGTGTGTGTGTGTGTGTGTGTGTGTGTGTGTGTAACTGAAGGGACAGCAGGCGCTGCGAGGCCACGTGTGCTGTCCGGTGTGACCAGGATGTTGGCAGGGCCCTGTCTGTGATGCCAGGCACAAGCCATCTGTGATCCCCTGCCACTACCCTCCTCAGCACACACCTTTCTCTCTCTCTCTCACACACACACACACACACACACACACACACAGAACATGCATGCAATGATCTACCTAATTTGTGTCACTTCAGGTTAATTAGGGCTGTTTGAAGAGACATGGGATGCGCTTGGCCTGAAGACGGGTGGGGCTGCGTATTCTTACTTCGCTGTAGTAGACGACACAGGCTTCGTGATTCATTAATAAAAAGCCTCATAATGAAATTATCAGCTTTTGCAAGAATAGCACCAGCTGAAGAAAAAAAAAAGGACATCTTTTTGGTTTTGTCCGGGCAAACAAAACCTCCTAGGAAATTCTTGCAAAGATTTAAAGGGGGGGGAAAAAAAATCCTCTGGGAGACCACACCATTTTTGCCCCATTAGTTTTCTTTTTTTTTTTGGGCTTTATAAGTAGTGCTTTAAAAAGACTTGAAAAGCCTGTTTAGGATGCTTTAGCGGGGTCTCGTAATTAGTAGGATTCGTAGGAGTGGGTGTTCGGTGAGTTGGACGGATTTTGAGCCATGAACTTGAGATGACACCTGAGGAAGTGGCGTTCTGGATGGGTACCTCTCCCGCAGCTGGGACTGCAGACCGGTAGCGCCGCCCCGTGTGCCCTTGTACCCCTCCTTAGGGAGCCTTGGGTAGCAACAAGCGGCTGCGGGTGCCAGGAGCAACATTCGGCATCTGCCGACGTGACCGCTGCTCTGGAAACGGGGAAGGGACGGAGCGGGACGGCAGGCGGCGCGTTTCCATCTCTCGTCCCGACATCAGGATCCCTCCGCCTCCAAGGGCATCTGAACCAAGCCGTGCTTTCGGTTGCGCTCGTGATCAAAGGGAGGCAGGGCAGCAGGTGGCGTAGCGATCGGAGCCTTGCGGTCAAAAGTTCCCAGGTTCAAATCCCACTCTGCTCTAATTTCCTTGAGGAAGGCACTTACCCTGCAATAATGTAGTAAAAATTAACTTGCTGTATATATTCGACAGCTGGAAGCGCAGTGGTTACAGCCACAGCCTTTGGACTAGAAGGTTGCAGGTTCAAATTCCACCTCCAGCTGTAGTACCCTTAAGCAAGGCACTTATCTAAATTGCTCCAGTGAATTTACCCAGCTGTATAAATGGATAAATAATTGTAAGCCACTTTAGAGAAAAGCATCAGCTGAGTGAAGAAAGGTACATCATTGTTAGAAACCTAGCAGAGAAACCTTGCGTTGTAAGTAATTTTGCATAGAAACAGCAGCTAAATGAACGAATGGTATGATGATAAACCTGTGAACCATGTGGTTCTTTCACCATATGGGTTCGAGGTGATGTACCATGTTTGGAGGAGAGTACCGTTAGTCCGGTTCCTCTCACGGTGCTGTAGGCGCCCGCCTGACCACGAACGTCACCGTGAGCTGTGTTGGGCAGAGGAGCCCGGCCATCTCGCCCACCCCTAGGGAGCACGAGCCGCTTGGCGTTCCGCGGACCGCCTCGCGCCGGATGGCTGGAATGGCGCGGGACGCATCTGAACCCGGACCTGTGCCGCAGGGCGAACGCCGCTGGGGAGGGCGCCGAGGCGTTTCTCGGTGTACGCCAGCGGCTCGTAAACATAGACCGGGCCGTTCAGAGAGGAAGTGATTATCAGGTTTAGATTTCGAGTGTTTGGAAATGACTTCAAAGCAGGATCACAGTGCCGGGGGCTGCTGTTCTCTCCTTTGTTTGCCCACATCTACTCTGTGTTCCGCCTGCCGCGATGTTGCGCATTCAGTTTGTTTTCATTTATTTGCTTATTTTTGCTGTATGCCGTTTGATCGTTAGAAGGGAACCCGCAAGGATACGGAGCAGCTCTCCTGGAACGTCTACCATCCGCAGTCTGAAAGCCTTGCAAGTTGGTTTGAGCCGGAAGTGTCAGACGGCTCGTTCCTAGATCACGCGTCGAGCCTCTGGCCCGTGGGGCTGCGTCGGTTCGGCAGGTCAGCGACTAGGCGGTGCTGCGCGGTCGGTGCCCCCCCCCCCCCCCCCCCCCCCCATCGACCTCTATCCGATCCCACGCTCGGAGAACGTGGCACGTCGTCTCCCATCATCACAGGGCTTTTAGGACGTCGTCCAGCGAGCGTATATTGGATCTTTTGGCTGAAATATCCTTCTTTGACCAGAACGCATTTTCAAACGGTTGGCTGAGATTTTTTTTTCTCGTCCTTTCGACAAGTGAACCGTTTTCATTTCTCAAATGGCCCGGAGCGGAATATAACCCGTGCTCCTCGACTAGCCCCGCGCGATCTTTATCATCAGAGGGGCATTTGGTTGTTTTCCGATGGTCGCCGGACCCAAAAGATCATAAAGCAGCTGCTGACTCGTGAAAAGATCACCGCGTACAGCATGAAGCTTGGTGACCGAAAACAAGCAGTGTGCGTCTGGGACAGGACAATGGACAGGACAATGGACTGGCCCCAAATCCCTTTCTCACACACTGCCTAGCCTGGTTTTAGGTTTGGGGAGGGAGACTGAACCCCTTGGTACATTGTGCCTGCTAAATGAATTGATATAAATGTCTCGGTTGTAGGGCTATTAAATGAGACTTCCTGCAAAGTGTAATTCTCAAAATTCAAAACTGTGTATCTTAAAGTATGACCATGCATACTTATAGTATGTACTTAAATATACTCTGTTTTAAGGTATCACAACTTTGTGCTCCGTTAATTTGGGCCAGCAGGTGGAGTGGTGGTTAGAGCTGTCACCGTGTAGTCGGATCACTCGCGATGAAATCCCCTCCCTCTCTTGACATACCCACATGCACGGTACTTACCCTGCGCTGCTGCGGTAAGAGTGACCATACTGCATGAATGAGTAAATAGTCAGAAGTATCCCCGTCTACAAACCAAATGTGATAAGCTGCCCTTGACAGGTTAAAAAAAAAAAAAAAAAAGAAAAAATGAATAATAATTATAATATCTGTTCGAGCAGAAGACCAGGTGTCGTCTTTCAAAGCCTTACTGGACAGCGTCTGTAAAAATGTGTTTGCGAAGAGCTCTGCTTTACTGCGTTAAAAATCACTTTCAACGCTTTATTAGGAAAGATTACTCGTTGTGGTGTAAATTGGAGTAGACGGATTAGCGTTTCTTAAGTAATGTCATTTGAGGCTTGTCTGGAGGGAGAGTGGAGAGTGTGTGTGTGTGTGTGTGTGTGGGGAGATAATTGTGTGCTTCTGAGAATGTCGAGAAGAAACTCTGGGGAGCCCGACGGAGTCTTATTTTTGAGCTTCCCCGACTCTGACCCCACCCGTCGTTATAGTCGCTCTGCCAACATTCATCATTATTCTCTCGCTTGTCAGTCGCCGAGCGTTTCTAAGAGTCTTTTTACCACCCCGCGCTACTTGGGTTCCGGCGTTCGCTTCTCAGGAGTTTACCGCCTCTTTGTCATGCAAGGTGTTTGTAGATGGCACGCTGCTTTTTCGGTTGGAACGTAGCGTGTTTGTTCTCCCTTCCGCATCCGGCTTCGTTTCCACGAACGTACCGCTCAAGCGAGAGGTCCCCCTCGCGCTCCGGGAAGAGTTTCTCTATCGACGCCTTCACCTGTGGACTCGCGCCTGTTTACTGTAGGGGTGTGGATTCCTCGGCGCTCGGCTCGTGTCCATTTTCTACCGCGCGTCGGTGAGGTAAGCTCAGCGGGGAGGCGGTGCCCCGGAGGCGTGGATGGACGCAAACGGGGGGCCTCTCCGCTCGCAGCCGTTACTGGTGCGGCCGGGAACCCTCTTGCAACGGCCTCCGCGGGCGCTACTCCGCTTTGAGGCAAAAGATCCGCCTTAGGTTTGCTCCTGGTCTTTCCGACCGCTTTCAAGGCAGTCTTCTAAACAGTTACGTTCTGGGACAGAGAAGGTGTGACTTCCAGTGAACTCCATTTAGTGTTGCAATCCCGCACACCTTATTCACCGCAGTGACTTACACTGCTAGGTACACTACTTACACTGGGTCGCTCATCCACACATCAGTGGAACATACTCTCTCTCTCACTCACACACCTGAGTACCTGAACAGCATGTCTTTGGACTGTGGGAGGAAACCAGAGCACCCAGAGGAAACTCCAGCAGACATGGGGAGAACATACAAACCCCACGCAGACTGAGCGAGGATCGAACCCACGTCCTCTCGCACCACCCAGGCACCGAGACTGCAGCACTACTCACTGTGCCACCCCCGATGAAATGTACTTACTTAATAATAATTTAAAAACTGTTGCATAACGAACCATGGCTGGAAAATTCGACAAAAGAGGGTGTTTGCCCACGGGATGTGGTGTAAAGATTTGCAGTACGTGGCGTTGGGCGTGCACGCGGGAGGTGGCGAGCCCCCCGTCTGAGAGGCGCCCGCGTGTCCTCAACCTGCTGCCCCCTCGCCGCAGCTGTTGCCCAGCCTGCTCGGCAGCGGCTGCCGCGGTTCTCGACTCTGTCTTGCCTTCCCTTACGTGCGATGTTGCCAGCGGAAACCGTCTAGTGGCCAACGCGTTACGAGTAATGAGGGCCGTTTGTAGTGGCAGCTGTGTAGGGAGAACTTGGCAGGCAGGGGTCCTGGACCCTTCCAGCTCTCAAGAGAGGACCCTTTCCACCGAGCCTGGAGAGTCCTCTCGGAAGTCGTGCGCTCTCCATTCATCAGCACAGAGGCCCTCTCGTCCGCGCCTGGAAGTCCCCAAATCCTGGAATGTGAGCGTGCCCGGCAAGAATGGCCGCTTTGTCATTCTGTCACGCGCTTCTCTCGGCGGCAGGCGGAGGAGGCCCGCGCGCTCAACTGCTCGCTGCTTTCCGTTGAACCTCGTTGTCATTTGCAGCGCGAGATGTATGGGGAGCACTGAGGTTAGCGGTCTCCCTCCTGATGGGTGGGGTGGGGGGAAGTGACGCTGTGCCAGGGCACGGCTCCTCCTGCCTGGGGGATTTGCACGAGATTGGAGTAATTTCCCATGCTGGCCGTGTGTTCCTGGAGGTGCCACACTTTGCATTTGTGTGTCAACAAGCTGTGCTCCCCAGCGTTCCCCTTTCTATTATCCCATACCTGCAGGCTTTTTTGTTGCGGAAAGCAGCGAATGCGAATGACAGCGAGCCGCTTGAAAGCGCGCGGATGTTCCCGAAGAACGAGGACGCGGGCAGGCGCTCCTCCTTCCTTCCCGCTTTGGCTCGATTCGACTTCCTGCGCTTTTGGAGTCGCTTCCGCACGTGATCCGAGGAGCCGAATTGAACCGAAGTCGCGAGTCGACCGTTCTGCGGGCAAGAGGACCATGTAACGCGCATCACGCGTTGCGCCGTTGGCGGCTTCGCTGCGGGAGGTTTGTGTCGGGGAGGCCTCCGAGAGGACGAGGAAACGCATATTCGCTTCGTGTATGACTGGAACGAGAGCTGAAAGCTGCGAAGAAATGGCTCTGGAAACACAACATGTGCGAACTGGCCCTGGAAGGAAGAGCGCTGTGGCTGCGCGTCAGCTGGAAGGATCTGGATTTGTGCAGGGCGGCAAATGTTAGCGGGAGAGCTGGCGACGGAGCTGTTCGGGATAGTAAGGAAAGTGCTTCGCTTTATGGGCGAAACCTCGTTTAGCTGGAAAATTAATTTCTCTTACAGCATAATTTTACGGCATGCTAGGTCACTGTACGGCGAGTGGACTTGGAAAGCAGGGTGTCTTTACTGGACCGGTCGAGGTTTAGAACCTTGGTTGAAGGAGTAGCAGGGAATGAGGCTTGAGCCAGCAACCTTCTGTTTAAATGTTCTTATAGAAAGGGTGAGATCAACAAGAAGAGATGAAAGGCATCACTGGGACATTGACCCAGAACGTCCTGTTTGAACTGGGCCGGGCCAGGCGAAGCCGGTGAACCCCTTCCTTGATACGCTCAAGCTACCCTCGTGACTTGTAAGCTCAGCGATGCACATCTCCAGATGTATCTAGTGGAATGGGCTCTTCGCCCTCAGGCTGTGGACCTTGACGATGTTGCGCGTCCATCACATCAGAACCTCGTGTTGTCCAGGACAAGCACCTGTTCAACGTGAGCTCTGTGCTTTGCTTTGGCAACCTCAGCTGAATTCACCACGTCTCCAGGAGTAGCCTTGACTTCGTAGTGTGACCAGCGCAGACGCCTTGGCTCGGCTTGCAACGGATTCCTCCACCTTTAACCGCCTTTCGGATTAAGTCGGTCATTTGGAATCCTGTTTCTTTTGAATGCATTTCCTTTGCTGCTGTTTGAGAGGTCGTCAGAGGTGCCGCACAAGTTAAAGTTGGTTCAGCGAAGGGCTGCTTCCTGGGCTCGCACCCTCACGGGTGACGGTGCGGTGCCGCTGAACCTTCGCCTGGGATCTGTCCCGTCTCCCACCGGTGTGCAGATTGCGTGATGAAGTTAGGGTCGTACGTGAGAAGCGGGGACATCTTCAGCAGTGGTACTTGGCAGCACGTGGGACGTGCGTCAACCTACGTTTCGCAGTCATGTTGGCCTCCATACGCGGGTGAGAACGGTGTGGTCTTTGTATCAAAGTTGAGAGGTCCCTTGAATTACCTAAATGCGGCTTAGACGTTCACCAGCTCTTGGCGGCTCTTCTGGCAGCCGATTCATACCGCTTTTTCTAGTCTGTCCAGGGTATATCGTTGGCACTAAGTGGACAAGGGACTCGACATGGCAGCACGATAGGCTCTGTAATTTGGGGGCATCCATGAGTTTAGCGTGGACGCAAGCGCAGTGCACTCCGCGCACTCCTGCTCTGTCTTGCCATCGCGGGCACTATTTTCCCTCCTCCTGTACCTTCGCACCCCTTTCTTCCAGGGTAGGCTCTAGATCCCCACAGCCCTGCTTTGGACAGTTACCGATAACAGATGGATCTCTCAGGCGACTGTGTTCACAGCCTTGGTGCTGCGTTCCTCTTGGTGCTCTGGAAACTCTCAACGGCACTCTTACGTGCACGGTCGTGTTATGCGGCGGGAAACAAACCGTACATCCGAGAGAGGTAGCACCAGGAGGTTGTCACTCTCGGCTAACTGAAGACTCCCCTCGATGAGATCCGCGGGAGAAGTGGATTGTCGTGTTCCTTGTTGCATGAGCGCTGCCTGCAATCGGGCACGGTGCTCTTGGACCCAGATCGCCGTTCACCTTCGAGGTGGTTTTATTTTTCTTTGCCGTTTGGCGAGAGTTGAGTTGAGAGTTTGAAAGCACCAGGATTGCCAGCAGTGCTTTGGATGGGCTCTGATGCACCTGTCCGACTTTGCTGCAGCGACACGTGGAGGAGGAGGAGAAGTGCGGTGTCTGTCTGTAATTGGTGGCTTGCTTGAGGTTGACCAAGGC
This sequence comes from Scleropages formosus, assembly GCF_900964775.1. Taxonomy (NCBI): domain Eukaryota; kingdom Metazoa; phylum Chordata; class Actinopteri; order Osteoglossiformes; family Osteoglossidae; genus Scleropages; species Scleropages formosus. The sequence continues at coordinate 9,074,719 of NC_041819.1, read as the reverse complement.
GAAGTTTCTCAGGATCGCTGCATGCTGTTGACTTGACCATGAATGGCACAAAGAAGAGTCACACTAGGCCTTAATAAGCAGTTGGTCAACGCTGCTCACACTGTCCTCGCAAACCTGCATGTTTGACTCTTCCGTCCGCAAAGGTTTCTCAAGTCCCAACAACTTCGTCTCGCCAGGCCGGCGCCACCGGAATACCATTATTCTACACTCTCTTAGCAGCACACTTGGTGAATTGAGAGCACATTGGGGAACATAGTGTTGGTAGGTGGACTCATGGGAGGCCCTCGTTGCCTCGCGTTGGACTAGGGTGGGGTGGAAAGCAGTTTTTGCTATGCGTCCCAGTGCTTGGCTTCCTTTCCCCTGTTTTTAGGTAACCGACTGACTCAAAACCCAAAGTTGTTTTTGATTCCAATATGGTGGGATGAGCTCCCTCTCGCCTCTCAACTGCCGAATCCCCTCCGACAGGCGGGAAGGATCTTAAGAGGCGTCTCTTTCAGACCCACTTCTCTTTTTAACAGTTGTTAGAATTTGCTTCACGCCATCTGTCACGATCGTCACCGTATTTGTATCGGACTCGAATCCATACGCAGCTGTTCCTGTAATGAGCACCGGCGAAAACGGCGGTATTGGCAAAGCGACTGCACTCGGACAATCGCGTGTCTGAATCTTCAGCTCTTTGGCTGCTGTGAAAGGCGCTTCTGTGTCCTCTCAGTTTTGGAGGAGATGTCTACAAAGTGAATAAGTGTAACTGTACTTACGCCTTAGTTCCCGTTGATCACATGTAGACGATTATTGCTGCCACACTGTCTTCGTGTCCAAGAAGGCGTCTTGGCGGTATTGATCAGTCCTCCCTAACTGGAAACCGTAGGATTCTTTTTTTCGTGATGTTGAAGTGTTTATGGCTGTTTTCTCGGCGTACCGTTTCACCGCTGACGGAAAGCTTGCCGAAGCGATAATAGTTCCCCGGTCGTTGCTCATTTACCGCAGTGAATGCGGCGTAGATCTGTAGGCCACACACGTGGGTTATGGCTGCACTTCTCGGTAAATGTAAAAAGCTGCTTGATGTTACAAATGTGTAGCTGCTCAGCTGTAATATTCACGTTGAGAAAAAGCCAGACGCTTCCTCGTAAATGACTGTTCTCCGCGAAAGACGGTAGGGGAGATGCAGATTCCTGCGTGGGGGCGCGCGCTTCGATAAGAACGTCATCGCGTTTAAGTCGCTTCCTCGGCGTGATCACGCGCAACAGGCTGTGCCGTCCTTGCTCCGTGCGCGCGCCGACGGATGACGGCCTTTCCTCCTAGACGGGGATTCCGCATTTCAGAGCGAGGCGAACCTGCGCGCGGGATCCCTCCGTGCCGCCAGCCGACGGAGCAGGTTCGGCTTGCGCTCGCGTGTCACGTCTTCGCGTGCGTTTCTCTCATTCTAAACGCTCGTCGGGAGGTTGAAATAACGTTTTACGTACTAAGCAGCTTATGACGATTTCCCCAAGAGTCTTGCTCAGGTGTTCTGCAGCGCGACCTGGGATTCGAACCCATGTGATCTGAGCGGCAGGCGGTGGCTCCGAGCGCTCCTACGTCCCGCCCCAAATATTGTATGTCGGCGCCCGCCTTTCAGGTGCTCTCTGACCATGGCTGGCTGTCAGTCAGTCACGGTCGCCCCTGTCGTTCGCAGCCTGTCTCATCTCTGTGACGGTGTGACGCGATTCCAGGTTCGGCCGCACCTTCTCTCTGTGGCGTCCTTGATCCTCAACCATCCGTGAGACTTTATGTGTATGTGAAACGGTGAGTTCCTGAAGGCGATCGTCTCCTCGGTCATCTCCCCGCCTTCCACGGAGACGAAGCGGCGTGCTGCACGTCTGTCCCCATCTCTGCGTCGACGCAACAAACTGTGTGTGTGTGTGTGTGTGTGTGTGTGTGTGTGTGTGTGTGTGTGTTGGCTCTTATCTCTACATCGAGAGAACTCCTTGATTTTCAGAGCTTTTTACCTCCTTGGTTAATGGAAGTGACGTTATTGGTGTTTTTCTTTCCAGTCCCGCATGTCTTTTATGGAGGGCAGGAGCGTTTGTTGTTCTTCACGCTCACCTTCTGTGCTTTTGTTCTCCACGCGCTGCTTTGGGAATCTCTTCTTTGTCACTAATCTCCCCCCTTACGGACCACGCTTGCGGTGCTTGTTGGGTCTGGGTTTAAAGCCCTAATGTTCTCTTATTTGTCCAGCAGGCTTACTTCCTTCGCAGCGTGTGTGTTACTAGAGGCCCCTCCGTCCCTGCTGCCGCACGCTCCGACGTAATCTCCTTTGTTATGAAAAAAAAAAAAAAAGCCCGAGGTATTTCCGCTAATCTCCACAACCACCGTTTGCCAAGTGGGTCACGGATGTTGGAAAGAGGTCAGGAAGAGGTACCGAAGGAAGTGTCGCTCCTGCATCACCCATGGATGAAGATGATGTAGGAAAGCACATGGTAGTGGAACGCGCCCCCCGAGAACATACACGCGGCGCACACACCTATGGCAAGACTGCACCGCAGTGAGGAAAATTGGATTTTTTTTTTCTTTTTTTTTTCTGCATTAATGGGCTATATTTGTACAAAGAAGGATTACACACTGGATTCTGAGATGAAGTCATGATGTTAATTTGTAGGCTGTGGTAAAAATCCTGACGCACATATGTTGGTGCCTGGCTCAAGTCCAAGCGCCTTTCTGATGCTGCGTCGAGATGCTCCCCCTGGTGTCGGGCCGTTGAACTGAGGTGATGTCACACTCTGGTTTCCAGGGTTACGTGTGCCAGGGGGACTGCTAGAGCCGAGCGCTCGCTCGCTCCCTCTTTTTAATTTATTTTTAATCTAGGTGCCACAAGGGCAGGGCCTCCAGCACACGTTCGCAGGCTGCCTGCTCTCTCTCTCGCTCGCTCGCTCTTCGGCCCACGGTGCCGGCGTCCCCGTCGCCATCGAAAGCCCTGCGGATTTGCCATCTGTACCGGTCCTGCGAGAGCTGCACAGATTCTCCCTGCCGCAATATGGAGGAGGACGCCACCAGTTCTGTGCTCGCTCTCGTGCACCGAGCATGGCATCGTCAGATCCCTCGTGAAAAGCGCTCCTTACAAGAGAACCTGGTGTGCGCGCTCCACGGTTACCTTTGCACTCCTCTTGGAGCATTTTATGCCATCCCCGGTGCAACATGATCTGTCTTTTCATCTGAACAGGTTCAGCAGGAACAGCTGCTTTAATCATCAATAGTTTGAGTCCATTCATGCAGCACCGTGTGTGTGTCTAAGAGAGAGGGTGGGCACTTGCTGGCCAGCCCGAGAAATATTTGGCTTTTTCAGATACAGTGTTTTTAAATTATATGAATAGTATAACTTTGCAAGGTTCATTTTGAAGCTTTTACATACCGTCTTGATACTGTGATTATTTTTGTTTGGGCTTCAATTTTATACATAAAAGTAGTGGAAAGTGTTTTTATTGCTAATCGTTTTATTTATATGGCTTTTTTCTTCTTTGTCCCCGCATCAGAGTTTAAGGTACCGTACCGTACAGTGTAGTACTACCCGCCGTCTTTCAATTACCCAGGATGTGCTGTGGAGCTGCTGGGTGGTGGAGAGGTGGAACGAGGTGGAGACGCCTCTTACTGGGGCTGCCGGCCTGCTCCTCTTCGCTGCTTCGAATCGAAAGAGGCCGTTAACACGCATGCATGACGGGGTCACCATGACAACCGCCTGCATTGGAACGTCCGTAATTTCAGCAGCGGTTTCCACGCTCGGATGTGGGCGTGGAATGGAGGTCCTTGGAGTCTGAGACCGAGGCTCAGGAAGTGGCCCGGCGCTGCTGCCGGCCTGCTGCGACGATGCCGTCGTCGGCAGGTGCCCGGCGACCTGTGTAATGCTGCCTTCAGCGTAGGCTGGTCCGCTCCGCAGGAGCCGCTTTCAGGCCTGGTTAATTCCATTCCTAATTTGCACAAACATTTTTATACCTCAGCAACTTGAGCCATTCCCTCTCCCCCACAGAGATTCTTTAGTGATGAAGCCCGGATAAAATGGAGCTGGTGGGAGAGCGTGCTGCGGTCAAAAGCAGGGGTCTTATGGAAACCCAAGTTTTTCCACGTTGACTGGTGGGCATTTTCCAGGGTGTTACTCTTGCCCTAATCCCCGTGCCTCTGCACTGACTTTGCAGGGCGTGGTACTTTACTGCGTTGGGGAACGGGGCTGATGTCACACAGCAATAGCTTTTAGTGATACATCTAATATAACATGACAGAAAGGCTGATCATCAGCAGCGAATGACTGTTTTTGACGATTGTCTCTATTTTGGGATTTTTTTTCCCCTTTTTTTTAAAACCCAGGTGCTTCCGCATTGGCAGCTATTTATTATTGTTGTACAGAATCAAATGCCAGTTTTCCCTCTGTCCAAGATCCCTGCCAGGACATGCCGACCCTCCTGTGTTCCTCACCCCCTTTGCAGATCTCAAGAGAGAGGCGAGCATCTGCCACATGCTGAAGCACCCTCACATCGTGGAGCTGCTGGAGACCTACAGCTCGGATGGGATGCTCTACATGGTCTTTGAGTTGTAAGTATGCCCTCTGGTGGGAAAGTGTGGAGAGGAGTGGGAGCTCTCATTTAGGGTTAGTAGGGACACATGCTGACACGGTGATGAGGATATTGAGGATCTGCCCAGTTACTGAGAGCTCTGCTCTTCACTCTGTGATTTTTCTACCCGATTTCTGAATTTCCGCACCGCTGAAAAGTGAGTCCAGATCTTCTGCGGCAGTTTCCAAAGATGTAGAAAATTGTGGGTTGCTTTGCTTTTACTCTTCTTTCCAGTTCTTCCAATACATGTGGTGCCCAAGTTGGGTGACCAGCTGTACTCAGACTTTTGCTGGTACTGTGTGGTGTGTCGCAGACCTTTTTGGACTAGTTGTTATGAAGGGGAACGTTCTTCACAGGTGGTCCAGATTAGAGCAGCATGTAAAAATGAAAAGCAGTAATGAGACTTAAAGGGTAGGAGGAGTTTGCATTTGTTTCTTCTGTTGCATTTGTGGTCCAAGTGAGGTCGTGAACCTCAACATAAATGCAGTTCGGTAACGGCGCTGGAGCGAGTCTAGGCGACTGGGAAAACACTGGTGAATTTAATTGCTGGTTGCTAAGAGTGTCTCGTTATATCCGCTCTCATTCTACCAGCCTTTTAGCGTAGTGATCTGAGGGGAGAAGGAAGATGCAACTTTAGCAATGGTCACGCTACTGGGTTCAGGAGACAGGATACGCACATGGGTCAAGACCCCTATTGACCTTGGAGGCTCTTCTCAGAAGATGGCAAGCGTGAGTCAGCTGCGGAAGTGGGGTTAGGTTTGTCGCCGCCTGGGGTTGTGTGGTCACAGGGCCGGCAAATGCATGTGGGTTCAGACGTGGCGGTGGCAGGTAAGATCAAAGCCCTCGTACCCCAGTCGGTCTCGCTGCGTCCGCCGTGGTCGGAAGAAGAGCGTCAGCTGAGAAATGGGCAGGGCCGTTTTTCCCATTGCAAGCCAGTCGCCGCTTCTCGTACTACGGTCCAAACCTCGGAGGCTTTATGGTTTCTGGAGCTGCAGCAAAGATAAGAGATGTTTCAGATGTTGTACATGAGCGCTGCACCATGAGCTTTGTCTCTGGCTCATTCCAGCCGCACCTCTTCAGCCAAAGAGGAGCATCCCACACACTGCTTCTCGACAGAATCGCTTGGCTGGGGTGAGACGTGATCCCTGGACCTGCACCGTTGCTTGCCAAGTTCTTTACGGTACTTGTAAGGTGATGCCGAAGTCCATAGTGAAGTTTGGTGAGGTGCGGTGAAAAGGTGGGGTGGGGGGGGGACTCCCTGTAGCCTCGGGGCACCGAGGCAGCGTGCAGGAGGAGAAAGGATCTAGCCGTTGATTCCAGTGACTCCGGGAAGCCGGCAGCCGTTCCTCCTAATTGATTCTTCTGAGCCAGAAGAGGAGGGGACAGATATAGCTGCCACATGGTCCCGTTTTATTTATTCATTCATTCGTCGTCGTTCAGCTGTCCTTTTGTGTTCATCCTTTTGTAGCCCTCCCTTAAACGCAGTGTACCACGGCAATTAAACCGAGATGCTTTTCGCTTTGAAACTCCTCCGTCGTGTGTAAGAAGACAGAAAGGCTGGTGAGGGCAGCATACATCCCGGATAAATTAATTTGTCGCAGGAGTTCTTGTCCAGAATATTTATCTTGCCGTCTAGCATTCCCGAGCAGTGCTGTAAAGGCTTTGTATCGGGAGGCGGCGGGTGGCTGAGTGAAACAAGCAGGTGAAGCGGTTCATTCAGCTTGTAACACCCTTTAAAGGCAGCGCACGGTGCCGATTGTGTCACAAGTGGTGTAAATCAAGGGGAGTGATATCTGCAGCTCAGATTAGTGTAAGTTAATGAAGACTCATTATGGCGAGATCGCAATGATCTTTTGGGCACGACTGGGACTGTGGAGCATAAGTGTTCACAGATCGTCTGCTTGACTGTGTGTTACTGGACAGTCGTATCCAGCTGCGCATGTCTGCGGTAAAAGCTGCATGGCAGAACAATTATATGGAGCCATCCACGCCTCCCCCCCCAGTGGATGCTGTTGCCATGGGACCTGCCCTGGCCTTTGGAAGAGCCCAAATTACACTGCAGAGACCACATACAGTATAATGTCCTGATGTCCTATGGTGCACATGTCCAGGTTAGTGAGGTCTGTATCAGGATGATTCAGTACTTCTTCCCCAGTTTTTTTTCCCTGTTATTACATTTATTTATTTATTTAGCAGACGCTTTTCTCCAGCTTCCAACAAACTGTAGTGTTATGAGCCCACGCACCTTATTCACCAAGGTGCCTTACACTGCTAGATACACTACTTACACTGGGTCACTCATCCATAGATCAGTGGAACACACACACACTCTCTCTCTCTCTCTCTCTCTCTCTCTCTCTCTCTCTCTCTCTCTCTCTCTCTCTCTCTCTCTCTCACACACACTATGGGGGAACCTGAACAGCATGTCTTTGGAGTGTGGGAGGAAACCAGAGCACTCAGAGGAAACACACACACACACACACACACACACACACACACACGGGGAGAACATGCAAACTCCCCACAGACTGAGTGAGAATCGAACCCAAGTCCTCTCACACCACCCAGGCCCTGTGAGACAGCAATGCTACTCACTGTGCCACTGTACTGCCAGTATTATATTAGTATTATTATTGCTATTGTTTATTTACCTAACACTTCTGTCCAAAGGAAGTTGCGGCGTTAAGTTATTGGAAGCATCTTAGTATGAAAACTTATCAATTTATATAGCAGGATATATACGGTATTTATTTTTATTGTATCAGTTCAGGGTTGGTACCTTGCTCTACAGTATTGCAGCAAGAGTAGGGATCTGAACCCAGGTCCTTTGAGTGCAAGGCAACAGCTCCAAGTACTACTATGCCTGCTGCCATGAGACAGGAGTCTGTCTTTGAACCGTGACGCTGATGTACATTTGTTGGGGGGGGAACACTGAAAATTTTCAAAGTACAGAAGCCTATTTGAGCCAGAATGTACACTGTAGAGCACGGTGAAACGTTCTCTGAACGCACCGCCAAAGGAGGTATGGAGGAAGTATATTCAGAAAGACCCTGTTGTTCAGCCTAGCAGAAGACGCTCCCTGCTTCCGCTGCCCCTTCCATTGCAGAACTTGTGATGTTTCACTTGTAGGCTGGGGGGGGGGGGTGGGGGTGGGGGTGGTGGTGGTGTGGAGCCCATGCAAAGCAGGCCAGTGAATTTCACTCAGACCATTATGTTGACTCCTCTCTGCATCTTGTCTCCATCTCCCACAGCATGGACGGTGCAGATCTCTGCTTCGAGATCGTAAAGAGGGCGGACGCTGGTTTTGTCTACAGTGAAGCAGTAGCCAGGTGAGATGTTTGCGTACCTCTCCCTCGTATCACGGGGGGGAGGTTAGGACGAGCGGAAGCGAGCGTGTGGGTGGTGTCCTCTAGCTTCGCCGTAGTGTCTGCTGCGCTTCCCCTGAGCCACCTACCCACCCCCAAACTTGTTTTTCATTTCCTCCGTGTCGTGCTTACAGCTGGCGGTCAAAGCCTTGCCGTAAAAAAGAGGAAGCTCCAGAATGCTTTGAGGAAACTCAGAGCACTTATCCAAGTGTCATTTTACCATCACAGACATTGCGCCTTTGGAGAAATAGATAGATCAAACAAGGTCATCCACTTTCCGCATGAATATGAGTGCGCGTAAGCCTCGGTGATCCATTACTTTCGAACATCTTCCCGAACGCTCTGTGACGGGCCGTGCCTTTGTGCGCCTTCGACTCAGATGGGGGGGTACGTTCATTTGATTCGAAAATAATGAAGCCCTCGCAAAGGTGAAGAAGGGAAGCGGAGACGTTCATTCGGAAATGCCCCAGTCCGGGTTCCGTAACGAACTGCCGTGCTTGTTGGAACTTTAATCGGGTTCCTCTGTAGGCATCTCGATGGCCTTGTCTTCGCGTTGAGTCTTCCGCTGCCAGGTTTTTCTTCTAAATCCGTTTCATTGGGTGTACTTGAATTTATTTAAATAGTACATGTTTAAAGATGAAAATATTTCCTGTGCACCGGCAGTTAATAGACTTTTTTTGATGTCGTCTCCGAGCACAAGGAATGGCTGTTTTCAACAGATCTTGCCGATTAAAACGTTTTGTAGAAGAATCTCGGAGGCTTTGATTATCGCCACCTCTGTATTTTTTTTAAAGCACTTTTAATACTGATGAACGTTCCAGCGCAACTGTTCATCAGTGCCTTCAGCAGTACAGTTTATCTTGTTTGATGCAGCCTCTTGCATGTCCTTTGTGTGTGTGTTTGCAGAGACGTTTGGCGACAAAGAGCGTCAAATCTCTCGTAGCTCCGGACTTGTTGAGCAAACCCCGCAACGTCGTCCTCCGTCTCACGTCCACTCTCTCCTGTCTTTCAGTCACTACATGAGACAGATCCTTGAGGCGTTGCGCTACTGCCACGACAACAACGTCATTCACCGAGATGTGAAGGTGGGTGCATCGTCTTGGTAACCGCTGCCCTTCTTTTGCGTAAATGGGTGTTTTTTTTTCGGAGGTGTTGGGTTTTCACGCTTTCTGCGATACATTGAATAGCCTTGTTGATTATGTGCAAAGCCTTCTGAGAGTTTCAAGAAATGTACGTCACTCACTTTTCCTCTCCTGGACTATAGGAAGCAATTTTATGTCTCTGTCCTGACTGTATGTTTCAGCTTCGCCCGAAGAGCTAAACAGATGCATGCATAATTCAGAATTCAAGTACAGCCCCATATATTCCAATTAATTTATTTATTTAGTGTCCTTTTTGTCTCGCTAATTGAAGGTTTTGCATTATGTGGTACAGGGAAGTCCTGTCGGTAATTACTGTCAAGTGTGTCCCACCTCTCCATGTGAGCTTGCCAAGCGTCTCGCGGTGCTGCCGTAGCCCCCGGAACTGCTCCAGGGCTCCAGAGTGCTCCGCCCTATTTGTTTTCGTCGTCCTGCAATGCAGTAATATCTTCCATGAACACGGGATTACCAGTTTATCTGTACGGAAGAGTGCTGACCTGCCCACCCTTGGAGGAGAACGACGTCACCTGGTCATTTGGTTCATGATCAGATCGTGCTGCTGATGAAATATATTAAAAGCGCTTCGCAAAGGAAAGGTATTTTGTGAAGAGAACGTTATCGAGATGGAAAAAAGCTGCAGCATACCTACATGTTCCTGCTGGTGTACTTTAAAATATCACATGAGCGTTAAAGGTTGACTCTTGCGTTGCTTTCATGTTTGCTTGGTGACAGCCAAGTTAAGGATGCGGAGTAATTCCATAAGTGCTTAACGGGTTCTGATCCTGATCGTGATGATCACGTGTATCATGTTTGCAGCGTGGAGGAATCTGCCGTTTGCTGCGGGTCTCTGATTTTGGCTCATCTCGCAAAGGTCGCATGGTGAAACTGTCCTTGTTGAATATTTAACAGTTTGCATCTGTGTACCGCTTCCCCTCATGCGTGAAAGTCAGTCTTCTGTGTGCCCAGTTTGAATGTGAAATTTTGTCAGCCGCCACACACACACACACACACAATTTGAATTTTTCTCTCACATTCCGTCTTCTCTCGGGTACCTCTCAGCATCCACATAAATAGTAGTATCCACATAAATTACATACGTTTACACGAGAAGTTATGGTATCCATGTACTTGTTTTCTCATGAAGCAAATGAAGTTTTGTTGCAGAATTTCTTGTTCCAGTAGATGAAATGTAATTACATTTTTATTTGATCCATGGAAGGTTCCTAAAAGAGTGTGGATTATATGATTGATCTGCAGAAGGTCTGCACATATATAGTTCCTGTAGAGTTTTTTTTTTTTCTTTTTTAAAAACATAAAAAATCCTCCTTAAATAGCATTCAGCCAACGATTAAGTGAAAGAGCAAATTTCTGCTTTATTGAGTACTCGAGTTCTTTGTAACAGCGTGAAAACAGTCTGAAGGCATTTAAACACAATCAGATTTACATATTTAGCTGAAGCTTTTCTGCAAAGCGACTTAGTGTTAAGCTACTTGCAACTATTTATTCATTTATACAGCTGGGTAATTTTACTGGAGCAATTTAGGGTAAGTACCTTGCTCGAGGGTACTACGACTGGAGGTGTGATTTGGACCCAAAGGTTGCGGGTTCAAAGGAAGCAGCTCTAACCACTATGCTGCCAGCTGCCCCAACTCACAGACACAGGAAAGAGCCCTACTGGACTAGACGCCAGTCAGAGAATATCACGTGGTGTGGTTAAGTTTTATACTCATTATCCTTGATTTCACAGCCACCAGCTGTAATCAGCTTTTGGTGTAAGAAGGGTTAGATACGGCTGAGGACAGTTGTGTTTCACACTACATAAGGTGTGCGTGCGTGCGCGCGTGCGTGCGTGGAGGTGGAAATGTTAATGCCAGTGAAGTCCCGCTGAGCAAAAGGGAGAAGACACGCTGGGCAGTGTGGAATTGGCAGAACCACTGATGCATCACAAAACACTGAAACATGTTCTCATGTATACGTTTTATAATTAACTTGGCAAGCTTTGTTCAACTCTTAAAGGTGCTGGATTTTTTTATAAACCGATTTTAATTTTGGATTTTATTAAAGCGCACTGCATTATCGCCTAGGAATGGGAAGTAAATGAGGCCCTGTCTAAATAAGGCAGCGGGAACACTTAATTTACCTGCGAATTGATTCGAACGTGTTTAATTCCTGGAAAAGGGGCTGATGAGAAGTAATGATATTTAATTCCAGAGATCCCAGCTTAATGAATGCAATCTGTAACTTCCATTTCTATTTTTTAGTTCATTGGCGCACCTAACACTGTGTAACAATGGAGAAGATGATTGGAAATGGAGTGGAATTTAGTCTTTCTTAATGGGCTGCATTGTTCTGAGCTAGAGCTGTATCCAGATGCACTTGCTACTGCAGCATGTGATCACTTGTGTTCCTTATGCTTTGCTTGTGTGGAGCATTTAAAACTGATCTTCATAAATATTGTAATAATGTGTAACGCCTGGATCGATGTGTTGAATAATCCTGGGACACCTGCGGGGGACAAATCAGTCTCACTGGGTGGTCTTTTAAGTATTGCACCACAGACTACAGAATTACATTCACATTTGAATTGATCAAAACTTCTTAACAGGCTGGGATCATCTTTGCTGGAAGAGGCATGAATATCGCCCTGAATCGTGATTCCTGAGATGATGTTCTTCGAGTGGGTTGGCCAACTGCCCACGCAGTGTTTTATAATTGGAAACACCATTGAAGCGACCAGTTGCACGGAGCACGCTCGCTCCAGTCTGTCCAGAGCTGCTTTCTCTCTGTGGAAAGCGGGGACCAGTCACACAGAGCGCGCTCACTCCAGTCTGTCCAGAGCTGCTTTCTCTCTGTGGAAAGCGGGACCAGTCACACAGAGCGCGCTCACTCCAGTCTGTCCAGAGCTGCTTTCTCTCTGTGGAAAGCGGGACCAGTCACACAGAGCGCGCTCACTCCAGTCTGTCCAGAGCTGCTTTCTCTCTGTGGAAAGCGGGACCAGTCACACAGAGCGCGCTCACTCCAGTCTGTCCAGAGCTGCTTTCTCTCTGTGGAGACCATTAGTCAGTTGTGTCTGCTTTTCTCCATTATATTAATTTTCCACAACTGCATGTTTTTATTTAATTTTGTAATAAGAATCGTCTGTTGGTGTTTTTCCTTTTAAGCAGAGGTATTAGTTGCATTAATTTCACAAACAGTGTGACGTGTAGAATTTGTTTGTTAAAAAGTTGTCACTGTAATTAGCTAAAATTTTCCTCAGGCTCAGGACAAGTGAAAATTTAAATTTAAAAGGCCCCAAAGACATCGTTTCACTCCAGAGCTCTTGTGACGTACTGCAGAAGCCCACCCACACTTTCATCGCTGCCAGATATTCTTGTTTTAGTGATTTTCCTTTGTATACTCATTTATTTGATACTAATGCATTCACACACTGAGGAATTCTGAAGCACAGCAATACAGAACAAATGGACAACTGGTGCTGTCAAAGTGCATAATGTTGCACGCTGCTTTGATCTTAGTGGTACTTTCAACTCGAGGAACCCAAATGAGTCACGAAGTCAGCGAGCCGTGCAGAGCTCAGCGATGCTCGCGGCCCATCGAGTGTTTGTAATATCGCAGGTGTAACTCTTAATGCAAAAGATGACCGAATCCAGGTCTTTGAAAGCTGAAGTGCTTACTTTCAGGAGTTGTGAGCGGGTCTTTATGACCAACGTCTGGTTAGCAGTCACTATTTCTTGTGCACTTAGAGAAGGGAGCTTTTCAGAATCACTGCTGTGTAACAGGAAATGCTGTCAAGTGGTGCTGTACGCACGCTGGTCTCCGTCTCTCCATCGCGACCGTAGCGTTCCCTTTCGGTCTGTTTCGATGCGTTTCCCATTTGTCCGCTGCATAGCTTCTATGATCGGCACGTGTTTTTTTTTTAAAAAAAAAAAAAAAAAGGGGAGACCGAACCTTCTATTATTTTAAGCTCTGCTCGGATTGGGTGTTTTCTGTTGTTGACCCTTAACTCAGTCAGACTTTGAGTTTGCTCTAATAACATCAAGACTTGATGGTAATGTAGAGTCCTTTTTTTTTTTTTTTTCCCCCCTTTCTCTTCTACTATGCTGCTAAAAATTTGAAATGAGAATTTTAGGCTACATGGAGGAATGGTGGGGAAACTGCACTCTTACATGCGGGATGTCGTATGGCGGTCTGTGCCCTCACACAACACGGCACACCAAGGCATCTGATAAATCCATTTCCTGGAATTATTTTGCCTTTACAGTAACTGCTGAATTAAAGTGTATGTTTAGCAGCTCTTGTTCACTATTTTAGGAGTAGACGTGGTTTTGGGTTGATGTGGCTATGGTTTTCAAGGGTTTCCAGATAAAGCCTCTCTGCTCTTCTAGCAGCCGTGTGGTTCTGAGAAGTGCTTTCCTTCTCGCCAGAGGTGACTGAATGACAGCCCGGAGATCTGCGAGTTTTGCGGTGGAGGGATCTGTAGGTATATGCCTCGGCATAGCACTGGACTGGTAGTTGTTTATATGATCATCGTAACCTTTTTACCTGGTGCTGCTTCACTTTGTATCATGTGTTCCCTCTGTAATCTCTAGGGTAGGAGACTCTTTTCCTGAGCGGATGCTGTTAAATGGATGTCCACGTCACGTAGGGCTTCTACTCATGTCCGCACTGTTGAAAGTGTGCAACATCAAAAGCTCGTTACACCCACACCTCTGATGACTGGACCGGCAACACTGTCCCGCACTGGATCTCTTTATTGTCCACATAGAGTGGAGAGTTGTCTCACGCTGCGGTCTGCACTGTGGTGTGGAGGAGTACGACAGCTGCCATATTGATCTTCACATATTTACCTCTGTTTAACAGACTCTTTTCTGTAACATATTAATATCAATAAAAGGACAGTATTGTGTGAAAATTGAAAAGGCTCATCACCGCTGGGTCAGCAGGTGCAGTAAACTGAGACCTTGCTTCATACAGGGTGTCCCAAGGTATCCAAGCTATGAAAAAATCTTTGCCGAATATGACTATGTAATGGACACATACGGGCTTCGCTATCTCATTCCAACCTGCAGACACTGAAAGCTCTCATTTTGGTATTTTTTTCATTTTTATACCTTTCAACGTGTGCAAGACAACACACAAGACGCATGGGGACAGCTGGCAATGTAGTGGTTAGAACAACTTCCTTTGGACCCAAAGGTTGCAGGTTTGAGCCTCACCGCTGGCTGTAGTACCCTTGAGCAAGGTACTTACCCTGAATTGCTCCAGTAAAATTACCCAGCTGTATAAATGGGTAAATAATTGTAACCTTAACATTGTAAGTTGCTTTGGAGAAAAGCATCAGCTAAATGAATAAATGTAAATAAGTGCATTTGTGTGGCGGTACACGCAGCAAGGAGAAAGGCCACCGATCTGCTTTGTACATTAACTTTTTATTTGTTGCTTAATGAATGTGATTCTCAGTGCTGTTGCGCATCAAAGCTCTTTTCCTCCAGTTTTTTCGAGCCAGGAAGCAAAGCCACCTCCTACACCAACCCCCTACAGAGTATTAAAATGAATTATTTTTATTAACAATGCATTGTTACCCAAGGGAACTTGCAGTATTTGACCAATTTTTACAGCTGGGTGTTTTGACTCTGTGGTGTGTGTGTATATGTGGTGTCATCAGTCCTGTGAGTGTTTTCGTGCGAACGCTTGGACTACAGCTCCTGTGGAGACATGTAAAATGGGTTCTGAGAAATGGACAGACACATAGACCCATTTCCTCTTTCTCTTCCTGTTTATACTGCTGCTGAGGCTGTCGTCGGCTCAGCTCACGTTTGCATTATTCTAGAAAGGTTCGTTTCCCTTTGCTCCATGTCTTCCATCTTAGCCTTCACTTCATTTCACTCCTAGTCCTGACTCTGGTCTGCGTCTGGGGTTACAGTGAATACTACAGGTGGTGTACGTGCTCTTTCTTACTGTCTCAAGTCTTCTGAAACAAAAGTTCAGTCTGTCATTCAGCGGAGTAAAATTTAATGTTTTACAAACAATCAAGATTACAGAAATTAAATTCTTAAAACGTACAGTATGTGACTTTTATGTTTGGTATCGATCACGTACCTTGGCAACAGCATATCACAATTCTTGCACGTACATTTTCGGCATTTTAGCACCCGCTTAGGCACTGGAAATATCATTTACAAGACATTTACATTCAGTTATTTTGGAGCTGGAAGTTACATTCTGTTGTCCCAAAGGGCCACAGTACACAGTGATTTCCTAAATGACAATGAGCACTAAATACTGAAACAGTCTGAAATTCTAGTGTAAAATAATAGTTTGTTAAATGAGGTGGCATAATACAGGTGTGTGACTTACTGCAGAGTTTCCTTGATATTTTGATTTTGCATGCAGTTTTGATGAACTTATTCTGTACAAAAGTGACTGAAAACAGTAATTCTTAGCCCGAATTTGCATATTTTGCTATATTCTTTCATAGAAAATTAGTTTTACCTGTCACTTTCAAGTTCCTTAAATACAAAAATTTCTCTGTGTACATTAAGTGCCTTTGGTTTGCATACTGTTCGTGTCTCTTGATTAATCTAGAGTGATTGTTACTGTATGTTTGAATATAGATACTACAGTTAGTTATCACAATGATAAGCCAACATCAATGATGAGAGGAAAAAAAAAACGCTTAATCTGTTGTTCCCAGTTCTAGACATCCAAAGTTGGTCGACGAGCGCAGTCATTTCTCACTGAATGCACATGTACAACAGTTAACCACTGTGGGTTCCTGTGTCGCGTTTTCCTTTTACCTGCAAATATATCTTTCAAACAGGTATCTATGTTGAGAATTGTGGTTTTTGCTCGGTGTGTTGACTACTTGTCCTGCCAGCCTGCTCCTCGTTGCTCATATGTGGCTGCTGAGCATGGTCTTGCTCTGCAGGCTCTTGAGTTGGGAGCTGCTGTTATTAGTGGTTTGATTGCTACTGTGTTCATTGCACAGAGATGTAGTTTGATACTTTGCATTTAAGTTCTTTGCATTGTTGTCTTGTGAGCAGATGAAGCTGTTGAATATCCGTAGTACAGTCTTACGGACAGACCCACATAGCAAAAAGTACATGACTGGGTCAAGGCAGCTGTTGAAGGTTGACAGGAGCAACATCACCTCGTTGGCCTTGTCAATGATGCCCATCCAGTAGCAAGACATCTTGCTGATCTGAGAGTGGATGTAGACGATGCGGAAGGCATGGTAGGGCACAAAGCAGATGGTGAAGAGGAAAAGAATGAAGAAGGACTTCTTGGCTGTCCTGGTGTATTTCAGGGAATTTGGAAGACCTGGTTTTTGTTTTGATGTTGCCAAGAGCTTCATAGCAATCTTCCTATAAGACACAATGAGAGCAAGGAACACTAGCCAGAAAAGTGCTACCAAAATACTGTTAAAGTGAGCCTTCCACTTGGCTTTCTGCCTCCTCTTGTACTGGAAGCATTTGTATTGCTCCTCCCTATCTTCAGAGAAGGAAATCATGGGGATGATGGCAGCAATGGAGATGGCCCAGATAATGTAACACAACACAACACTACACCTCTTTGGAAGGCTGCACCTCTGGGTGCTGTGTAGAATCTTGATGTAGCGGTCCACACTGATCAGACCTAACAGGGTGATGCTAATGTACATGTTCATGTAGAAGACATTGCCCACCACCTTGCACATGATAAAGCCCAGAGTCCAGTGGTTGTGATTACTGTGGTAGAACACACGGAAGGGCAGGCAGATGGCGAGGAGGAGGTCTGCAATGGCAGTGTTGATGAGAAATACATGCACCGAGTTTTTCTTAGAGTTAACAGTGAGGAAAACCCAGAGGACCAGCAGGTTTCCAGCCAAGCCAAACACAAAGAAGATGGAATAGAAGGTGGCCAGGGGGATCCTCAAAGCACTGTCATCGAGCATGCAGGTGCCATTGAGCTCTGGACCCAAGTGAACTGCTTCTTTGGCCTCTGTGTAAGAGGATGCGGAGAAACTTGGAAAGGTTGAGAAGTTGTTTGCCATCATGTACAGATCAGAGGAACTTTCAGGAGGAAAAAAAAAAAAAGCATTTATTTCTTGCTCTTCCCTAGGTGTTGAGTAATTCAAAGACCTAAAGTCCTGATCCTGGACAAGGTAATTGGATTAGATGAGGAATAATCCCTCTTTTGAAAATACCCTCTGGACATTGTAAAAGAACATAACACTCTGTAGCAGATAACATGTAAGAATGAGTCATGATGAATCAAGTGGTTTTGGTCAGTTCTCTAAACCTATCCAAATCAGGTACACATTCTACTGTCATTCTTCTGTTAATTTTTTTCACTTTATTGTGTTAGTGTAATTCAGTAGTTTGCAGCAACTTTGTCCAACGTAAGATTAATCGGGGTTAAATAGGAAGGTTTTAATTGTCACTTGAAAAATCTTACCTGTGAAATTCCGTCCACTCAATGGCATGCTTCCTTGCCAAATGTTTCTTTCAAGAGGTCTTCCCTGCTTTGTAGAAGCAGTCCAATACCTTCTCATGGAGATGTAGCCCAGAGTAGAAGGGAAGGCATTGCACGAGTCCCTCGCCCGGGTGTCTTTTCTCCGACTGACCGAGCGCTGCTGAAGATCTCCTCTGCGCAGACCAGGTCTGTGCAGCTCACCGCAGCTGGTGTGAAGAGCGAACTGCGCGGAACAAAGGCGGAAGGAAAGGCAGTGACCACATCTTCAAACCGCAGCTCGTATACCACGGAGCTCAGCACTCTAATCAGCCTTCACATTACTGCCTGGGAAATTAGATGTTCCCATGAAGCAGTTTGGAGTGGAAATTGATTGCATAGGCATGCCGTTTGCAGGATTGTCCAAAAGTAACGCGCCAAATGGTAAAATAAACTTCAGGAGTTATTCTCTTTTAGAAATACACCGACCTTATCTGTTTGGGAGACGCTGCAAGAGTGCTGCATTACAGTATTCCACTAGCTGAGGAAGTGCCTGCATGGCTGAGAGCCTCCAGCTGTACAAATTTGTATGTCTGGAGACTGTACAAAAATTGCAAATTGGGTTTGGGGTTTGCTGGGTACGGATGTGTGTACTGGTTAAGAGCTGCAAGGTGCTGTGTGCCATGTATGTGGCGTCTAGTTTATTTTTTCTCCAAACGTTACAATAATATCACGCTTATGATACCAAAAAAAGGCCGTTGTTAAGGGGTTTTTTTTATTTATTTTTTTTTTTTTTGGTAAGGTGTGGAGTCAATGTATTGAACATAACTGTCAGGACTAGGAGTCTGTGGCTTGTTTCTTTTGTAACTTGCTACAAAGAAATTTTAGAAAATAGACTCTTAAAAGAATGAAAAATAATTGGAAGATGGTTGTCTTCAAAATTTTGTCTACTGGCTGTTTGTAACACGTGGAGACGTACACGGACAGACGCACACGGATGTAGTGACATGACGACGCAACGCGCTCCTGACACCTGTCTCGGTTACAACTGTCAAACTCCGTTACCGCGAGTCCCGCATTTAAGACTTCTAGACCCTTCCTATCTTCCCCATCCCCTTCTTGCTGAGACCTCGCCCACCCTAAATTAAACGTGTGCTGAAACATGAAACGCGAGTCTGCATCCTCTTGTCCTATGAACCAGTACACTTGTCACACGTGGTTTGCTCTGTTATGGTTTAACAAACACAGAAGTGAGTTCACTTACGGATGCTCTTCCCCCCACCCCCACCCCCACCCCCACCCCCACCCTTTTCCACAGCCCCACTGTGTGCTGCTGGCGTCAAAGGAGAACTCCGCCCCTGTGAAACTGGGAGGCTTTGGTGTGGCCATACAGCTCGGAGAGTCTGGTCTGGTCGCGGGAGGTATGCGTGCGCCGAGCGGGACCTTCTCTTGGCTTGCTGCTCACCTGACCTTTCATCACAGAAAAAAAAAAGGCTGTCTAGAAGAGCATATTTCAGTGATGAGGTTGAAAATATTTGGCAATTATGATGACATAAAATGCTCTTTGTGGAGCAGAGAGTTTCATTGCCACTGAGAAATCAATCATACTTAATTGCAGGTGGTCCTTGAGTTATGAAATATGCAACTTCCGACCACCCGTTCATAGGTCGGCCGTCCCGTTGAACTTATTATAGAGCATATTTTTGATTGCCGACCTTTGGCTGTGATGTTTAACGGCGACCGCTCCGTCTGCTGGACACGATGAGCTCAGCCGGCTGTGCTGCTACAAGGCAGCCTTATTTGTTACCGTTTGGGTGTCTGACAGCGTCGGCGTTTTCTTTGCGATTTCGTTCGCGTTAAATTTTATATAAAGCGACTAGCAAGCGAAAAAGTGAATATTCATTAGTCATTAATAAATACTGCACAGTACTAATTGCAATATTAATGTCGTTGCCTGTACTGTACATCATTTTATTGCTTAACTGTACATTAGTATTCTATATTAGTATTGTTTTATCATGAATAATGTGTGTATGCCAGGGGATAAGCAGCGTTAATATTGTGAAAGTGTGAACTGGTATGAAGATAAATGGGTGCATGCCATCTTTCTTATCTGAAAGGTAAACACATGCAAGCCTGTATAGAAAGTGTCTCTGCTTTGTTTTCTGAAACCCATGCAGGGGATGTGAGCTTCATCTGCAGTCTGACAGCGTACGGTACCTGTTAAATCAAGCGGCACTGTGTCCGTGTGTACATGCCTGGTTTGACACTTGGATGCACTGTGCTTCTCATCTTCAGAGTCCGGAACTAAGATCACACTTTGGAAGTCTGCCTTGACTGTGTGACTGTCTGACAGGGGATTAGGAGCTCGTGGAGGGCGGAGCGTTTCTGTGTTCAGTGTTTTGCGTCCCCCAGGTCGTGTCGGGACGCCCCACTTCATGGCTCCTGAGGTGGTGAAGAGGGAGCCCTACGGCAAGCCGGTGGATGTGTGGGGCTGTGGTGTGATCCTGTTCATCTTGCTCAGCGGCTGCCTGCCCTTCTACGGCACCAAAGACAGGCTGTTCGAGGCAATCATCAAGGGCAAATACAAGGTAGAAAGCCATCGCGTGCTGCTGCCATCAAGGAGCCTCGGTAGCACGAGGTGTGCAAAGGTTTTCAGATCGATGAACTTGACAGACTGTATCCCTGTATTACGTCAGCGAAGTCCAAATGCGTGGATCTTACGGCCCATTTGGCAGGTACTGTAAATGGCCAGTGAGGCATGCGTTATGGGCGTCCTGCCTTTAGAAGAACGTAAATCTCATGATATGTCCTGCAAATTCATTCTTAATTCTAGTTAAGATGAGTTTTATCCAAAGCGACATACGGTTTTGGCCGTTTGTACAGTTTGGCAGGTTGACTGGTGCCATTCGTGTAGTGTCTGCTTCACAGGGACACCGCAGCTCATCCCCATAGCGGGGCTTCAGTTCAGCAAGGTGCAAGTTTGTAGTCCATCCGTCCAGCTTCAGTAACCGCTTGTCCTGAGCAGGCTTGCGGTGATGTGTAGCCTATCCAGAAAGCGCTGGACACGAGGCTATGGAGGGTACATCCTGGACAGGATGCCAGTCCATTGCAGTGTAGCCACACACAGTCACTCACCCACCCACCCATTGGCACACTCTGGGCAGTTTAGTGTTACCAAACCACCTGAACGGCATGTCTTTGGACTGTGGGAGGAAACTCGCGCAGACACGGGAGAAACATGCAAACTCCACACACTCGGTGGGTTGCAAACCCATGTGCTCCGGCACCACCCCAGCTAGTAGTGGGTGTCTTTGATCGTTTCTCCGTAGATGAACCCACGACAGTGGAGCCACATTTCGGAGAGCGCCAAGGACCTGGTACGGCGCACGCTGATGCTGGACCCTGCCGAGAGGATCACCGTCTACGAGGCCCTCAACCACCCCTGGCTTAAGGTAGGGGACTGCGCTGTGGCAGTATGGTGGCCGGGAGTCAGGCCTCTGCCAGCACGTGTCTCGGTGGAGGAGGCCAGGGTTCAACTGATGCATGAAAATGGCTGGGAGGATACATTGGGCACAACTTTTGCATATTCGGTTGTGTTCCGTTTACATTTATTCATTTATCTGATGCTTTTCTCCAAAGCGACTTACATTTATACAGCTGGGTAATTTTACTGGAGGAATTTAAGGTAAGTGCCTTGCCCAAGGGTACTACTGTTGGAGGTGAGATTCAAACCTGTGATCTTTGGTTCCAAAGGCAGCAGCGCTAAGCACTACACTGCCAGTGTTGAAAGCAGGCATGTATTCACTGATGCGATGCATCCTGTTTTGTTTGTGCTGAGGCTGATTTCATTTTTAGTGCTATAAGCCTAAAATTTAAAAGTAAAACTAAGTTAAACGTTTAGATTAGAGTCGTGTGTTTTGCCAGGTATGGAGTATTTTTATTTAATTTTTTTTTATTGCAAGTAAAATGTGTTTAAAAACCCCTGAGAAAGACCTCTGTGTGCCACTGTAGTGGTGATGCTCAGTGCTGAGCTGACCTGTGTGTTCTCCCCAGGAGAGGGACCGCTATGCCTATAAGATCCACCTCCCTGAGACTGTGGAGCAGCTGAGGAAGTTTAACGCCAGGAGGAAGCTGAAGGTGAGCAGCGATGTAGCGTCTCCACCTCTGTCACCCTTCGCCCCCCACTGCAGGCACCCACCAGTCTGGATTGGATACACACGTCATACACACACACATTGTCTGAAACCGCTTGTGCCAAAGCCCAACCGGGCAACACAGGGTGTAAGACTGGAGGAGGGGAGGGGAGACACCCAGGACGGGACGCCAGTCCGTCACAGGGCACC
Source organism: Scleropages formosus (assembly GCF_900964775.1). Lineage (NCBI taxonomy): Eukaryota > Metazoa > Chordata > Actinopteri > Osteoglossiformes > Osteoglossidae > Scleropages > Scleropages formosus. The sequence goes on along the minus strand of NC_041819.1, from coordinate 9,052,862 downwards.
CCAAGTGGGACTCGAACCCCAGACCCATAGAGAGCAGGACCCGGCCAACCCCACTGCACCACTGTGCCTCCTTAGTCTGGACTGTGAATGTTTAAATTACTTATTCGGTATTGACAAAAGTACAGCTGTTTACGTGTTGTTAGTTTGAACAGATTGTTTGTCTATTACTGTGATTTATGGAGTGATTCATTCAAAAAACCAGGTAATTCCAAGGGGTTCAAAAACTTCTTAAAAATGTATGCTTTTTTTTTTTTTTTTTTTTTTGTGTAATGCGTTTCATACCAGTGTGTGGGGGTTTTTTTTTTTTTTCTTAAAAAAAAAAAAAAAAAATCCACCACTGTGTGTGATTTGCTAATGTACTCTGTATTACCTCCGGTGACAGTTACTGACAGTAATGAATGCCCTGTTTTTACTATGTTCTTTTAGTGTCAGCGCATAGCTGTACCTTATTGATTGACTCACTCACTGTCCAGTAGTGCTTAATCCTAAATCAGGGTCACAGTGGTCCACAGCCTATCCTGGAAGAATAGGGTTCAAGGCTAGTCCATCACAGGTTAGCCACACACACACACACACACACACACACACACACAAGTTCACACACTATGAACAATTTGTAGTTACCAGTCCCCCTAGTTGACCGAGCTTCTGTTTAACCGAGTTCTGCCGTCCAGGTTCCCTAGTTTGGCTCACCTCTCCTTTCCCTGTATCCACTGTCCTCAGGGGGCCGTTCTGGCCGCTGTCTCCAGTCACAAGTTCAACTCGTTTTACGGAGATCCTCCCGAGGAACTGCCGGACTTCTCTGAAGACCCCACATCATCGGGTGAGCTCCGTGCGTGAGCCTGATGCTGTGGTGGCCCCCCCCTTCTGTTACCATGGCAACACTAAGAAGTGGGCCATGCGCTACTTCAACCCCCCCCAGCCACAGCAGTCTTTCTGGTTAACCACATTGCTTATGGTCTTTTTCTACATATAAATAACTTTAAATTCTACATTTTCTGCACATAAACTCTCGTTGTCAATATACTTTGAAGTTAAGTTTTAGACATTGCATTCATTACACTTTTATCCGATTACTGAAATTTTTTTTAATGCATGTTTTCTAGGAAATATTTAAAAAGTAGTGTTCGTTGTAATGTCATCTGTAAATTTCAGGAAATCTCTGAAGATGGTCTCTAAGTAAGGCAGGATTATTTCTCACTGTGCAGAGAGACTGGATGCTGCCAGTGATTGATCTTCACTAAGGGAATTGCACCTGGTCTCACTTTATAGCCTGACATGCCCTGACAATGCTGTGCTTTTTTTTTTAATCCAAACATCTTTCCTGCCACGACCACACACCCTATCACTTGTTCAGTCAGAAAAGAAAGCACACGGTATCAGTGTGATGTCTTCACCTGGACCCTAGCGATTGTAGGGATAGCTCATACAGGGTCAAGCTTACTGGTTCTAATACCTTCTTTTCTCTGCTGGTCTGCCTACAATACATATGTTATATCTCATAGTTTCACCATTTAATACTGCAGTCTTCAGATGCATCTAACTTCTTCGACAAGCTACGTGAACTGTTACCGTGTTTGTTGATGAGCAGTTCAGAGTTTTAAGGAAAAACCCACATACCTGTGGGACTGAGTGCGAGACCCCTTGGTGTTGGTGGACTTGCTCTTCTCCAGGGGCAGGTCTTGCTCACTTTTCTTGTCCAAACAACCTGAGTTGTGGCTTGATCCTCTTGTTGGTCTCTCGCAACCTATCTCACGGCGGCATGTCCGCTATCTCTAGGGAAAAGCGTTGTTTTTTTAAAAAATTATGTTTACATTTATTCATTTAGCTGATGCTTTTCTCCAAAGCGACTTACAATGTTAAGGTTACAATTATTTACCCATTTATACAGCTGGGTAATTTTTACTGGAGCAATTCAGAGTAAGTCCCTTGCTCAAGGGTACTACAGCCGGAGATGAGGCTCAAACCTGCAACCTTTGGGTCCAAAGGCAGTCGCTCTAACCACTATTCTACCAGCTGTCCCTGTTAACCTTCACACAAAGCTTTTGGCACTTCCTCTTTTTGCAGCATCCAACCTGTTCACGTATAATTGTAATTCTAAGTGACTCCAACTCCAATTTTATAATTCAGAGCAGGATCACCAACACAGCGTCAGCGTCCGTATTTTTTCAGCACATTTTTGCTCCAATTATATTGGGGCCTCGTTACCCGCTTTACTCAATTTATATTAATTTGGAGTTGCGCACATGAGCAGACACCGAGTCAGGCTGATTGTGCGGAGTGAATGTTCAGTGATTGGAATGTGCGTGTTCACTGTATCACCTGTGTGTCTAGAAACAATGATCCTACCGCTGAGGGTTATTACCGTGTGCAGCTTCTTTCATTCTAGGCCGTTTGTCTCGGTGGCTGCGGCGCAGCTCTCGTGTGTGAGCCTCCTAACTCTCTCCATTTTCAAAATGTCTGTTTATCCTAATGCTGCCCTCCTTCTAGGACTGCTAGCTGCAGAAAGTAGGTATCCCCACGTTGGTTTTGGGTTTGACGTGAATTGTGTCGATTCTCATTACCCAGACACCCGCAACTCCCACCTCCTCATGCCAGTGGTGTCTTTAATACTGCCTTTGTGTGTGCTGTGCCTGTCACTGTCTCATAAGTAGCAGTGTTTGTTCCTCACCTGCGTACCTTGTTTGCTTTCGTATGGGACGTGCTTATCGGAAATCCGCGGCGAATGCTTTGTCGCCTCCGGTGACGAGATCCTCCGAGACGAACACGCTACGTGTTCGCGCGCTCAGGAGAAGTATGTCAATGTAAAAATTGAGATGCGAGCAACTTCTGGAGAAGACTATTAAAATAACCAGAGGATGCCGACGCATTCGTTCAGGCTCCGCTACCCGTGACTAGGGTTTGTTGTATGACCAAAAAAAAAAAGTTCACTCACTTATGCTGTTAATGTTCCTCTTAAGAACGCACGATCCTGCGTACAAAGATAAATATTAATTTAAATGTTTTTCTCTCCCCAAATAATTTGCAGAGACATTTGAAGGGTCACTTAGCCATCAGGAAGGCAGTATTAATTGTTTTAATCCATTCTGCTCGTGCCTTTCACGTGTCTGCCTTCGCTAACAAAATTGTGCATGTTCCCCCCCCCCCCCCCCCCCTTTTTGTAAGACGTGAGGTCTCCCACCTGTTTTTTTTTTTTTGCACAACTTTGTTTGCTTTCAGTGATATAAATGTTTAAAAAAGTGTGACAGCGGTAAAGTGAAAATGAGTCGAGTCATGTAGATTATTCAGTTTCTGCCACAAAGTAAAATAATTTTATATTCCAAAGAGATTATATAAAATTCACCAAAATGTAATTCAGTCCATGTCACGTAAGTGTTGCATTAAGGCTCTAATTCTTCAATCTGAAGTTAACTGCAATGGATCCTAACTTTGACATGACTGAAGCTCATTCATATGACTAATTCAGCTGTCTGTGTGATAACTAAAACTGAATTTTATCAGTGGGTTTAAACTGCCCGAGTTGTACTTGTTCCAGCTTCATTTTCTCCCAAAGGTGGGTCTCTGTCTTTACAAAGTTAACTTACCCAAAGTAAAGTTATGCATTTCTTCTCAGAAAAGGAGCTGTCTTGTGCAAAGAATATTCTAGAAGTATTTGGAATAAATAGTTCACACCCTTGATGTCTTGAATTCTGTGTGTGTGTGTGTGTGTGTGTGTGTGTGTGTGTGTGTGTGTGTTATGTGGCACAGGAGCTGTATCGCAGGTGCTTGACAGCTTGGAGGAGATCCACGCGCTCACTGACTGCAGCGAGAAGGACCTGGACTTCCTGCACAGTGTCTTCCAGGACCAGCATCTGCACACCCTGCTTGATGTGCGTGCATAGACTCTGTGTATATACACACACACACACACACACATATATATATATATATATATATATATATATATATATATATATATATATATACATACAGTACAGACACACACTTTTGTGGGCACTTGTATAGTAGTTCAAGCACTTTAGATGGACCGGGGACTCTACCCAATGTGTGTGAGGGAGTACCTTCTCACAGACTGGCCTTCTGCCTCGTGCGTACCTCACCGCCCTTCCGGCATTGTCCGTAGATCGCCGCGGCCCTGCGTGCGCGAGCAGTGTGCGGAAGGGAATGATCAGGTGAATGAGCTGCACGTGCCGTCCCAGTGCTTTTCCTTCTGCGTCTCATCTGCTCTCGTACCACAAACGGCACTTTCTTCTGCTTCCTTAAGTTCGGAGCCGTAGTTACCGACCGCGTGTGCTGTTACGTCGACACTAATGCCTTTTTTTTTTTTTTTTCCACTAAACGGACCTACCGCTCTCCTAGCGATGGTATGTTAAAGTGTTTGAGGGTTTCGGAGAGCTTCCTAGGTGAGAAAGCTCCGCCGGTTTTTGGGGAGTAGACCCAAGCTGGTTAGACAAAGCGCCTTCTGGTCATCGGTACCGTTCCTGTAGCAATCCTTAACAGGTGACGCTCGCTGGAGGGTCTGGGCTCTGAGGTCTGGCACCGCGCTGGGAAGCGAATGTCACGGCAAAGAGGGAACAGCTTAGCTGCGTTTCTCGGTACTGTAGCAGCGGTGATGCTTTTTTCTTTCTCAGAGGTGAAGCCCTTTGAATCAGGTTAATGGAGCAAAGGGAATATCCCTGCATCTTCCCACCGCATAGCAGTGTAAATTTTTTTTTTTTTTTTTTTTCTTGGGCTGGTTCTTGTCCGCTTAAGACCTGGAATTATTGAGAGCGGTCTTCTCTGTTGGTTCGACTGAACTGCGTACGTTCCCTAAACTTTTCAAGGAAGGGCTCTCAGCTCTATTTTACCCTTATTTTACAGTGCAGGTTGGGGAAGGCACAGATTAGGCTTTCGATTAATTTCTCCAGCTGTTTATTGTAACTTTTTTTTAGTTAAAAGATTTTTCCCTCAGATGTTTGTCAAGCTACACAAGGGTTTATCTTAGATTTTATTTTTAACCCTAAGGGGTGGTTGTCCTGTTCAGTACATGGTGGTCCTTGCAAAGGTTTCTTTTTTCACTTTTCTAATGGTTTGGCCAAAAGTGGCAGGTGTGCTGTAGGAATGGTGCTCGAATGGTGCACAGAGACATTTTTTAATATCTTCTGTGGAATCACCTTTGTCAAATGTTTCCCTCATATCAAAATTCAATGAAGCGCTTCTAAGGAATTGAAATTGTTTCTCTCTCATCTTTAAATATGTGCTTCCTGCCGTATGTGGCGTGAAGTAGTTTTAAACGCATACAAATTTTGCGGTGTCGCTTTATCGGCTGCATTACAATGAAGGACTGTTTTCGTGCAGTTATCTCATAGCTTATCCAAGCCACTTTCAAATGGTGGTGTTTCTAACTCAGAAGTCATTATTAATGACTAAGTCTCACACACACACACACACACACACACACACACACACACACACACACACACACACACACACACAGAGTTTGGCAATACAGAGCACAAGGATGGAGGGGGAGGGGACACACCCAGGACAGGACGCCAGTCCATCACAAGGCACCCCAAGCGGGACTCGAACCCCAGGCCCGCTACACAGCAGGACCCAGCCAAGCCCACTGCACCACCATGCCCCCCGTCACAATCAATAAAGGCTTAACAATACAGCCATGCCTTGCTGCAGGTTAGGTTCTATTAAAACCTTTGTTCTAACTATAATAAATTTAGCAATAATTTGTAAGACTTTCATTTTAAAATTATTAACTTTTAGACACGTTGAAAGTGAATACGGATGTCTTTGCAAACTCATTCTGTGCTGACTGATTATTCATGACATAAACACGCACATTATTGGACATACTATGATCGATCACAGACACTGACCGACACCCGGAAGCACGGTGGAAACAATTTGAATTAAATCAGTGCAACACAACTGCTCGGATGCATTTTTCCTGAGACTCGGTGCCCAAATACAGGTCTTTTTCCCTTGGCAACACAAGTGTCAGTGAACAGGTGATGAGAAGTTGAAAAGAAATAGCTGCAAAATGTTTGTATCTTAGAAAACTTGTAGTTCAGGTGGTTCACGATGCACTCCGTGTAGCTTCCGCAACTTTGAACAATAGTCTGTTTGAAATTGTCCTGTTCATTGGACTCGGATCACAAACGAAACTGACAGGGACATTTCGGCATTCTGCGGCGTTCCGGCTGTTGCTAAATCCCATGCTGAATAATCCCTACAGATGGCTTGTATGAGGCCACACCCTCCTCTCCCAGAATGCATTTGTCAATGATGAGGCCTGGTGTTTCCAGACGGAGGCTGTGTAATGGAAAAATAGCAATACCTTTGCCTCCATCTGTGTCTAACGGTGTGTCTGTACCCTGCCGTTGCAGTTGTACGACAAGATCAACACAAAGTCCTCCCCACAGATCCGCAACCCCCCAAGCGATGCTGTGCAGAGAGCCAAAGAGGTGAGCTCTTGAGCTACGTATGTCTCAGCGGGGGTGGGAGGGGCTATTAGGCCCGTCGTCATAGTTTTGTACTCTGCTCACTGTGTGTGTGCGTGTGTGTGTGTGTGTGTGTCCTGTGTTCTTTCAGAATATTAATGAATATTAATATTAATTTGCTCCTTTGTCTGTCACGGCATGCATGTTAGGAACGTTAGTTTGACACAACTAAGTGTGTAGATGGCTATTTAGTACAAAAAATTATTTTTGTCGAAGAAATTGTTTCTATAGTTTCTATGAGTATTGGTCCTCTGAATAAATTAAAAATAAAAAAAATACTTATACCTACCTATGGCAAGTGGAATTGTGGACACAACACATTAGTAAACACTAAACTAGTATACTGGTATACTGTTTTCTTTCATTGTACCCTATAAATAGGCATGGAATCCTTCACATCAATCCGAATGCATGGTTATAAACAAAATACGCATTGTAAAATTCTTTAGGGTCTGTCCATCTTTGTGTCTGTGAAAGGTGAAACCTTGATGTTCTTGAAAGTCTTCATTTCCCTCGTTTCCTACGCTACTCTAATGACAATGCCGGAAAAGCACTAACCAAGACAGCTGAGGTTTACGTGGCATGCTGCTGTTCTTCACTGCTCTTCAGATGACAAACCTCTGACCTAACAGTTCTGCAACACTCGTCTGTTCCCGTACTGCTTATCTGCAGAAATACTAGTTACAAAAAGTGTCGTCATGTCATTTAGTTGCGGTGACTGAGGATGTGCTGTACAGTTGACTTCTAAGAGATCGAAACCCCGAATATACCGAGTGAGTTTATACAGTCTCTGTGAGAAACCTCGCTTTAAAAGGGCTGATCCTTTCCTACCGATAGTAGTCGACGTTGGTCTGTTGTCATAATAGTCATGGCGCTATTTATACGTTGGTCTTTTCAAGTCAAGTCGCTGTCATACCGTATTAGTGGACGTCACACCGGCGGACAGTAGCAGGCAGTCGGTTGTCCGTTCCGACAAAAGCAGTTGTCTTCACCTCAAGGTTTTTCTTGTGAAATTTCATTAATGTGGAAGATCATTCTGATTAATCCTTAGAAATTTCACATTATAAAGGTTACATGGAGCCTACTGTGTTTCTCATCCATCGACAAAATTGTGTCTTTCACGGTTTGCTTTAGACAGCGCTCGCTGCGTGTTTTGAGTGCAAGGGATTCAGTAAAGAACTTGTTCATCTTGAAAAACTCTTATGGTTTCCATCATGGGGAAATGAAACTAATAATGTGTCTCGTTGCCCTGTTTGCATAGTGAAGGAACACAAAGGCCTGCAGATATATATATATATGTGTGTTGAGTGAGCCAGTGTAAGTAGTGTATCTAGCAGTGTAAGTTACCTTGGTTAATAAGGTGTGTGGGCTCATAACACTACATAGTGTTCATTGGAAGTCACTTTGGAGAAAAGCGTCTGCTAAATAAATAAATGTGTATAACCATTACCCGGTTAATGACAGACATATTTAAGAACAGTGAAACTGTTATGATTGTGCCTTTTTTGGACCCCACACATACACTGTCTGAAACCACTTGTCCCAAGCGGGGTCGTGGTGAAGTGGAGCCCTACTCAGGAACATACGGCGCGAGGGGACACACCTAGGATGCACCCCGGACGGGACGCCAGTCCGCCGCAAGGCACCCCAAGCAGGACTTGAAACCCAGACCCACCAGAGAGCAGGACCTGGTCAAACCTGCTGTGCCACCATGCCTCCCCTTTATTTTTGGACCATGTTAACTAATGTTCACTTTAGAGGTTGTACTCATAAGTACATCCTGTTTAAAACTAGTCTTTGAACAAGCGCGATCTAGCAACAATAATTGCCTCTGCACAGGCACGGCAATTCACACATGTATATTGTTTGCATGCGTATGATGAATAAATACTTGTATTAATAGGCATTATTTGCAAATACAGGCCTACAGCATACATTATAAGGTATCCCTGACTTTAAATAATGATGGTAAGGCATTCCAGTTTTCTGTATTTTGCAGGGGAAGAGGTAAAAACACAGAATATAAAATTAATTGGAAAACAAATGCATGCATGTGTTTTCTATTTATATTTTATGATAAAATATATTTTGTATGTTCAGTATCAAATGATATATCTTGGACAAAGGTAGCAAATTATTGCACAATTTTTTTAAAGTATTGTAATGAGTTTGGGAAGTTATCAGGCATGAGGGGATACAAATCATGCAGCAAACAATGAGAAAACACAAAATGGGAGTTTTTGGCAGCAACGGGCTCCGCAGTGAGGAAACTCCTGTCCTTTGTCAGACCATTAAATACCACGACTAGGAGGTATGGGTCAGGTGCAGCCAGTAATCCAGGAGGGTTACAGAGAGCTTGCACTCCTGCATGCCACAAATGTGTTGGGGCTTTTATTCCATTTTGGGATGCTTATTTTTTATTGCGTAATGTGTTGTTTCAACAAGTTGACACTCAAAGACCTACATATTTCTGTGTGTCAACTGCTTAAGTAAAAACTGTATCAGTTGTAGGCCCTCATAGAAGGGGCATTGAAGGCAATTGTGGTGTTATCTCCAGCACTTCAGTCCCTACCCCTCACGTTATTCAGACAATGATTGTGCGTGTGTGAGAGATACAGAAGAGGATATATGACTACTTGAATTACTCATTTCCAGCTGTAAGGTCAAATGGCCTGGCTTTACACACACAAAGCTGCATGTGTATGCAGTATTTTACCATTTTACGTATTCCGATAAAATAAGGGAGGTTGTTAAAGGATGTCGTCATGTAGATTTGTGTAACTGCAAACCAAAGCAGAGTCTGTAGGCTGACCTGTGTTTTTCTGTTATGTGGGCTCCAAATTCTGTCATTAACTGATCAGAGTGGTGTACTCTGAACGCTCCAGTAACGTAGACCTTTATGCTTTCGCCGAACAGTGCTAGAAACTTGGGGCTCATCGCTCAGCACACTTTCTCTTACTCAGCAATTTGGCCACGGCAATGTGTTGCCTTGACACATGATTGTACAGCAAAGTCACCCCAATCAAACCCTGATCTTCAGCTCAAACTTCCACTTGAGAAGAGAGCCTAGGATCTGTAGTTTCCAGTCCTTCACCAGCTTGGGAGCCTTAAACTAAGCGATTTACTAGTCTCGTGCTTCTGTCTTTCACTAGGCTGGAATAAAAGTATTGTTGGATGAGTCTTTAAGATCTTCTTGGTATGAGAAGCACTCTGCTGTTTTTCAAGACACTTTTTAGCGTTGTATGTCTGCTTATGATGATTTTTGGGTCGGACTTCATCTGTTGGGTTTTATGAACCTACCGCTTAGGTTCAGCATGTTTCGCCTAAGAGTTTTGCTGGGCTTACGGAAATCGAAAGCTTTCTAATAGACTAACTTGCTTTGTATCACTGGCATTCATTAGTAGTGCTGAAATGCTTGAATCATCCCTTTTCGAGTTTTTTTTTTTTTTTTTCTCTCCAACTGGGGGTGCAATTGGGAATGACTAACACGTAAGCCGTAGTTAATCCTGATAGTAGTACGTAGAGCTGGTGGAGGCCGCCTCTGGGCAGCTGGATGATGAGGACCCAACGCTGTTGGACCCCTCTAGGGCCATTAGACTACCCTGTTAACTCTTCCTGTGTGTCTTCTTGTGCAAAGAATTCCACCCAAGATGATGCAAGCACAGCTTCGAAACTTCTGGAATGTGTAAGCCCAAGATATTTTTTAATCCATTTTGGTATTTTAACTTGGTGAAAGACAACTGAAATGAGCTTTTCTGCCATGTTTTGACTTCAGGGTCTTTCAAAGGCCTCCCATCAGGCCGCAGTAGGTTTGTCTGTAGTATCGATGGATTGGGTTTGGGGCAGTTTGCTGGTGGTCACCAGGTCTGCCTGTGGCATGTAATGAATGTTGTCAGTGCTCATAGGTATGTCCATCAAGGAGCGACGATGTGTCAGAACGAAGCTTCCTGTGAGTGTCATGGGGATGCAGTAAGATTCCCCTCTGCTCCCCACATGTTGTGTCCTCATCAAGACATCTTATGCCCGTCTTTGTCCTCAGGTTCTGGAGGAGATTTCCTGTTACCCAGAGAACAGTGATGCTAAAGAACTGAGGAGGATCCTCACCCAGCCTCACTTTATGGTGAGTCAATGTGCTTGACGTACAAGTGGCATTGTAGTATCATTCTGAGAGGACCAGGTTGTAGTATTTCAGAGGAGCTTTCTAATCAGAATTAGATTGACATTTGAATGTCGGTCTTCAGCTATTTGTGGGGGATAATGGCACCATAAAGATGCAGTATTTAAATAGCGAGAGGATGTCTGAAACCTGGTCGACGTGCGAGATGCTGAATTTGCAAACTGAGACCGAAGCTGCTTCCGAGTGCACCATTCCCCACCCCCCGGAACTCAGAAAGGAGAACTAGACACTGTGAGTCTTTTATTTCAGGTGATAAAAATGGGAAATGCTTGTTTAACTTGTGATGCAGGCTGTTACCAGCTGGGCTTGTGTCAGCTGAACCGTGGTGCGTCCACACTTCAGCTAGCCACGGAAAAGGCCGGATAAGGGAACGTGAAGATGAAGTGCAGAGAGAACTTGAAATGGACAGGACCAGTAGACCTTCTGTGGAAGTTTCTAAACCAAGCACAAAACTAGCTGAAGAAGAAATGATTGAAAGCTTCAAGCAGAGAACCAAGTGAACAAGAAAGGCTGCTGGTGTGAAACCAGCAGGCATCCTTGCCTTGGTTTCTGCCTAATCCCCATCCCCGGGCTCCTTTCCTGCGCTCAGGGATGTCAGTGAAAGGTTTCCATCCATAGAACTCTTTCATTCGGCTGTTCAGAGACTTCTCCTCGGTCTTGATTCCCTTCGCTTTTCAAGTGCTGATGTTTGTTTGTTCGGCTGTCCTTGACGTCACTTCTCTCGCTCGCCCCGAAAGATGAAGGGTTAGCGGGTTCTGTATCTGTAAGCACAAAATCACGTAAAAAATTGATGACGCACAATTTTTCGAACCTTGTCTGTCTCTGCGTTGTGGTGACTGTGGGGTGGAGATGCAGGACAGCAGGAGTTAAAAACCAAGAGCAGGAATTCATTTATCCAACACAAGATAAAAAAAAAAGGGCCTTTTAAAGCTGGAACATTTTCAGTAATACAAATATAGCTGAGTAATATCTATAAGGTTCAAAAGCAAACATTTCATCAGTAATATATGGCAGTCCATTACTTTTTTGTCAGATTGTTTTCAGCACCCTTCAACCTGAATCCAGCTGTCTTATACATTATAACACATTAATAATTAATTGTATCCTTAATTAATGGCAGCTGCTTTTCATTATCTCTGAGATTTTGTATATGGGGAGGAATTGGGGAGCTGCCCGTATAGTGTAGAACTGTCAGTGTGCTGTAGTTTCACCTCACCCAAACGCGTGTGTGTATGTGTGTGTGATTTGCAAGAGCTGTGCTTTGGGGGAAGCACTCAGCAAGTGGGACCTTTGTCCCATCTGGACCAGACAGGTCTGCAGCTCAAAGGGGAAGCCAAATGTAATGTTGCAGAAGCCTTTTCCTGCAGGAGTTGCACGCAGGGGTCTCGAAAGGGACCCACCAGCTTTGGTTCGACGCGTGACGGATTTTCCTCCGTCGTCAGGCCTTACTGCAGACCCATGATGTTGTGGCACACGAGGTGTATAGTGATGAGGCCCTGAGGGTCACTCCGCCGCCAACCTCGCCCTACCTGAACGGCGACTCGCCCGAGAGTGCCAACGGGGATATGGATCTGGAGAACGTGACGCGTGTGCGGCTGGTACAGTTTCAGAAGAACACGGATGAGCCCATGGTACGCCGTTGTGGAGCATGCATACGCGCACTTACATGTAGTGACGCCGACACTTAGCAACAAGAGAAATGTGAATATGCATACGAGTACGGTCTTCTTGGTCCAATGCAGGACTTTCTTGTAACTTGTCACATTCTTTTCCTGTGCAGGAGCAGCCCACCCTTGAGCCTCAAAGTGAATTGAAACGTGTGATTGACTAAACTCTTTCTACTCTTGTCCAGGGCATCACCTTGAAGATGAATGACCTAAACCACTGCATTGTGGCTAGAATAATGCACGGAGGCATGATCCACAGGCAAGGTACACTGAAGCCCTCGCTGTTAACCATCTGTCTTCCAACCCGCAGCCCATGCATTCATCTGACAATGCATTACTCTGAACTCCCAGTTTGCACAACCTGCCCTTGAAACCACCAGAATACACAGCTTGGCATGTGCAGTGCGTGTCTGTGGAGCCCATGTGATGCGAAACATGCGATAGCGTATGCGACGTATGACTTAAAAGCCGACACATTGCTCTGCTGTTGTGTGGCTACCTCGTTTATCCAGCTTTAGCCCAACCCCACACCCCCCCTAAGTACCATCTGCTGTTCCATCTGCTGGCCAGGTGGAGGTGCTGGTTAAGGCACCAACATGTTTATTACCAGTGCCAAATGTCTGTGACTCTTCCCAAGATGCTTAAGTTGGCGCCTCTCTTGCATCTTCCAGGAACACTGCACGTTGGCGATGAAATCCGCGAAATCAACGGCATCAGCGTGGCGAACCAGACGGTGGAACAGCTCCAGAAGATGCTTGTACGTTAGGCCCTCGGGCCATGCCAGCACAAAACATGCTCGCTAATGAAAATACCTTTCTCTCCGTTGGTTTCGTTATGGTTTCCTTTCCTCATCCTGAAAGTGTTGAAAAGTCAGTTATGAAAACGTGGCCTTGGGGTACAGGATGGCCTCTTGAGGGCAAGAAGCTGTACGCGTTAGTGCTTAGCAACAAAGTGAGCAGAAGTGCGTAGACTTCGTCGACGGGTTTCCGTGCGGCACCGAGCGGTCTCGCGGACTTGCCGAGCGGGAAGCGGTGCTCAACCTGTGCCCGCTGTGTGTTTGTGTTTCCACAGAGGGAAATGAGAGGAAGCATCACCTTTAAGATCGTGCCAAGTTACCGCACACAGTCTATGTCTTGTGAGGTAATGCACCCGTTTGCCGTTGCCCCTTCCTTTTTTCTCTGTTGTTTGCATTGGGTTAGTTTCCCTCCTTCTTCGCCGTGGTTTCGGTCCCCCTCCGACAAGCCTGTCACTAACTGCTGGCTTGCTGCCTGTCTTAACGCTTTCTCCCGAGAGGTTGCTCTCGGCTCTGGCCGGGTCACACGGCGCACACCGATTTCTCAACCGAGATACCGGAACCCCCCTCCTCCTCGCAGCAGCGGTCCAGCCTAAAACGTTGTCCGCTCGACTACAGACATCTCGGCGCTCGGTGCCTCTAGGCTTGGATTTCATCTCGGATCCGATACAGCTCCTTGTTGCCGCAACATCCTCGATCCCATTGTCTTTCAATAGGATTTTGCCAAAGTGAAAACCCAATTATACCGTATACTGTTAAACCCCAGTTTCTCTTACTGTCCAAATGTTTGTTTTCTTCATGCGCTGTTTGTTCACGTCACCCCTTCGGCAGAGTGTTTGCCGTGAGGGAATGGTAAAGCTCTCAGGTGAAATAAGTCCTCTGCCGAGGAGGATGTGCAATTTGGCTGCCGTAAGAGGAGATGGTGCCACTTCCACCGTGTGGACTTGGCAAGAATTACACTGCGGTGTTGTCCCTTCGCTCCAGTAAAAGCGCCGTTCACCAGTTACTGATGCGGTGCAGCTTTAACGACGGGGAAAAAAACGCACAAACACAATTAAAATACTGTACAAATGCAAGTCACGCAAATGATTAGTGTTTTTTTTCCCTCCAAGTATTATTTTGTTAATCCTTTAATAATCACTTTTCTTGACTCGTGTCTTTCGTACAGTGTTTAATTTTGCAGCGTCAGCCGCAGACATCGGAACAACGTCACTGTTCTTATTTTTCCAGCCTTGTGTGTGTGTGTGTGCGTGCGTGCGCCTGCACAGAATGGCGCTGAACTCTGTGTCTTATTTCAGAAAGAGTCCCCTTCCACCTCCAGACAGTCCCCTGCTAATGGGCACAGCAGCATTAACAGTTCTATCTTGGTAAGGACCCCCACACTTCCCCAACCGTGCGCTACTGCCCATTTGCACCCGTGTCCGGTCGACGCACTGCTGACATACATCCACGCCTCTTGTGAGCAGCTGGTTTTACCTTTTCGTAAGAGCTACCGTCTATTTGCAAAAGCACTTGCGATGGCCGTGTGACGCGCCGCAGTCAAGGGCATTAGCTCGCTACGGCACTTATCACCTACTACATTTCACTCCTGTAATCCTGTTGGAAGTGTGTTTCCCCCCTAACTGTCTGCCACGGGACGTTAACAGTAAACAGTCGCACGCACCGCTGCGAGACCCGGAGAAGCAATCAGTTCCGCTATCCGCGTTTACAAATTGGTGTGCTCTCTCCGCTGCCGTGTCCCACGCGGTCTGCCGGCTTTCCGCGTCCTCGCCCTTCGGCGCCGAACTCCACGCTCCGGGGCGTCGCGTGAATCGCGGGCGGTCCGGATCTCGCGTTGCTGTCAAAGTTCCCCGAAGCCGCTTGGATGGCGTTTGTCCAAGTTTTCCAAGTCTCTGCAAGACTTAACCCGCCGCAGTACTGGCCGGGATGGTGGAGCCGGCTCAGTTAGAGAAGCAGATACTTGGGTTGAGGGCATGCGTGTGTAGATGGAATAAAAATGTCCCTGTTGAACGCCGGCCTTGTGAGGACTGGGGACCCCTGAAAAAAAGGGTTTTCTTTTCCTGTCTGGCAGAGGCACGCGGCCACCCTCGGTGCTGTTGGCCGACCGCGTTTAGTTGTGTAGTTAGTTTGATCTTCGGGGCAGCTGTGTTTTAGCAGGAGCGGTTCCACAAGCGCGTGTCTCGGTCCGGGATGTGCCGAGAGTCGTCCGGGGCTCGCCTCTAGAGGACGCTCGGTGCCGATCCCGGTTAAGTGAGTACCGAGGTGCCGAGAGCCAAGCCCACATCAGCGGCGGTGCCGTGTGGAGCAGGATACCTTTGCTTGCTAAGCTCCTCTTCTCGCTCGCTGCAAGCAGAACCACCTGGAGCAGCTGCCATCCTCTGTCCTCCTGCTAGTCGAGGGGTCGCCCCGATTTGGTTTAGACGTGGGTACGAGCATCGACTGGGATGACATACCGGCTCGTTTGCTTCTGTTGGCCTTTGTCCATCCTAACCGGAGGTTAATTCTTCTTTCACCGGTTGGTTTCCTCTTTGCAGGACTTGCCTTCTACTATCCAGCCGAAAGGACGACAGGTGAATAGACGCCTCCCGCCTTAGGGATATGCCGTAGAGAGTACCTCCCCTCTCCGTCTCCATCCCGTCTCAACACCTCTTGTTGTCTGTGTGTGTATGCCGTACGTACACCTTCATATGCAGTAGCAGTTAAAGTGTGAGCACATCTGAACGGTAGGTGTACGGGAAAAGCTGGACGGAAGAGTGAACGCAAAGCAAGTGACGCGTGTCCTACGTTTCTGGGGAATTTATTGACCAGACAGCTTACGGGAAAGGTTTGCAGCAAGCTGTACTCAAACATTTGACTGGTACTGCATGTGTATTTGTCTTCGGAACTTGCGCAAAGAGATCCGTGAAATGACTTCACGTACCTTTTTATTTGCGTGTCGTTAATTACCGTTGCGCCCGACTTTAGCGTGTCTTCTAAGATCTGCAGCGCCGCTCGAAAGTACGTGAACCGTACAGGGACGGTCGCGGTTCTTGTAGAAACTATTAAAGCAAACATAAAAATCGAAGCCTTAAATCTTACAATAAACGTAAAAACTGAGTAAATGATGATGATTTACACACCTGATTCTACTTACCTACTCGGTTTAGCCAGTGCAACTTGGGCTTCGCTTGTGTTTGCACCCGTTTTTGTAACGCGCACCGTTTTCTCTAAAGCAACATATAGAATTGGCGATTATGCACCCGTTATGTCGGATGAGAAAGGTTTTGTGGTAAAACTAAGGGACGCAAGGGGTTCGCATACTTTCAGGCGGCACCGCATGTTGCTGGGCGTTATTTACGGTACCTGCATTCTGGAACGCCATGGAAGAGAGGAATTGCAGAGGTGTGCCGTAACTTCCCTATCAACTTTTCACTGTGGCCCAGATTTATAATATTCCCCAAGTTTGACCATATCAGGACTGAAGTAGGACGTGTTCAGGAGATTTGATCACACTGATCTCACTTTATTAATTTTCTTAGCTGAAACCTGTTTGGACTTAGTGTCGTGTTTTTAAACCACGGCTTGGCTCTCTCGCGCTGTTCACCTCTTCTTGCTCCCTGGCCGTTAATATATTGTTGAAAAAGTCCTTCTGTACAAAAGTGCCCTTTTTCGTGGTAATGGAGAGAAGTGTACTCCTGCTGTGCCGTGGGGAGGAAAGGATGAGAGCCCAGTGTCATTCTGTCACTTGCCGCACTGCATTTCTGATGAGACTGCATGAAACACTCAACGCTCTTTAAAATGACATTTAATACATTTCTGTTTTAGCCTTAAATTATTTTGAAATGAAACTGAAACGAAATCTTACGTGTAACTGACTTAGTGAGGCACAGGCATTGTTTAGCGATGGTGATCTTACGCTATCGGCATCATTCGCATTTTTGCATCCTCATTTAACCGTAAAACCTTTCGAAGGCTCATATGAATGCTTTATGACTATTTTTACTTTATTACGCAAAGGCCTCTTTTCATCTTTTTACTTTGTTATATCGCTCGGATTCCAAGTGCACGAGGATTATTTTCTCGACGCGGCGCATGTAGCGAAGTCGCCAAGAGAGGGCGCTTTAGCGCAGTAACGGGATTGCATCGCTGCCGTGACTTGGCTTCGAGATCCAATCCACTTGTAATGCCATCTTACGTCGAGCACGCAAGACTCTGTTCGGTTCAGATATGAGCTCTGACAGTCTTACCTGTATTTCATTGCCATCCAAACTGTGGTAGAATTGACCCCCCCCCAACCCCACCTGTGTTTATGCCCACCCCACCCTGATCACCCTTATCATGTAAAACACTACACTTTTCACTGCACGTATGTGATGCTTTCAAATCCTAGATCTCCAGGACTGCAGTCAAGGATAAAATTTCTCCAAAGGTAAGAATTTACAGAACCATGAGCTGTAGGTGTTCTCTGCAGTCACCCGGAACACGTAGCGGTGCATCAGCTGACAGTGATGCCAACCAGCGTAAACCGTTCCTGCGCCCCGCCGAACACTCCGGAATTTACGGGTTACCCAGTCGCTCACGTCACACGTCGAGGATTATCTTGCTGCCGGTTTCATGCCGAGCTGACGGTCTGCGCGGCATCCAGAAGCGCCCTTCCCTAAAAAGAAGGTCGCTAGTGGATCCCTTGAAAACCGACAGCTTTCGAAGTGCGAATGGACCTTCCGCTCTGTTCAGCTCCTTCACGGTTCTGCATTCCAGGGGCCCCATTATGCAACAGAAACTAACTCTGTGCTCTGGGTCACCAAACTAGTCTGACAGGGTACATACCGCACACCCGTTCTTTTGTCGCCTGTGTCGTTTCGTCTTGTGGCCCGTCATCTTTTGCGCTTAACATAATTCGTACCCAAGCACACGACCCCGTGATCCCCTTCCCTGCTTCAGCGGTCTGTTTTATGGCCCTCCGAGTTGTTTCTGCTTTCCGGTAAATAGCGAGCTGTCCCTTCCCTCTGAAATGATCTCGTTGTTGTTTGTGCTCCCCTCGCTGTTCCATCCCCAACTACATCTCATCAAAGCTCAGCCGCTCGGTTCCAGGTGCCACTGACCTATATCCTCTCTTAGATCTACGTAAGAGCACAATTTGAATATGACCCAGCCAAAGATGACCTCATCCCCTGCAAGGAGGCGGGCATCCGGTTTCGGGTGGGCGACATCATCCAGATCATCAGCAAGGATGACCACAACTGGTGGCAGGGCAAGTTGGAGAACACGAAGAACGGCACGGCCGGCCTCATCCCCTCCCCCGAGCTGCAGGAGTGGTGAGTGGTGCGGTCCGGACCCGGAACCCCAGCTGTTCCGACAGCCGAACCGAGTCGAGCGGAATCCGGTTCTCACCGCTTGTTTCTCCACCTCCCAGGCGCGTGGCGTGTATAGCAATGGAGAAGACCAAACAAGAGCAGCAAGCCAGCTGCACCTGGTTTGGCAAGAAGAAGAAGCAGTACAAAGACAAATACCTAGCAAAGCACAACGCAGGTAGGAACGCGTCGGCGACGCGGCACGAGGAGCCGGGAGAAGCTCCGATGGTTGACCTGCGCGGGGCCTCTGGGTCGCTGGCGCTACGAAAGACGCTTGAGGATCCCCCCCTCCGCTGTTTACTCCTGTGCCCAGTACTCTTGCAAGTGATAGACAGTCTGTTACCTGCTGACCACATCAACTGCTGGAGATGCGATATTTGACCCTTGTTACGTTGAACCTGGTTTTGAATTTCTTCATCTAATTTAAATTGAAACGTCTCGTCTACCTGCTTTTTATCCAATCGTTTCCCAAATTGAATTTAATAATTTTTTTTTTAAAACATCCGTTTTTTTTTTTTTTTTAAATGATTAATATTAGTTTCTTGACATTTGCACCCAGGCAGTAGCGAGGTTGAGTCACTCGTTCCGTCTCCATGCCCTAATGACAATAGCAGCACCAATCCCCACCGTGCCCAGCGCCACAGTTTTGTGCCGCTCATTAGGAGGCAGGAGAGACGCCGTTTGCCCGCCGGCTGTTTTTCCGTCTCGTACTCGCTCGCTTCTCCCGCGACGGAGTGCCTCCACGCTGCCGTCGGGCTCGAAGGCCGGCGGACTAACTGCGAGCGCCAGCTGCGTCGGAGAAGGGAAAGATTCGTTTACGGAAAAAGCCGAGCCGACGCGTAAATCCCCGAAACGAGACCGCGGTGGCCGCCGCGTAGCTGGTACGAGACTAAGCGCCCGGAGTACGGCGCTTGGTCCCCGCGGACTCCACGACGCTGCTTCTTTTCGTGGAAATCTCAGCGGTGCGAAAGTTGCATTCACGAAGGATTTCAGAGGTCTGTCGTCCGGCGTGACGCGTCTCTTCCAAACATATTTTGAGATGTTAATGTCAAATTTCTGTCATTTTCATTAAACCGAACACAGCGAAGTAGGGACTGTGATGCCGCCGCCCCCAAGGTTTTCACATTCCTCTAATAGTAAAGATGTACTACTTGAAGAGTAAGTCATCGAATCTGTTTTGCTCTCTCCGGGCTGTACCGAAGGGGTAACGTATTCCCTTTGCGGCTCTGAGCAAATATTATTGCTGATGATTAATTCCATTTTCGGGTGCTCTTTACCACGGAGCATCTGGTGGAACATCTTAACGCGCGGCCGCTTTAGCGCAGAGCTGCTCCCCGTATTTGCCACGACGGATGCTCGGCGTTACAGTGTTAATCTGTCTTTTGTGATTTTTTTCCCGCAATTAACAAAGCTGCATCCAAGCTGTACTGTGCACATTGTCTGTGGTGACATGTTCTCTGTAGACTGTAACCTAACCACATGTCAATAATCCCCCTTCCCCCTGTCCATTTTTCATGCTGTCCCCCTCCCACTGGCCTCTCTGCATGTAAGTAACACTGCTGTTTAACACAGTGAGGAAGTAAGTGTCTCCTGCAGGCAGGGTTCTCCCCTCCCGCTGCTAGGTGCTCATGCGAATGCCAGCTTCTGTGTCGCTTCTGCTGGACCCATCAGAGCAGAGGAGAACAGAAGCGAAAAGGCCTTCGAAGCAGCGGCAGCGGCAGCAACGCTATTCGGCACCGCTCTGTGTTCCTCTTGTCCTCTGATGTCTCTGCTGCCACTCCTACTGTATTTCTGTACCTTCCGCCAGGCTACTGCTAGTTCCCCCTCTTCATCTGAAGCCTCAATGTATGTAACAGTATAAAAATAATAATGTATAAAACAAACTATTTCGTGGCCGAGACATACCGTTCGATAAAGGTATCGAACCGTTGAGCCAATCTTGCGTGGCTTGTGAAATTGACATTGAAACAAGGTTATCTGAAGGTCAGATCATGTGTTATAACATGTAAGACGGTTTTTTTTCCTTTCTTTTTTTAGTGTTCGCCTTTCCCTCTTTAACAGCGTATCCAGCTGTGTAATTGAGATGGTATCATTAAGGCGGTACACTAAACGGCGTTCATATGTTGAGGTCTCCTTCAGAATGCCCCATAAATTATGGCTTTCTCTGCTTACCGTTGTCTCCGTCATCATCCCCGCTGCCATGCTTTTTTTTTTTTTTTCCCCCCCTCATTATTAATCACTCTTTGTTTGACCTGAAATTGCGTAGTGGCACTGAAGAACTGATACTTCTAAGGTAAAGGACCGCGAGGGATGTATGTGTGGCACCGTAACCGGTTCCTTTACTTTGCCCAAGTGCTCCGGGACCGAAGGTGCCGAGTCTGAGGGCTGCGTTGAAGAGCTTCCGTGCCGATAAACGCTGCATGGAAGGTCTTGGCACAGACCACGTGCCCCGTGTGACATGTCCGCCTCTTGACAAGTAGCCTCCCGGTATGGCTCTGGTCAGTGTGGCTAAAATTCAGGAGGCCCCTCCCTCCCTCCCTCTACTCAAAGCAGGGTTTCTTCAGTGTGCCCGCGGTATGCGTTGTGCTCCGTGGTCCTGTCAACCGCCTGGACTCAGCTGAGCTTTTGATGGAGCTCTAACTGAATACTGATCCCAGGTGTCGCTCGCATCTGTTAGTTTCCTGCTACAGGTGCTTAAGAAAAGCATCGTGGTCTTAACCATACGATGCTAACGGCAACGTTTTGATTGGTTAAATATTGTACAGAATTAAAATGACTGACATTAAAGGGGCACATCTAACTTACTGCACATTTCACAAACGGATCGTAAAAATCTCAATTCAGCATTAAGATACGTCCAGGCATAGTAAATATTAGGAATTAATCAGCTGTAGTTCAGCCTGATCAATTAAAATAAATGCTTTAGGTCACCAGCAGCAGGGTTGAAAACCCCTGCTTTAAACAATGCATGTAGTGCCAGTTGCAGGGAACTTTTCTCCCGTACTTTCACGGTTTGAGCACACTTTGCCTCTCGTAGGCTTCCACCCCACCCCACCCCCCCCCCGGGTTCAGTGGAAACGGTGTGAGTAGATCAGCGCTCCACTGTGTGCCAAGCCTGGGGGTGTTGCAGAACCATCGCTTCTGGGAGTGTCACACCCGGGGAGACATCAGAATTTGGGGGGGCGGGTCATTTTAGTACCTTAATATTCGGACAAATCAGATGTTTAATTCTTTCCCTAGCCTAAAAATTCTGGATGTCTCCCTATATTAATGAATGTTCACATCCATTTTTCCCATAGGCCCACAGCACCATATAATTCCATGGGCTGTCACAGGTTTCGTGTGTTTGCAAGTCAAAGCGGTGATTTTGAAAACACCTCTTCTTTTCCAGTGTTCGATCAACTAGATCTTGTCACATATGAAGAAGTTGTCAAACTGCCAGCATTCCAAAGGAAAACACTAGTCCTTTTAGGTATGTAAGGGCCTTAAGGTAGGACCTCAGCCAGTTGACTGGTTCACACTACTTCCTGGGGTCCTGGGGTTCCTCACAGTACATTTGCTCCAACAGGTGCCCATGGTGTGGGTAGAAGACACATCAAGAACACGCTTATTACCAAGCACCCGGACAGATTCGCCTACCCCATTCCACGTAAGACATCTCGTGCGTGTTTCGCACCTCAAAGGCCCGTATGAAATTCCCTCTCCGTACATGCTCCTAGGTGTTTCGATTTCCAGAAGTTGCATCTCGACATTTTGAATTGACAGCTATATTGATTGACAAAGCCGGTTGGTTTAACGTTGGACCCACCGACTCGCTGTGCTCCTCTTTCGCAGACACAACCAGACCCCCAAAGAAAGACGAAGAGAACGGCAAGAACTATTACTTTGTATCCCATGACCAAATGATGCAGGACATCTCAAACAACGAGTACCTGGAGTACGGCAGCCACGAGGATGCCATGTACGGCACCCGACTGGAGACGATACGCAAGATCCACGAACAGGGGCTGATAGCCATACTGGATGTAGAACCGCAGGTTTGCTGGCGTTTATCACGCGCTGTCATTTGAACCAGTATTTACCATGTGTAGTGCTTTGTCCTCCGTTGTCAGTGAATTATAAAGATTTAAGTACACATTATAAATGGTTGGTTTTCATGCATAACAAGAACTTCCACTTGCTTTAGAGGAAAAAAAGTGAAATCTTCAACGTGAAAGGTTTTCAAGGCACCATTCAGACTTTGAGGCCAACACTTTCCTATTTATTTGCAGGCACTGAAGGTCTTAAGAACGGCTGAATTTGCCCCATATGTTGTATTCATCGCTGCGCCAACCATAACCCCCGGGATCAATGAGGTGGGAATCCCGGGACGTGTAGTTTGTCTGTTTTTAACACGTCACTGTCTCTGCCACGCTGGCACAGAGCCAAATGGTTAATGCTGCTCTGAAGTTGTGCAAGATGACCCAATATTGCATTGTACAAGGTCTCCCTTAAGTCTGGAGTCACAGGGAAAATAATAAACTGGCAATGCAAATAGTTTCATTCAGCAGTGACCTCCTTCTGGCTCACATTTCCAATGAGTAGAACTATATGGACTGGTCTTTCTTCACCTGGAGACATTGTTGAGCTGCAAGTATTTAAAAGAAAAGAAAAAAAAAACTGAACGAATTAGTTTCCCTATGATTCCTTTCTTAAGGGACACCCTGTATATTACAAAATGTATTTATCCCTTATAGTAGTAAAATGCAATGAATCCTTATAGATGATTTCTGGCAAATAGTCTGTGTAAAAAAATAATATGTACACATATCTCCAGCCATAGTTCTGTAGAATGAGTAAACGTCATATTGACAGTTCCAGCCAGTCATAAAGCCCTTAGCATATAGATCTTTCGTAAGGAAAAATTGGCGTTTCAACTTTGCGTTTGTTCAGGTGAGTGCAGGAAACATTTTACCACGTATCAGATGGTTAAATTACTGTGCAATGATGCAGGATTGACCCCCCCAAATTTTTTCACGTTAACACACCTTACGAGTCCGGATACATGCTTTGTGACTAACTTGCATTCGGTGGAGCAGCTGGAGCAGAGCCCCCCCCCCCCCAAGCCTGTTGTTTTAAACACTCTGGATCCTCTTCTCTTTTGGCCCTTTGCTATTGGCTTTGTTTGGTCTTTCCTCTTGCATGTGCTCTATGTGTCTGTTCCTCATTTCTCGCGTTGCCTTCCACTTCACTCAGCTCCCCAGGTGGTGCCGAAAGCTGCCCGTAAGTACGCGCCAGTACGTAGAGGGTAGTGTTGGGTGTCGGTGGCAGCAGCAGTGTTTGTGCTAGTTGCGTCAGTGGTGCTTTGTGCAGTGTGTACCTTCTATGAGCCCCGGTGTCCTTCAGCAGCCCTTTTGCTTGGCGTAGCAGACAGGCGTCCTGAATGAAAGCAGTAGACCAGACAGCGACGTAGGAACCTACAGAACCTGTGCGGTTTGCATTTGGGTAACGGTTCAGTGTGTACCCTAGAGGGACAGAGTCCAGCCATGTAAACCGAACAGTATATGTACTCGCTCGCCTCATTTTACTATGGTTGTGGTAGCCTCCTCTTCCCTTTTCACTCCGGTAAAGGGTTGGCTGAAGTTCTGCAGCTGGGGTGTCAGTCGGGTTCCTTGTGGCGGGTCGTACCCAAGGCTGCGGCGCGTTGCATTAAGTAGCATGTGGTGGTGTCAGGCAGACCACTGAACCCAGAATCTCTACTGTGGCAGGATGAGTCTCTCCAGAGGCTGCAGAAGGAGTCTGAGATCCTACAGAAGACATACGCGCACTACTTCGACCAGACCATCATCAACAATGAAATTGACGAGACTATCCAGCTGCTGGAGGAAGCCATCGATCTGGTGTCCACAACCCCCCAATGGGTTCCAGTCTCCTGGGTCTACTAGACCACTCTTTCTCCATATCCCCCTCCGCTTCCCTCCCCCACCCTCAATTTGCAATGCATCTCTACGGAACTTCATCATTCCTTGGAAAAAAAAAGAAAAAAAAAAAAAAAGAAAAAAGAAGCACCTCAGACACTCAGTGGAACCTCAGTGTATATGACCTGCAGTCAATCAGTTTAAGCCCTTACAGACTACCTAGAAGTAGTGTTGTATAAAAATTTAAATATTGTCATGTCCTTATAACTAGGAGGCTAACATTTTATCGACTTTTTTTAAAGAGACAGTATCCACAAGCTTGGACGATCATAGAAAGGCACAAGAAGCCTCAGCGTTCGGCTGTGCTCCAACCCTCTTTCGGTCTTCATCGGTACTTTGCTTCGCGTCGAGTCACGGCTTCTGCGGTTCTCGTGTCTGTAGAGAGATGAAAAGCACATAAACACTGCAGGGTGACCTTTTACAAAACTTCACGGCGATTTATCTATTGAAAAGTTGGGTTGGGTAGAACAAATGACCTCAGCGCATGCTCATCGATCTCAAATACGACTAAATGAAGGTTTCGTTTGCATTTGTTACTTTGCAGAGTTGACAATACCTCCTGGACACAGATACTGTCTCTCTAAATGAATCCATAAATGTTGTAGAGATCTGAGTAGGGTTTCATGCATGTGGACATTTGCAAGCTTACATGCTGTCAGTGTTATCAGTGTCAACAACTGTTACCTGCAACGGAGAACATTCCATTTGTTTCGATGATTAAAAAACACACCCGAGAGAGGCGAGAGAAGAAAAAGCGACACCTATGCACATTCCTTGCATTTTGGGCAACTTTCCGGAGAGCCGATTTTATGGGCCGTGTAGTGAGATGTGTTTGAAAGCTGTCTCTTCATTCGTCGTAAGAACAAGGGGGGAGGGGGAACTACCCCGGATCTGCCATTTCGGAAATGTGTCGTCAGAGTATTAATGTTTTAATTAAGTTTAATCTAAAGGGGAAAAGCTGATTTTTATTCTATGTGTAACTGTTTCAAGAGGTGCACACGCTCTGCAAGTTGAAATACTTTGCAAACAAGAGAACCAGTTTGTGCATAAAAAGCTGTGTATATGACAAGCTGTTTACTTCAAACTGGCCTGTGTAAATTCCTCTCCTAATGACAAAGCAGTTTCTCAGTATGAACAGTTTTTTAAATATATTTCCTTTTATGTGTTCAAAAAGTAAAATGCCTTTGAATCTCCTGTCTCTTGTATGCACGTCTCCTTATTTGTATGCCACGATGCTTTCCTTTCTGTGTCCGTCCGTCCGTCCGTCCGTCCGTCCTTTTTCTCATGTTATATATGCGTGGAAGGAGAGTGGTGGTATCGTTCGGCCCGCAGAACAACACCCCGAGCTGTCGTGCTGGAATGGGCCACTTGGTAAAGCCCTACTGGGTGAAATGGTTTCGCGAATCAAGTAACTGGTAAATATCGTCGTTTAATGTCGAGCTCAAGGAACAAAACTGGGCTGATGCTCTTGAAAACTGCACCTGATTTACAAATCTTGTTAAAATACAGATTTGCGAAGGTGGGCTTTCTTTTACAATGAAATTAAAACACTTAAATGCATGTATATCTGTTTGTAAGTTTCATTGTTACCAAAGCCAGTTAAATACGCATCATCTTGGCTGAAAAAGACCATTTGTTTTGACATCTTTCCATAGCACAAATATTATTTTTTTCCCCCACTGAAAAATATCAAACATCAAATTCCAACAGTACTTTAGGAGTTTTTGTAGTTAAAAGCACTCTTTCTGCATTAGATACTCATGTACAGAAGATCCCTGCCCTAAGATATTTTCTTTTAATGATCAAGATCATGTTTAAACGTGTTGATTTTTTTCATAGATGAGTGAATATATTTTTACGGTGGTGTATGTGTGTATCTATATATGTATATACACACGGACAACCCTCTCCTTACATAAATTCGACTTACGTAAACTTCTGGCCTACACGTTATTTATGAATAGCGCTTTTATTTCACGCAAAACATCTGAAATACGTTACGCACAAGTCGGCGCAACCAGACAAGGCAGGAAGCCGCATCTTCCCAGTTCTCGTGTATTTTGAGCTGTAAACGCATTTCCTCACGTTGGCGTAGTGCTTTTAATGCATATTTTCCACCCATTTCATTATTCGCAATAACTGGTGGCAAACGTGGGCTTGAAGACAAACGAGAACAGTCTCGAATGCCTACAGCAACTGATTCGGAGATGAAATTGAAAATAATAAGGAAGTATGAAGGTGGACAAAGATTATCGTCTATAGCACGGGAACCTGGTTTAGCCCTTTCGACTGTGAATCCGATAGTGAAAGGAACAGTTGGCATGAAAACAACGAAGAAACATCAAGGTGCAACGAATGAGATGGAAAAATGATCAATTATGCAACAACAGCACCCTCTTGTGTGCCAGCATACTATGTTACAAGGTAAGCACACAGTACAATACCGAACGCGTGCCATATGCAGTAGTCTTTTTTTCTTTGTGCTTTATAGAAATGTAAAAAAAAAAAAAAAGTATTTCATTGACCTGGCCTATCTGTCTTATTGCAGTATTTAATATGTCTGACATTTACTAGAGAATTATATTGTGTAAATTTATTTTTTTTATATCGGCATTTGCAACAGATTCGATGGGAATGAGGCGGCTTGGCTCTGTAACGGAAGAGGAGGGGGAATCCGACATACGTACATTTCGACTTACCTAAGGGGGCGAAGAACTATTTGTGCGAGGTGTGTGTATGGGGCATGGTGGCGCAGTGGGTAGCTCTGCTGCCTCCCAGCAACTGGATTGTTTGGGCACAGATTTAAATGTCCGTTCAGTCTGCGTGGAGTTGGCATGTTCTACCTGGTCTGTGCGAGTTACTCCGAGTGGCACTTGATTTCCTCTCTCCATTAAAAACGTGTTTCAGGTTATTTGGGTAACTCTAAATTGCCTTGTGGTGTGCGTCACTGTCCAGGGATGGACTGACATCTTGTCCGCGGTGTACCCTAGCCAGCCTTGCGTGTGTGTGTGCGAACAGAGTAGGCTGCGGACTGCAGCCATGACTCTTACTTGGATGAGCGGTTGAGAATAGGGCTGCACAGAGTCTATTGCAGAACGGTGCAATCGAGCAGAGAACTGTAGAAATGCATCCGAAAACATGGTACAACACATTTTTCAGGCATAAAAGACAGACAATTCTTGTAACCTTTGATTTCAGGGTGGGTGTGTGTTCTGATGGATCTGAGTCAGCATGACATGGTCATGAAGAGCAACATGTATTGGGGCAAAGTGTGTCTTTGTCAAAATGATAAAATCAGTTAAAAAATATTTAATAGGGTGGGCAGATTGTTTTATGCTTATGGAGATGGAAGAAGAGTGGGGGAATGACACTTGGGTTGATGCTGAAGGTGGCTGGGTGAGAGTGATGAACTCCCCCTGTCAAACATCCACGGTACACAATAGATATAAATTAGCACGTCTGCATGTAAAATACTGAGGTGAAGATGGCAAATTGGGATGGTCCATGAGTTACTTTTTTTTAGTATTAAAAGGCATCACCTTGACATAGTGGTAGACTTCTGTTCCTCATGGGGTCCTTTGCTTTACAAATGGGTTTGAGGGGAGAGGGTAGACAAAAGAAGGGTTCATAAAGGGCCCCTTAAAAAGTGTATCCTGCCCCTGAGTAGGGTTACCAGGACCCCACTGCTTCTTGTCAGGCTCAGCCCAAAATGGAGCCCTCTTCAGATCTCACCCCTTGCCAGGTGAAGAAGGGAGCCTCTTAGAGACCGAGGCAGACTGGACCCTATGGTGAAAAGTAGGGAAAAGGCTTTGAGGTAGGTCAGGTTTACCTGCCTATTTCCAGGAGGCAGCATAGTAGCGAGTAGCACTGCACTCACAGCATCCAAGTGGTACGAGAGGTGGTAGGTTCGAGCCCCACTTCCTCCCACAGTCCAAAGACAGGGTGTTCAGGTTCTCCCATAGTGTGTGTTACAGTGCGTCACTCATCTATACATTAGAACATACTGTCAGTCACGCTGGTGACTAAAGTGTGTGGGCTCATAACATTACACAGTTCATTGGATGTTGGTTTGGAGAGAAGCCTGTGTTAAATACTTGGGTTTTGATCCAGACGCTTCCCTAGGCAGTGATGGGGTGGCAGGTAAGTGGATTAGCAAAATAGGGATAACACTTGGCATAAGTTCTGCCAGGGGGTTTGATAAGGTACTGGAGTACACCTTGCCCAAGACATGATTCCCAGCTTCAAGAGGAACTCTTCCTTTGGACAGTTGTTGGAGGGGAGAAAGAATGTTAATCCAGTCTAAATGTATTTTGTGTACTTGGAAAAGGGTTACAGTTACATACATTTAGCAGCCACTTTTCTCCAAAAGCAACATACCTTTAATAGAAAATACAATTTGTGCATTACATTAGGAGAAAGATATAGTTGCAGATGTAATTCAAGTAAACTTACTTTCCCCTATATGCACTGCTGTTCAGCACAGCCGTAGGTGTATAAAATTCAGACGATTGTGTCTCGATGCAGGCCGTCTGCTGCCTCTCAGCACAGTAGGAGTTCTCTCTTCGCAGCATAGTCACTTTTTTCACTGCGCGTAGCGGACGCTTCCAGCATTTTTCACGGCTCCTGTTTGCAATTGAACAGGATCAACATCTCAAGTGGCGGCCAACACCATCAACCCAACAGGACACTCTTAGGGTGCCATCTGTGCTGTTTGCTGTTACCTTTTGACCTCATTTAACTGTTACATTCAGCAAGTACTCAACTGGTTTGCTGCCAAACGTGAAGAAGCTGGTATGAAAATCCACACCTCCAACTCAGGTCATGGTCCTGAAAAGAATGGGTTGTTTTCCAGGTGCAGGAGGAGTAACTGACCCTAGAGGAAAGGGTAAATATTTCAAGGTCTTGCTGAGGAGTAATTGAAAGATTTTGGGGCTGCTGTGGTCATTCTGCAACCACTGGACCAGTCTGTGGGACCTGAGCCTTCTGCCAAAACCTTTGGTTTACCACTCCTTTTACATCCCCCTTATCTGGGCTCTAATGTTGGTAATGATTGGGAAAAGAAATGCATGCTGATTCAAGCAGTCAAAATGAAATTGTCACAGGATCACTGGATTTAGGCCACAAGGGAGAGATTATACCTCTAGGCTATCCTTGGAAGAGCTAAGGCTCTTTCAGGAGGACCTGGAGGACTGTTGCTGGAGCATGGAGACTTGGGTTTGTCTTTCGAGTCTACGAAAACTACAACCCGCAAGAGGAAAAGCAGCCAAAGCATTTCACCTGGGGAGGCTGTAGCTATACATAATACAGTTCCAGTAAAAATACTTCCAATATACAAACCTAAGTGCTGCATCACTTAAATCTGAACTACTAAATGTCCCAGTCAGTGAAGAAACAGGATTTGAATATTGAAAGTCTGTGGGTAGGAATGGAGAAAAATATTTCTGGAACAGAACTGTTGTACAAGGAAGGGTGAAAAGAGCAATAAAGCAACAGCAGCACAGAATAGTTTGTGGGATACAAGAAACATTTGGAAGCTCTGATTTCTGGAAGGGTTAAGTACTGAGAGACCAGCTGGCTGAGCTTTTGCACATACCACACTTTGGGCTTCTCTCCAATCTTAAATTTGGCAAGAGTAATTGTGCATTAAATGTGGAGAAATACATCGTTTACCTACAGAGTTCGTTTCACTAACCTGTCATTCAATCTGGGTGCCCAGACTTTCTATAGCCATCCATGAGTTAGGTTCTGTATGAAAAAAGAAAAAAAAAAAAAGTTACAACATTCAATAACTACATCCATCCATTATCAAAAACAACTTGTGGAGTGCAGTTGCAAGGGGTCTTCCAAATAAATCTGTTACCAAAAAAAGGCACTCTGCTTTTTTTTTTTTTTTTAAAAAAACTTTCAGCTAAATCAAATTTAATGTCAGCATCATCCACTAGGACAGACTTCTATACTCAAAAAGAAAGTTGAAATTTCATTTCTTCCACACTTTCCTGCATACATACAGCATAATGTGCCAAACATTAAGCATTCTGGAACCTTCCATTTCAGGGGAAAGATTAACATTGATTACAAAACAATGAACACTGCTGCATATAGTGGGGGGGGAATGTTAAGAATCTCACCTCTGCAACTATGCCTAATGTAAAACACAAATTGTTTTCTCTGAACTGTACATTGGTTTGGAGAAAAGCATCTGCTAAATGATTAAGTGTAAAAACAAAGATGGAAAAAAAAACGATGTTATAGTTAAGGCTTTACTAATTAGGTTTCTGCAAAAGTTGAGGGGTACACATCGCAGACTAAAGAGTGCATTCAATTGTAACCATCAGACATCTTGGTTAAACACAGAAGCTGCAGCTTTAAGAAGTCAGTTTAGGCCACTTGTGGCAAGTGATCATTGCTGGCTGTGGTGGGACAGTCCATCCCATTCACTTCATTTTGACTTTAATTGAAGATGAGTGAAGGTACTTCTGTAGAATTGATAGGTTTTTGAATAAAAGTAACACAATGGAAGATAAACCATGTTGCAAGGGGGGGGGGGGGGGGTAATTGAGACCTTTAGAACTACTGTAGCTGCAATAGCTCTAACATGAAACCGTTAACACGTAAGAAAAAGAATGACGCTCGAAATAAGAATGAATCTGGACTGAAGCTTGCAAATTTAATTACTCCTGAACTTCCAGAAAGTTTAGTGTTCAGCAGGTGGCTGGTGCAGTGCATCACTTGTTTTCCTTAATTGTGCCACCCACACTGCTGCTTCCTTTGGAAGCATCTCACAAGGACAGGTGGACATTCAAGTAGGACCAAGCCATTTGACATTGGGTGAAATACAAACACTTTAAAAGCATGTACACTGTCATACACTGAACCAAAACCAAGAATGTGCATTTGAAACTTTATTTTGGTAAAATCATACAATGGATGCACAGCTGAGTCTACTCATGCAGTGCATAGCTTCTAAACTAGTACATAAAGCAAATACTAAACCTAAGGAGCTCTGGTGTTCCTCTTCAAGTACTTAGCAAGAGCAAAGCTTTCCAACCAAATGTCACCTCTGATCAAAGTTTCCGCTCCCAGGGACTTATTGCTGCAGCCAACACTTGCTAAACACCGAGTCAAACACCAGACAACAAATATGCAAGTACAACAATAGAGAATAACCACATGTTTAAGATTGCCATGTGCCAGACATTTACTGAAAAAAATTAAATCCAGCAACAGAATTTGATCTGGACACTTTGCACTGATACAATTAGAAAATGTTTCTATTTATAGTAACATATCCAAACCTTGGCATGTTTCATTTTGGTAGCCAATTGAAGTCATTTGGCCATATGGCCAGGAAGATATGGATTTTGGCTGAGTCCAATATAACTAACATTTAAAAGCTCACACTACCCTGAAATATAAATTTCACGCATACGGGTGGCATTCAACATTCAAGTGCCAGTGTTTTTGTACTGTCTTTTGGTCAAGTTTCTTAACTTTCAAAGAATCACTTTAGGCTTATAAAAATAAATATTTCTCAAAAAATGTTGATAAATTACACAACCTAGCAGCAAAAGTAGAATCTAGAAATCTGTGCAAATAGCTAAATTCCCCCAAACTGCTAATCCCCCTGGTCCCAAATAAATCCTGGTTAAACATCAAGAACCCATCCCCTTTTGTAAACAAGCTGCGTTTCACATTATCCACACAATATTTGGAAGCTTAAGGACACGCACTCAGGACACTTAAATGTGCAATAAAATAGCTTTGTAAAACTTGATGGGCACAACACACAAGACTTAATTAGCACCATTCATCTTAAGTTACCTCAATACTGTCAGTGCATCCGCTTCAGGTCATGTTTTAAAAATTTCAAGGCACAACACACTTGGTAATAAATCTATTGCACTTACACAGAATGCCATTTTCTTGCCTCCCCCTACACTGTGACGAATGCCACTCCTGGCTTCCTAGACAGCCAAGTAGCTCACCAAGGGGGCACTAACATACAGAAGTGGGAGAACCAGTCCTTTGGCCATATCTAGTGGAACATATAGCCAGTATGTAATGAAACCATGCAACAAAAAAAGAAAAAGAAAGAAAAGTGGTGCAAACTGCACTTGACTGCCCCTGCCATCACCCTAAAGCTGTTGTGTACATTGACAACCTCTGCAACCCAATTTTAGCCTTTGAAAGAGAGCCATGCCTCCAAGTAAGCCAAGAACGTTCCTTCAGAGTAACGCAGCTTGAAAAAAAGAGTATGTCTGTAATAAAATTAAAGCCCGCTGCAGAACTTTTGTTTTATGTCCTTGACCAAAAAACACCAACACTAGCATGCGTTTTAAACCGAATTGGCCAGTCAACATTCTAGAGGGCCACTTCGGTGTTCTGGTCCTTATGTAAGCCATTCCAAATTCACTTGCAATATGGCAGTTTGTCAATTTAAGTTTAAGAAACATGAAATTTTTCAACTGTATAATAGTTCAAGTACAGGACAATTTATAAAAAAAGAAAAAACACTGCCCCACCTAATGGCTAGCTTGTGATACGTTACTAGCTGCCGTTAACACTCAAGTCAATCACAGAAAGTATTTTGTTTCAGCATAATAAATTGTGTAAACACAAAATGCTCAGATTAAGTTTGCCACTGGAATGGCTTTTCAAGACAACCATATCCTTACAGGTACCTACCCAGGATAGAGTGAGCAAAATAATTAGAACTCATCCTTTGAAACAGTTGTCACACAATCAAGACCTCATTTCCATGGTGGTTCCACAAACTGGTAGCCCCAACTATAGGGAACAGCACAAGCAATGTCCCTTGTGACAATTTGAGATTCAAAATGGAATGACGACCCTTTCGAGTCGAGTCTTCCCAGTGTTTGCCAAGGTTTGACTCAGTACAAGATTTATGTCTTACAAAAGAACTGATCTCTTGGCCAAGTTCAGCCATTAATGACATTTAAAAATAATTTTGCAGTTTTAAAGGTACATTAACCAATTATGCTTAGTTTTAAAAATAAAGAAAATAATGCACAGTGGAAAACTAGTCCAAGATTCTGTTAGGCATAATCAGTAGCCTGCTTTAGTCTGAGGGTGTCATGTTCTGGCTGCCTTACAGGCCATCTTCTGTCTTAGTGCTTGGTTTCTGAATGTTGGCAGAGAATCACAGATGGTAATGTACTGCGAGTTCTTGAAGCTACACAGGGTATAGTCTGGCAAAGTTCCATGTGGTTTCCATTCAGCTAGTTTGGCATCATCTACACTCCAGCTGGGGGGGGGGGAGGGGGGGGATCTTAGTTTCCCCACCAGTCAACCTGGGAATAACTTCCCCCATAACCATCACTGTTGTAGAAGTTCCCAAAGCCACCTAAGGAGAAAGACGGACATTAGTCTAGCTGCACAGAGAAGCTTAAAACATGACCATTTGTGTTTCATAAAAATCACAGATGAGGAAGATACGAGATGGAGCACATCTCTCCCCCCAATGAGGGCAGACGGTGAAACGAACCCTTACCACCACCAAACCCTCTGCTTCCCCCATGGCCCCCAGTGCTGCGGCCTCCACGGCTACTAAAGCTGTTGCTGCTGCTGCTGCTTTGGCGGTAATCCCGACCACCAAAGCCACCAGAGAACCTGCTGGGAACAGAACACCTCTAGAATTAGAACTGACGGAAATGAGCATGAAACCAAGTGATGAGGGAGCTAAATGGCAAGGTGGTGTGAAAAGCAAACCAATCTTACCTCTTAGAGCGACCCCGGCTGCCACCCTTGTGGTGGCTCTCATATGCCAGGCTCTCCAGCCAAGAAGGAACCTCCTGCTTAGCTTCCACAAGGAGGTCCAGGAGATCTTTGGTGATGTTGCTATTCTTGTCATTGAAGAATGATGTAGCCAAGCCTTTTAGATAGGAAAATAACTTTTTTTTTTTTGAGTTGCTGTATCTCCTAAAGTTGAATTCAGTACCTTATCAGCTTTCAAATGTTAAAATGCAGCCACACCAAATATTCTAATTTTAAGAGCTTACCAAGGTTTCCAACACGCCCAGTGCGTCCAATACGGTGGACATATTCTTCAATGTCACTAGGCAAGTCAAAGTTGATGACATGCTTAACATTTGAGATGTCAAGTCCACGAGCAGCAACCTATAAAACAGAAAGCATTGTTCATACATTCTTCAAGCCAATGTGAAGCATATACAAGTTGTACCATTCTGAGGTAAACATACCGCCGTAGCAACCAGGATCGGGCACCTCCCAGAACGGAACTGATGAAGTGCCTCTTCCCGGTCTCTCTGTGAACGGTCCCCATGGATACTGGTACAGGCATAGCCCTCACGGTACAGGAAGTCCTCAAGGGCGTCAGCACCCTTCTTAGTTTCCACAAACACCAGGGTGAGGGAATCCTTGCCTGGAGACCACAATTCATGTATAACCAGGGTTCTAGCTGAACAAGTTTAGAAATAGCCTGTATGTCCTCAACTACTTTGATATCCCCAGTAATCTGGAATAGAGGCAGAAGACATTCTGGGATCAAGCCTGCATGACCCATCCCCAGTGACTTTAGTACAAATGTAAGCACACAAAAGTAGTAGAGGGAAAAGTCATTTGCTGCAGTTTGATAATTCTCTTCATGTAGAGGGATTCTCCAAAAAGTACAACAGTGAACAACTTCTGAATTCCCAGGCTAGTTCCAACCATACATAAAATCAAATTTCAGAAATCTGAAACATTACCTGTTGCATTCAGCAGATCTAGCAAGAAGGATCGCTTGTCATTTTCTTCAACCCAGACCACCTTCTGGGTGATGTTCTCAGAAGTTGAACCGACACGACCCACAGCCAAGAAAATGTACTCATCCAAAAAGTCACGGGCAAGAATCTAAAAAATTTGGAAGGGAGGACAGAAAAGTAAAAAATTAGATCTGGAAGTGCAAAGCTTTTTACTTGTATGTTTTAACAAGTTCACTGGCCCTACTAAAGACCTACCTGAATTTCCTTGGGGAAGGTAGCACTGAACATCATTGTCTGACGGAGGCCTTTTGGTGGCATGGTATCCTGCTCAACAATACGGCGGATCTGGGGCTCAAAGCCCATGTCAAGCATGCGGTCTGCCTCATCCAGAACCAGGTAGCTAAGGGACATAGCTCTTGTTACTAATCATTCAGTCTAAAGCCAACAACAACAACTCAACGTTCTGAAAGAGAAATGGTTAAGAACACGAAAACTACCATCGTCTTAAAAAAGGACACACAACTCACTTGCAGCAATCCAGACCAATTTTTCCCCTTTCCATCATGTCCACCAGACGTCCAGGTGTAGCCACCAGAAGGTGACAGCCTTTCTCCAAGTCCCGGATCTGCTGCCCAATGTCAGCCCCCCCATACACAACGCAAGGGCGCACTCTGGATCGGTAGGCAAACTGAAGAAAAGGAAAGTTTAAGTTATACATAGAAGTATAACAGAACAGGTCCTCAGGACAGCCAAAGGAAAGTTACTTCATTTCATGTACCTTTCTTGCCTCATCATAGATCTGGAGAGCAAGCTCTCTTGTAGGTGCCAGTACCAAAGAGATTGGATACTGCTTACGACGTCCATACTTTCCATTTTCCTTAAGATAAAACATGTTAAACATTGATAAAATACACATTAAATGACAAATTCATGAATACATTCATAGCTTTTACATAAGATATAGGGCTTCAAGGGCAGAAATGCAAAATCCCCCCATTATAGTTAATATGGTTCATATCAGTGTAGCAGTGATGTACCTGGCTGCTGGCTTTGACTGCCTGCAAGGCCTTGCCTGGACCCTCAGTGTAAATCTGACTCAGCACTGGAAGTAAAAACGCTGCTGTTTTTCCAGAACCTAAAAAGGAAAGAATGTTTCATTATAAACAAATGGAGAACAAAGTTTTCAAACTGTTCACAAGGTTCAAGAAAGCATAACCCAAGAAAACATTTAAAAAAGAAATTACCAGTTCATATAGCCAAATGAAAACAGGAGCATGTTGAGATGGGTTATAGAAAAGCCACAACTAACCTGTCTGTGCACAAGCCATCAGGTCCCTCTTGGACTTGATGATTGGAATT
Source organism: Scleropages formosus (assembly GCF_900964775.1). Classification (NCBI taxonomy): domain Eukaryota; kingdom Metazoa; phylum Chordata; class Actinopteri; order Osteoglossiformes; family Osteoglossidae; genus Scleropages; species Scleropages formosus. The sequence continues at coordinate 9,016,358 of NC_041819.1, read as the reverse complement.
GCATGCTTCTGAACTGGAGTGGGTCGGCTATAGCGGCTCAGAGTAATATTGCCCATGATGATCTCTCCCATGTCAACATCATGGAACTGGAACAAAGAATCCATTTAATCCACAACAGGTAAAACTAGAACCCCCAAACTCAACTGAGGTTGACCATTGCTCAAATAACTTACGCTTTCAATGTGGGGAGGGGAATTAGTGCCGGTGGCCTCCACAGGAATGTCATCGTATTTCTCAAAGTTAATTCCTGTGTTACTTCCAGAGAAGAGCTCACTGAGGAGGAAAAAAGGCAACAGCTTTAAGTTTGATTCATGTCACAACACAAAAGGACAATAGCTCTGCAGGATTCACACAAAGGGGACACTCACTGCTCAAGGCGCTCATTTGGAGAAGTGGGTTTGGACCAGTCCTCCTCATCCCTTGAGTCCTCTGCCCAGCGGCCACTGCCTCCACCAAAGCCTCCACGTTCATACCTATTCAAGTATTACCAGATTCTCACATTATGACTAATAATAGCAACGCAACAATCCAGAAAGAATTAATCTGGATTTACTGAAGCAGCCACACGTAAAGTGGAAACTTTCAAAATGTAATACACACGTTATTCTTTCCTACCTTCCTCGAGATGCAGCTCCTCTGTCACCAAAGAATGAAGATTTTCCTCTATCACTGCGTCCTCCAAAGCTGGAATAAGCATCTCTGTCTTTGGAAGAATTCCATCCACCATCTTTGTCATAACCAAATCCTATGGGCAAGGGAGTTGTATGAAACAAAAGGACACATTTTCCTAAACTAGCTTGTCTACATGGTAAGAAATGTAGAATACTGATTTACACAGACAATATATGAAAGGCTCTGGATTCTTGCCATATGACTCCATGCATGGTTATGCTGTTGTCATCAATAAACAAATGTACAAAGAGTGAACCTTCAGAGGAAGTTTTTTTTGACTGGATGTAGAAGCCCACTTTCCCAACTGCCATTTTGCATTGGCTGGAACTAGCTAAATAATATACCTCTGTTGCCACGGTACCCGCCGCTCCCACCTCTGTCTGAGCGAGATGGTCCACGTCCTCCAAAACCACTTCGATCACCATTCAATCGGTTGTCCCTGCCATCATGGTAGCCATTTACAAAGCCATTGCAGCGTCCACCATCCCACCCAGCAGAATCTGAGGGAGAATAGGAAATACAAATTCTCAGCATTGCAGCCCCAAGTCAACCAGTTATTAGGACAGCATAAATATGCTGGCAACTGATGCCTCAAGCACAATGTACAAGAGACAGTCTCACTAGGATTATAGTACTATTTAGTCAAGCAAAATCCCCTTTACCTATTAAAACAAGCCATTGTATATATCCAATTGGCTTAAAGTAAAATTCATATCTAACAAATGCAGACCTCCCCTATGTAAAAGCCATCACAGCTTATTTCTTGTACCACTGAAAAATTAAAGCGCAACCAGAATTCCCTGCCATTTAATAGAGGGAGGGTACTTTAGCAGCAAAACAATATGGTCATTTGACTATGGAAGTTCTCAAATTATGATACACATGACTGACAAATAGGACAACATCAATGTAAAATAAAACTCAGGTTGGCTTATATACAATTTCATGTCCAACATCCCCTACATAAACAAGCGGAACACAGCAGCCTGCAGGGGAAGATACATTACTGAGTTCCCTCATTGTGTTTTGGAACTTCTGATTGTGAAGTTCTCAATTTTCAAAAACAAAAAATTAGCCAAAATGTGTACGCAAGGTGACAAGAACGTGCCTAAGAAGTGTGCTGGTGAACATTTCAGGTGGCGCGCACAGAAGGAATTCTTTAATATATTTTATACTGTTTTAGAAGAAAAAAAAAGTAATTATTTGTGCAACGTCTTTGAAAACAGTATTTGGACAATTAGACCAAACAAAACGCGTATGAAAGTGGTATTTTAGCATGACAAGTATTTTGACATCTTAAACAGTAAATTCATTATTAATCTGTAATGAGTGACAAATATTTACAAAGCCTTACCACTCCTGGAAGCTTCTTTGTTCCGCAGATGAGGAGGAATGTAACGCCCTGAAAGAGTGACGACAACTTGTGAGAAGGGACAAGTGCATGCTCTCCACAAATTCACCTGTGTAGGTGAACTGGTGTAAGTCAAGCGGTCCTTTTAACACCATCCTGAATAAAGCTAGAGAAACTTCCACAAAAGTTCACTTAGATAAAATTTGAAAAATGTTTGTCAATCGTGTCTCCATTTGTAAACTGATAAATACAGCCACGTTACAAGACTTGAGAATCAAAACACACAAGAACAAAAAGACACTTACTCCCCGTTCCTCCGCCACCTTGTCCGTCTCCAGCGGAGTTCAAGTCTAGGGCAGCAAGCTGCGAACAGACAATTCCATCTTATTTGCCCTGTACTTCAGGGAAGACTTTAGATGTCACGCTCATGAAAACCCAAGCCGTGAAGGCTGACACGGTCACGCTCAACCCGATGTTCAAATTACACAGATGGCAAACGTGCTGCTTAACTGTGCGGGCATCGAACGTGCCGCAGTAGGTAGAGTAGAGCAGCAAAGACACGGATTTGTAACCAGGAGGATGTTGGCCCGAGTTACGCCGCACCCCTGCCGCAGACTCTTGATCAAGGCACCTACCCTCAGTGGGTACAGGGTACACAACACCCTCATGTGTACATCATGTCAAATGCTGCAAGTGTTCACACAAGAAAACTAATAATAAAAATATAGCTTCAGCTCTTCTGCCTCTGACCCACAGGAGGAGGAAAAAAAACAAAAAAAAAAACAGGAATATTACTATTAGCTCTCAAGTGTTTTGCCAACTCACTCTCTGTTAAACTTCCAGTGGTGTAAAGGGTGCAGCTCAGTCGCCCACAGCGAGCGTCCACTGACTGGAAGAGTGCGGTGCGACAAACCAAAACCACCAACATCCAACGTTTATTTCACACTTATTCCACCCTCCGTGCGCCTCTGCTCAGCACCACTCGCCGACCTCACAACGACGTCGCCGCTTTTTAATCGCACGCGTCTGCTTTCAACTGAATTCAATCTTATTCGAAGCGTTTTCCATTGAGGCTTTTAAATGTCATGATCTGTGCGAGTTCCTTTTAAAAAAAAAAAGAGGGGGGGGGGGAAATCAGTGACGCGCAGAGCTCACATTTTCTCTCTCGGTTCCGCCAACTATCTGAGCGGTGAATACACAAAAAATAGCAATTTCCCTGCCTCACGTGTCGAGTAAATAACAGCTAACATACCAGGTGAGGGCAGGGCGCATTTAATTCAAACGTCCAAGGCAAAGAGACCGTGCTGAGGGAGGGGGCCGCCGGCACAAAACGACGTCGCAGTTCACTAAACACTCCGTAACCGCAGTAGAGAGCGCGAGCTGCTCAACGACGCCATGAACAAAGCCCCTGGCTTCAGAACTCCTGACACGCAAAGCAAACAACATTGAACATTTCTACACGTCCTATCCGTCAGTCTAATTGACTTCGAATAACTAGCGACACAGAGACTTGAGACAAAAAAAGAAGAAATACGTAGAGAACGAGTTGGCATATACTACTGATCCAATTAAGTCGCACAAAATGGCAGCGGCGTTCCCTGTTTGAGGGTTTCATCGAGGTTGGGTTGAAGGAATCGGGCATTAAGCTTTAAATAAAAGTCCCAGACACAAAAAAAAAAGAGAAACCGGATGCTAGTAGTTTGGCTAAGATAAATACTTTCACATTTTGATTGTCAAAATCGTACTCTGTTCTTAACGAGAATTAAACCTGATGGATTAATTTCAGACAAGGCGAAAAACCGTGGAAATGACGTAAAAACAAAAAAAAGAGAGATTAAGCGGAGACTAGGCGTGTAGCAAAGCGGCGACGTCGAAGGAGCTCCGCCATCACCTCCGACCACAGGGCTGCTAGCCTCCATTTTACCGCGGCGGCCCCGATAGGCCCGAGCAGGCCTCGCGAGGCTTAATCGGACGGACACAAAGCCCGGCGACTCTCCCGTTCACAGCGGCTCTTCATAGCAAATTAATCGAAGCGCTTGATAACACCAAACGATACCAAATAATACAAAACAGTAGTAAGTCAACGACACTCACCTGCTTATCTAGACCGTGTGCATTTTCGACGACCACATGACTCATAACTAAAGAATAATAAGGATTTGTTTCTTCTGAGAAAGGATTTCTTTTGTTCGACGTTCAGTTAACCTGTCGACAAGCGTTCTAGTTACTTCCTTCCTTTCTTTGATTTCTGAAATGTACAACTCGAAAATGGTCAGTATAAATAAGCTTAGTATAAATACTTCTCTTTCTTGAGATGTACGTAGCTTGATCGCAACGTCTGCGTCTGCGGCTCAACTCGAGCGGACTATTTCAACGAGCACGCTCTACCGGGCCGTGTAGTAACAGGACACGAGGCCCAGAGCGTGTGATTTTATTGGCTGAAACCGTTCGACGAGGACGACAGAAATATCGCGATATTTTACAAGTTACGGTAAAAGCTCATACTGCGCCATTGTTTGCTGTCCTAAATAGTGGCACGTAGTTTCCTTCATTTGTTAGTTGATAAAGAGAAATAGTACCACATTTCGCGTCTTTGGGCGATGTTCAGTAACTAAGTTTACTTGTCATTTGGTCTAGAAGAAAAAGTATAAAATCATTCCCTTTATTATAACATATTATGAAATTTATCAGGTTTCAAATTGATGCTCTCCAAATCCGTTTATAATTCACACTGGAGACTGTTTTATAATTGTTTTATATTTTATATTTATTAAAATTTGACAAAGTTATATAAATAGTACTTTAGTAATACATTCTTACATGTAAAGTGGACAAATATGCCGAGGACATTTTAATTGGGACTACGGGCAGGTGGCGTAGTGGTTAAAGCTGCTGCCTTCTACTCGAAAAGCCCTAGTTTTGAATCTCCTCTGTGGTGTACCTACGCTTAATTGATCTAGTAATACCAGCGGTAAAAACTGGTAAATAACTAAATAGCTTAACACTATAAATCACTTTAGAAAAGTGTAGGATGAAGGACATAAGTTCTAGTACATTTAGGATTTCAGAAAGGGGATAATATCTAAAACAACATGTGATAGCTACAATACACTAGATAAATAAACAAATAACTAACTCTTTCTCTACAGACTGTCGGTGGAAAAAAAACTTCGTGGTTTTACAGTGTGCTGTTTCAAAAACAAAATCCGGATATTAGTGCATTACAATTACGTCACTACACACACTGGCTGAAGCCGCTCGTCCCGAGCGGGGTCGCGCCGAACCGGAGCTAACCCGGCAGCACAGGGTGATAGGCTCGAGGGGACACATCCAGGACGGGACGCCAGTACGTGGTTGCAAGGCACCCCAAGCAGGACTCGAACCCCACACCCGCCAGAGAGCAGGACCCGGCCAAACCCGCTGCGCCACCGCGGCTTCCTGTTTACGTCATTATATTTGTATAATTTTTTGTGCATCGTTTTCGGGAAGGAAGAAGAATTCCGTGAAATGTTTTAAAGGAACGTCACACTGTGTGGCTAGTTAACTTCCTGTTACTAAAATGAGGGCAACATTACCCACATTTAATAACATAAAAAATGAGATTCTGTCACACTAAAATAACCTTAAGAAAGAAACGTTAAAAACACTTGATAAAAATCTCCCATCAAAACCCGCGGCTATATCACCGGAAGAAAACGGCTACTTCCGGCTGAACTTTCTTTTTCCTGTCCACTGATTTTAGTGTGGAAAAAAGCTTTTTCTTCTGTTTTTCAGGCGGTTTTGGTCTCGCCTTTACAGATGCCATCGGTTTAAGTGCATCGTCAGTGTGTGCGATGTAACATTTCAGAAATTCGTACAGCCTACATTGTTTACTCTGCGATAGCGAATTGTTTAATAAACATTTGTTCCTAAGCACCGATTTTAATACCGCTGTGTCTTATTTTAAGATCTTTACTTAAGTGGTGCACTTTATGTTTGCTAAGTATAAACACACACATACAGACAGACAAATTCTAACTCTTTAGACCCTGGTAGTCTTATCGACAAATATGTTTTTGTGCCATTAAGTCCCACTACCTCACATATTTTACTGAACAAATTTAATATGATCATTAAAGTCAGCCAAATTAATGATTAATGTTTTTATATCCTAATAGTCCAGTTTATACTGAATGGTGAAATCAGATCATTTGCAGTCATTTTTACAATTCTCCATACTGCACCAGATGTTTGGTATATGTCAGCTGTAATTTGTGGTATTATTTTAGAGAATTTATTTTTAAAGCCAAGTTTCCTAGTGTTTCTCCTCTGTTCACAATGGGACGTGTTATTCGTGGACAGAGAAAAGGTGCAGGATTTGTTTTCAGAGCCCATGTCAAGCATAGGAAAGGGGCTACAAAACTGCAGCACTTTGACTTTACTGAATGCCATTGATACAAAGGCATTGTGTAGGTACGATTTATTTTCAGTTTTACCTATTAAGACGATCCCATTGATCAATGCATCATTGATTATAAGGTGTTCTTTCACTGTATTGTATGACAATCCTAGGATGTCATCCATGACCCTCGTCGGGAAGCCCCCCTGCCCAAGGTTGTTTTCCATGATCCCTACAGGTTCAAGAAGAGGACAAAGGTGTTCATTGCTGCTGAGGGTATCCACACTAGACAATTCACTTGTTGTGGTAAACAGGGTAAGAAAGAATCTATGACATTCTTCTCTTCACCAGATATTTTTTCACGTCTATGACACTGAAGAATCGAAGGGTGTTGTTCATGAGATTGAATCTGCTGCCATTTCACAGATAGTTGTGAATGGAGTATTTGCTGAGAATTAGTCTTGCACTGAGAATATTTGTATTACATGCTAATTCACTGCCAATTTGTTTAGCGTCAAAACCAAAGCTGCATTCTTTTGACAAAACATGATACACTGAGAATTTTGTATTATTGAGGACTAATCAATCAGGTAACAACTTCAGTGGCTCCTGTCCCCTAACTCAGCTGAACATAGGTTATGTACTGCCTGTGGGAGCCATGCCTAATTGTACTATCATCTGTTGCTTGAAGAGGAAGCCAGGGGATTGGGACAAGCTGGCCTGGACCTCCAGAAACTTCTGCCACTGTCATCTCACACAACCCTGAGACCAAAAACCTGGAGTCAAGCTGCCTTCTGGCTCCAAGAAGGTCATCATCTCTGCAAACAGCTGTCGTTGATAACACCCCTAACTCCTTGTACTCTTAGCACTTTAGTCTCTGAGGACTGACGGCAAATGTTTGAGAACATTTCCTTTGGCAGATGAGTTTATTTATATAATTTGGTTTACGTATGGTCAGGTTTCAACCTGTATGGTTCTTAGATGTTGTTCCTGGTGGTGGGTGTATGGACAACCCCGTTGTTTAGGCTGGATCTGCCTACCACAAGTACGAAGGTAAGAGGAACTGCTGGCTGCATCTGGTATGGCTATGAATGAAAGTGTTGCTGTTTTTACCCATGTGTTTTTTCACTCTCTGTGAACATATCCCATAACTATTTCTATGGACAAGCTAGGTGAAATCTGGTCACTGGAACTGTCATTTTAAAATAGTGAATGGAATGTCTTGCTGTTAGATTAGAAATTATTTTAATTTCTATCTCAGCCTTCTGCCACCTCAGAGCCATCCGGACACCGAAGACCAGTGATCACTGGGAGGAGTAGGACACAAGAACAAGCAGCGTGTTTCGTTCCAAATCCTCCTCAAGTTTATTGCATGTGCACAAAGATTATATACTATTTTGCAGAACAAAGAAATAAGTTCTCATTGGGTTAGAAAGTGAGTCGGGGTCTAGGGACGAAACCACAAAAGGTAATGTTAAGCAACAGAACACTGTGATTGGTTATACATATAGAGAGGATACAGGGGGTATGGGATATTTCAGTCGCGTCCGTTTGCCCTTGAACATAAACAAAGAGAGAAAAGTTAAACAGGAACTTCAACATACACACACATTCTTAACAGGTCCGACACACACCAAAAGGACAGATAGGACAGAGAGATTGAGGTAGAGAAGAGACACGAGAGCCATTTATTTCCCACACTTGCTCTACATGCATCAGCTCATTCTTACTTTTTCGCAATGAATTGACCTTCTGATAAGGTCTTAATCCAGAGTTAGCCTGCATGTGTCCCCCAGCCTGTTTCTTTTGGAGGTGGAAACCATCAGCACATTGGCAAACCCTCCACCATCAGGACGGATGCATCAGATGGGTACAAGGTCAGTTTCATTGCTGCATGATGCACTGGCAGACTGCATGAACGAAAGACTGTGCAGGAAAGTAAAAACTAATGCTTTTATTCTTACTAAAATGCCAGAAAATGAAGTTGTTGGGCATCTATCTCTAACTTTAATGTGAAGGCACCACTGGAGGTACAATTTTGCAATTTGTGTCCATATTGTAGCAATAGTGGTCACTGGTAATTTTGATGTGACATGCCAAATAGGGCTAAAACTGTATATGTTGGAAAGTAGTATACTTCAATACTCATTTATATTTATATTTGATTGTAGGCAAGTTACTGAAGTTATATTAATTATATACTATATTGATATATAATCTATATACAGTATATAGTACTGTATACTATATTTATATACACACTATAATTATATAATATACCCAATTATATTAATATTTTATCTTGGGCAAGTTACCGAATGGAGTGAATGAACATAAATGTACTTTATCATAGAGTCTGTATAGGCATTTTCGTATTTTTACACCATCCCAGGAAGGAAGACCCTTTTACAATTTAGCTGATTTGTCCCTCACTTACTTAATGTCTGCAGTTTATTTGAGTAAATACTTGCCCACTGCAGTATACAGTGACCTCCAAAATTATAAGCACCCTTGATGAAGATGCTCAAAAAGTGTAATATATACAGCTTTGTGTAATCACCAAAAAAAGGAAAAAACTGCAAGCTCTTATTAAAACACATTTCTTTCAAAGGAAATATTCATACATGTGCAATAGTGTTTCCTTCAGTGATATAGGTTTAATGCAATCTTGTCTGACAGATAAAACTAAAAAGGCTGTTATTATCGTTTTAAAGGCTGGACAGCAGTTTGTATGGAATCTTGAGCTATTCCTTCATACTTCAAACTTTCCAGATCCGTGATGTCTTTATGTCTACAACTACCCTTTTCATTTCAGGCCACAGTTATTCTATGGGGTTTTACTCTGCTGTCTGTGGTAGCCATTGCACAACATTGATTTTGTTCACTGCCAACTATTTCTTTGTTGATTTTAAGGTGTCTTTTGTGTCATTGTCATGGTAGAAAGTCTTATCTGAGTCCATGTCACAACTTCTAGGCGCTGGCAGCAAGATTTCCAGCCAGTATATGTTGATACTTTGTGGATTTTATACCTTTATTATTAACAAGGTATCCAGACCTCTGGCAGCAATAGCCCTGCAACATCAACAGTCTACCTCTAAATATATATACAGTGGGTATGACATGCTTTTATTTGTGTTCCTCTCCTGATGCCAAGCGTGCTAATGATATGAGTGGCCACAAAGTTTGGTTTTGGTCTTGTGTCACCATAGCACTGGGTTCCAGCTGCTTCACTTTTTTGGTCGTCAGCAAGGGCTTTCTTCTGGCAACACTTCTAGACAGCATGTTAGCATGGAGGTATATTCTGATGGTTGACTCGAGATACTTGACCTCAAAATGGCAAATGCACTGCAGTCTTCCAGCTGTAATCCTTGGACTCTTCTTGATTATTGCCCTAATTACACTATGTCTTAATTTATGCATTCTTGTCTATTATCTGATTTGTTGATATTAACAATCATTTGTTTGTCAGTGTTTACCTTTGGACATGGTGATAGCTGAAAGTTTCCTCATGTGACTCCTTTTTATACCCATTGAAACACTCTTGGGACAAGCAGTTTCAGACAGTGTGTGCGTGAAACACTCTCACTCACTATCATTAACTGTTTCGGAAAATCAGGGTCATGGTGATTTTATGTGTTACCACAGTGCACTAGGCTAAGTAGGGTGCACTCTGGACAAGAGAAACAAAGATCCTCTATTATTTAGTTGTACAATCTGAATTACTCTGCATATTTCATTTTATTTTCAGACTCAAGCAAGAGAAATAACACAAGGGATCAAATCATTCTGAAGTATATTTGCTTGGAAATACATATCTGAATAAAAGCCTGAGGTTTTCATGATTTTTTTGTTACAGCATAAAGCTCTTTGCTTTACTTTGCTCCTTATCATGAGTGCCAATAATTTGAGGTCAGTGTATGTATAACTTTCAAGTGCAATATCGATTTGTGGAGGAATAACTAACCCAGTATTTGCTGACAACACAGCTATCTTGATTTTAATATAATGGGAAATATTAAACACCTTGTGTTAATAAAATGTTTGTATTCTATGAATTCAGGATGAAGACATACAAGAACAATCTGGCCTCTAATTCTTCCAAAAATATTTATAGGTAAGCTTTTGGTAAATACAAAAACTTAAAAGCCAAACCAAGGGCAAAGCCACTGCGTCATTCACAGTTCAGGGTGGGCTGCAGAAAGAAAGCTATACCGTCATTCATCTACCAGGGCAGTAGGGCACTTCTACAGAGTTTCCTTCTGCCATGGTGGGCAAACAGGGAAATGGGGACCAAGTGAGTGGGACAGAGCGGAGGAGCACATACTGGCAGGGTTAATTGAAATACTATTTATTTTCCTTTTAAAAGTAGAATTTTACAGTGTTGGGTTTTTACAGTGCTCTAAGGCAGATTAAGGGACTTTATTATTCATATTCATGCATGTTTCACAAAAAGCTTCTGAATTATTCAAACAAAACGTCAAAAGGCAATCATCCTATTTAACAATTTCAAGAAAAAAGGAAAAAAAAAACAATCAAAATAAAAAATGGAGACAAGAATGGTAAGACCTTACAGGCAAAAATGGTTTTGTCTCCTGAAGGAAGAATGAAGAAGGAAAATGGCCTGTAGTGCATTATGGGTGGGGTCCAGTCCTGGTATAAATAGTACAACACTGCAACTGCACACCCAGTGGGCTGTCCACTCTTTGCTGAGGTTTCAACTTATTGTCCTTCCCCAGCATTGCATTGATCTAGGGCAAACGGTTCCTTAGGTCACCAGAGCACAGTGGGGAACAACATCAGCATAGGCCACTTGTTTGGTTTTGGCAGACTTTTAGGGTAAATCCATGCACTTTGAACGCTGTCTTCGGTTCATTGCGTTATCACCCCCTTCCTTGAATCTGCAGCTCCCCGCCTGCGAAACTCCATTGAGACATTGCTGTTTATTCAGTTTTCACGTGCACAATGTATTTACAATGCATTATAAATAAAATGAGACAATTACAGTGTCAGTATTCGGTTTTCTTTATTCTTGCTAAGGGGCGCAATGTTTCTCTTATTTCTGTGCGGGGGGGGGAGGAAAAAAAAAAAAAAAATTACGACTGTAGCTCCTGAAGTAAACATCACACCATGGCCAAAACAAAAGTCGGCAAATCAGGGCGGAGAACTCTGTACAGTCAGTTTCTTTAAAAACAATACCAAGGACAAAACTGCTCCTTTGAAAACAAAACTATTTTTTTTTTTTTTTTTTTTATATTTCAGCAAAATAATTTCTCTAAAATAACAATATTTAAATATAAGTTGGTGGTCTGATTCACTATTCGGGGTTTTTGGTACTTCAGTCAAAATCCAGAGAAATACACATTCAAGTTACCAATAAATTGCAGTTTTCACCATTTCCTTAAAAACCTAAAGATCATTAATCTGCAGCTAACATTTGTGATTTTGCTAACCAGCAGTTACCACACAACCCTGTTTATGTATGTATTTGCAGTGGATGAAGGGTATTCAAACTGGACCATGTGAGAGGACTAAAGTATGTGATTTAACTGGCTTAGCCTTTCTCTGGGGTGAAGTGACCACATAAGTTATTAGGAGTTAATCTAGGCTCTACGAAGGAGGAAAAAGCAACCACAGCAAGTAGAGTTAAGTATGCTCCACAGATTCAGGCAGAGCAAATGGTTGCATATACACTTTTCAAAACTTTCAGTTACTGAAAACTATGTCGTCGTCGTCCCACCAATAAAACCAAAAGCCAAATGGCAAATTTGAGAACATGTGCAATCAAGACAGTCCTTTTTTCTTACATTGGTTCACATGTCGCTGTTAACGTAAGAAAAAATAAAAATGAGGGCTCTTCAGGGCTGCAGCATACAGCTTAGTTTTTGTTGACCATCAAAAACCTCCATATGGCCACACTAATTTGTTGTGAAGCCATGCTAAATGTTACAGCATATGAACTAGGTACAAAATGTCTCAATACCAGAATGAGAGAAAGGCAAAGAAAGTTCTAGAACAATATTATGTTGCCTCTTTCCACACCATCCGAATGTCAGTGTTAACCTGGCCATTCTACAACCCCACACAAACAACAACTCAGGAAGCAGAGCTGATTTGGCATGGCTAAAGTGGTTTACACAAATAATGCTTCTCTCTAAAACTGAACTGAATGACCCAGACTGCCCAATACAAGTGAACAAGCAGAAGTTTGTCTTCTTTGTAGCCTTTTCCATCCATTTTCCTCTGATATATGGGCATGTCTCTTCCAGCAGAAGGTCCTGCTATGGGAGCGAAGAGTCAAAACATTGAGATACTATGTACACCTTTGCCGTTTCCACATGAGCATCAGGCCCAGTTTATTACAACACTATACACTTTGCACTGCAGGCGGGTTATGTTCATGACAGCAACACTCTGCAGGGCAGACAGTGAATAGACTCTCCACTCCAGGTAACAATACAAATAGTGGAACTATGGGCACAAGGGACCTGGAGAGGTAATGAACTTGTAAGGCCTGTTCTTCCACTCTGATCCAGTGTTTTGCTGGAGGGCAGGGGCAAGGGGGCTTGGAGAACAGGAAAAGGAGCCCCTGGGGCCTTTGTTACTCTTTTGTCTGCGTGGGGGCCACCTCTTCGGTGCCTTCCCAGTTCTCTTGTGCTCGTTGGCATGGCCGTGGGGGGTTGTTCATGTGCTGCGCTGCAGGTCCGGTATACGGCTGTCCGTGTGGGTGATTGTTCTGCTTCACACACAGACACACAACGGGGATCATTCTAGTGCTGCACCAGATAACATTATGTAGAAAGTCATCCACTACACTTTCACTGCCTTTGTACAGGCAAATGTTTCACTGCTGCATTCTCTTCAAAAAAACACGACAGAGGCAAATATACAGTCTGAATTAACATTTCAAAGACATATGAATACCCAGTCTGTGGTGATAACAGTTTCAGCTTTTAAAGTAGCTCCACTTGTTTACATATTAGAGCTGATGTCTACCAAATGAGAGGGTGAATAATGAGAAGCACAATGGCTGACATGGAGCCAAGCTAAACAGCAGCACATACTACTACTACTGCAGCATTACTGACCTGCAGGTGGAAACAGAAAACTTAAGAACTACCTGCTGATACTGTGTCCCTGGGGAGTGGGGGTACAAGGTGGTGTCCTCAGGAGGTGAGGAGTCATGGTCATCAGGAGCCTCCTGGTCATCAGGCTCCTGTGAAATGAAATTAAAAGGAAAAAAGTTATTCCAGTATAGCACAACATAGTGAACTACCTCTTCCGGAACATGGAAGAAGTTCTCACGGAGGTAGAAGTTAAAATCATTCCAGACAGGGTCCTCTGACAGTCGTTCCCAGCACACCCTCACTATACACTTGGGTCTACCGGGTCTGTCCGTCAGTTTCCCCGCCATCTGATCCAGCACACCACCAGATAGTGATCGGTTGACAGCTCAGCACCTCTCTTTACCCAAGTAACCAGAACATGAGACCTCAAGTCAGATGAAAAAACTACAAAGTCAATCATTGACCTTTGGTCCAAGGAGCTCTGGTACTAAGTACACTTAGGAGTATCCTTGTGTTTAAACGTGTTTTTTTTTTTTTTTTTATGGGCAAACCACGGTTGGCACAGAAGTCCAATATTATTTCACCATTCGAGTTTAGATCGGGCAAGCCGTTCTTCCCAATCACCCCACTACAAATTTTCCAGTCACTACCAATGTGAGTGTTGAAGTCATCCAGCAGGACTATGGAGTCTGTAGGTGGGGCCCTGTCCAGAACCCCTCTCCAAGGTTGAATACTTTGAACTGCAGTTTGGTGCATAACCATACACAAGTCAAGGTTTTCCTCTTTGCAACATTAAGTCGCACTGAGGCAACCCTTTCGTCCACCAGGACAAACTCCAACTGTATGGCAGCCAGCCGGGGGCTTCTGAGTATCCCCACACCCACCCGGCGGCTCTCATCCTGTGCAGCTCCTGAGTAGGAGAGAGACCACCCCCTATGTAGGAGTTTGGTTCCAGAGCTAACACTGTGAGTGGAGGTGAGCCCAACTACATCTAGCTGGTATCTCTCAACCTCCTGCCACAGTTACTGGGGGTGAAGGAGCCGGAAAGTTACATTCTATGTGCCAAGAGCCAGTTTCTACCAGTGGAGCAATTGTCTCATTTATCATGCTATAAAATTTGATATGTTACATGATATGTTAGACGTTTAAAAGACGACATACATCTTAATTAGTGTTAAAAACAATGGTACAGGGGAAGAAAACAAACACTCACTCAACCATACCTAGGACCAAATTTATTAACCATATAGCTTCTGGGATTACATAAACAGGGTTTCTAACCATATCCATATTAAAGCTATGTGGAGTTATGCAACCATGCATCTTAACCAAATCTCATTAAACATGTATGTGCAGTATGTATAGTGTAAGCAGACATCTAGATGTGTCAAGAAACATCGTATATCGCATATGTAGTGACATGCAGCAAGGCGTAATGACTTTAGCACCAGGGACAGCTCCACTGCTCTGACCCCAGCAGCAGGGAGTGTAAAGAGAAGACAGAGTGGGGCAGTTGACAAGAACTGGCCAAAATGAATCACGATTTTTCTTTCCATCTTACAGACACAGGGAGAACATGCAAACTCCACACAGATTGAGTGGGCATCGAACCCACGTTCTCTCGCACCACCCAGATGCTGTGAGACAACTTGTTATGCCAATGTTCTACCCTAATTATACGACTAGAATCTTCACAATCCACAATTATTAGTATAGATCGTAAACAGTCATAAAGCTTATTCACGGCTAACTCAACAGGTTAAAAAGTGTTATCCATCTTAAAATAAGAAACATGCCATATGTCAGCATCTGCTAAGAACTCTGGTGAATAAGCCTCTTTAAATACATTCATACAACTCCGTTTGGAATTCTGAGAATGTGCGATGTGGAACAAAAAAAAAAAAAAGGTTTCTCATTGTTTAACAGATTATTAAATTTTAAAACACGAGTACCACTAAAAACAAAATTATGCAACACATACAACATTGTTTTTAAAACTGGGTCAATTACACATGTATCGAAAATGTAGAAGTTCACTTCTAAGCAATTATAAAAATGCTGGCTGAATCTGATGTGCATACATATATGAAATATCAGCTATTAAAAATAATATGCCAATTAAAAAAATAATTTAACCAGTCTAATACGTTACATTTGGATGTGAGCAATAAAAGAAAATTTCAAACTTAAATATTAATAGACTATATATGCTTTTTTGCACCAAAGCAAAATGAGATCAACATTATGAGCTCTGAAACTCCAAATAAATTCCATTTCAGAATGGAAAGGGCACAAATTGAGTCTGGACATTAAATTACAGAGGAAGACTGAAAAGCAAATCATAAGACTCTGCTTTACACCTTAGCTTTGGATAGTTGAACAATACTGTTTCGGTATTCCTGGAGGCCAGATTTAAATCTGAATGCCGAGTAAATTGCCAAGTGAAAATCCTACAGTGGGGGGGGTGAAAGATACCTCTTCAGGACACAGCTCGCAGGCCTTTGCCAGGGTCATCCTGGCACTGTGCGAACGCTCCAAGAAGTATCCGTTGGAGGTCTCATTGCTCTGCACAGGTGGCGACCAGTTGTTATACGTGTACTGGGGGTTCCCAGTGTATGGTCGTCGCTCCAACTCATCACCAAGCCATTCCACTGCCCATGTCCACTTCCTCTTCAAGTCACCATTACTCTGCAGACAATGGTGACATCAACCATTACTAGCAAAGAAGAAAGGACTGTAGGAACAAACTAATATTTAGACTGACATTGTTAATGTCATACTTGTAAACAACTGATAACCACAAGAAAATAAAGAATAGCAAAACACCGCAATAATTTGAATTTGGATATAATATGACTGGCAGTTGGATACCGTCCTGCATCCACTTATGAGTGACTGACTCGTGATCAAAACCAAGGGATAATCTTTATCAAATGACGACGGATGAAAGACCTTGAAGCAGCTTTCCAATCACCAATACCTTCTTCTGATAGTGATGAAGAATGAACAGGATTTACTTAAGAGGACGCAGGTTTGAGCGAGATGAATACATTTCAATACAAGCTTTTGGAAATTCTGGATCGGAGCTCGATTTATGATTAGTGCCCCACTTTATGAGAATGTAACTGATAAAACTGTTGCAACTATTCAGAGATAAAATATAGTCACGGTGTCAACAACCAGCACAACAATAATTCAGAAGATGAGTCCATCTAGTCCCCCAGTAAAAATATCAGAGGCTGTGGAACATCAAGAGTTTCAGATGTGGTTAGATAACTAAACTGTCCAAATCCTGATTTTTCAGTGCAAAGCATTGTTGACTTTGCAAGGATTCAGAAGGCAGCCAAAAAGCAGACTGCTATAGATAGATAATACTAATAATAAAAATATACTATTTATTATATTTGTCATGTACACATTTTGTTTGTAATTAATTGCTTATTTCCTACATGTCTAATAAATGCAACCTTCTTCTTCCCCACCCAGTAACTGGAAGACAAAGTGAAAAATATTGTTTTTGTTAACCTGAAGATAACGTGACCCTGTATTTTAAGTGAATGAATTTTTTTTTATGCCACATACTACATTACGGAAGCGCTTCACTGTGTACCCACCTGGAGAATCTGGTAGGCCACAGAACAATTTGTGAAAAGTGCCACCATGCATTTTATACACTGGTAGGCTCTCTTCTGATAGTGATTTTTGGAACGCTGAATTGTGTCAAAGAGGCCATCTCTATCTTCTGGGATGCCCTTCAGCACATTGTGGATCCTGGAGAGGAATAGAGGACTGTTTGTAGCTGCTTCCAGACAGACATCCCATATTTAGGTTTGTGGATTACAGCAATAAAGACTTACCTGTGGGTCTGCCAGGAATCCTCAATGAGTAAGATCTGTAGCAAGAGGTCCAGGTGTGGCCTCAGCTCATAAGTGTAGGAGTATGCCACCTAAGAAAATAAATAAAATAAAAACAGAATTCAGCCTAAAATTAACTTTAATTTTGAACATCTTGAACACCTGATGAATATTTAGAATTCTAAGGCTACATGAGGCCCTCTCATGGTACAAAAGAGAGTCTGCATGAAGTCCTTACCTGCCAGAGCAGCTCACTGAGCACAGCAGAAGAGAACTGGGGGTTCTCCCAACAGCTGAAGCGCAGTAGCTTGACTGTCTCCTCTGAGTTACTGCAGTCCTCAATAATCTTCTTTACATAGCTGGTGCGGACAAACAAAATTTCTGCCACCAGCTGCTGCAAGGGCATGATTGGCTGAGACAGGTTAGGGTCTCCATAAGGGTTTGGAAGAGGTGGATTACCTATGGAAACAACAGTATGAGTTCAAAGAATAAGTACCAGGTCTTAAGGCTTAATAGGTAAAACAAACATGCTGACTGGGTCTGGCTAAGCAGTAACAGATTGTCTATACAGTTTCAATGGCAACAATCTCATGTAATATGTGCCCTCAGCTCCAAGCTGTGCCTACGTGGTACAGATATCTGGAGATGGCTGCTTTATCAGTCACCAGGATCCTGAGCAAGGATGAGTATCGTCATTGGGCAAAACTAAAACATAATTGTCATTTACCAGACCTCAGAGAAATCCATGAACAGGCAAGAAGACCTGATTACAGACACCTTTGAGGAAGTGGACCCAGGAAATAGGAAGGAAATGAAATTCACCATTAATTGATGACTGCATGCGTGCTGATACATCACAACAGCGCACCAGCTGTGACACCACAGTGTACAGCTTGCCCAGCTCGGCGTACTGGTACTTGATTGGTGGTCCGGGGCCTTCATCCAGAGCAACCAGCATGAAGGTGGCTGGCACGTTCAGCTTTAGGAGCTGGGTCTTCTCTGCCACACCTGAAAGTGGAGAAGGGGTTCTAGATTGCCATGGTCATGAAATTACAGGATTCTGAGATGAGTCATGAAAACCAAATTCTTACCCAGGTTGGCGTACATAACAAAAAGGTTGAAGTACTGCTGCAGGTGGCGTCCATGCTCAGACACTTCCCTTCGGAGTAGATTCAGTACTGCTCTCAACAAGTGGTCGCTCAAACTCAAGTTGTCACAGGCCTGCTGGAAGGATCAACTTTGTTACTCATCATTCCCCATTTGGCACCAGTGCCCAAGATCAGTACCCAAGTCTACAGATAAAGCCATATACAAACATACACTGCATTAGAATGTGGCAAGAATCTTTTCAAAAGATCTAGTGTTTGGCTGTAATAATTCAGATGGAAGAAATGCACATTTTTCATCAGCTCTTGAGTTACTGACCAGATTGTTGTTCTCATACCTGACTTGAAGGCCCTGGTGAGGCAATTGGTGAGGGGCATGGCCCATCTTGCAAGGAGAAGTGAGCAATGAAGACGATGAGCTTGGCGAAGGCACCTCGCACCTCAGCGCTGGGGCACTCTAGCAGGTACTCTGAGAACCGGTTTGTGTAAGCAAACAATACATTGTGTGCAAACCAGCAGCGCACGTTCTTGCTGTGGCGAAGCAGGATGCACAGTGCATCATACCTAATGGAGGGAAGGGATGGAGAGACAGTTTAAATGTCACACTGCTCAAGCTACCTACACACCACACTCAGAAAAGATGCACAATACTCACCAGTCACTGGCTGGACCACGGACTATTTTTTTTGTGTGGAATCCTGTGCTAAAAAGGAATCTAGCAGCAAGCTGAATGCTAATCAGAGCAATTTCTTCTGCCTCTGGTAAAAGATGGTCTTGCCCTGATTAAAAAAATATATATACATACATATATACACACATAAAATCTTGTGTAGAATATTATAATATTGATTCATCTTCAGCTCAGTTAATGAGTACCACAAAACAGTTATGGTTCATGTTTAAGTTAAAAACTGCAGCAATTCTAGTTTCATTCATTAAAAACATGAGACCTTATGAACTACCACAAATTAGCTGCATGCACATGAACCAAAGCAACATTAGGTATTAGCAAAGCTAAGTGTGCTTATATCAGTCCATGACTAGTCATTCAGTCTACTTTAGGAAGCTACTTTTGAGGTGTAAATACTGAAATTGCCATGAGTTAAATACAGTAATACCTCGCCCTACGTCGTTTCGTGTTGCGTCGATTTTGACTTTACGTCAGTTTTTGTTAAATAAATATGGAAAAACACAATTCATCTTCAGTCAGTGGACGCGACTTTATGTTGGTCAGCCGAAAATATTAAAAATTGTTAACTTAATCACTTAACAATAAAAAAAAAGTGTAAAATCAAATAAAAACATTAAAACATATATACTATACTATAATATACTGTAATCTATAAAATCAATTAAAAGCTTAAAAATTAAAAAAATCGTCTTATTTACCTGCCATTTTTAGGAATTTTTTTTTTTCTTTAGCATTAATTGAAGTGTATACACTTAAGGGGAATGCTTATTAGGGGTTTATGGGGGTCCAAATCGGTTTTTTAGGGGTTATTTCGTTTGTTGTTTTTCGACTTAAGTTGCGCCCTTTGAAACCAATTAATGACGTAGGGCGAGGTATTACTGTAATGAGAAACAAGTCTCAAGTCTCTCCAGAAAGATTCTACAAGCTTCTCCAAAGAAAAAGGTACACAAATCAGTTTTGTAATAAGGTACTGACATTTTTTTTTTTTTTTTTTTAAAAAAAGCCAAAATTACTTTTGACAAAGCATTACAAGATAACTCCCTTATTTTGAAAGGGCAAGATCATTAAATATGTACCTGGTGGTGGGTTTAAATAGACGCTGTTACAGGTCAGAAGTTTCTTAATAAACTGGAAATATTCCAGGCTGTATTGCATACGGTTATGCATAAACTGAACGTTTTGCTTGCGTACGCTGCATTCAATGGCGGCTGGCATCTTGATCTGATGTGGATTGGTGGTAACAGTCAGCTCTGAGATGTACTTCACCAGTTCATTATCCTTGTCCAGTGAGTCCATCCGCTCGTAGAACAAGATGTATGCGTTCCACCACCTCTTCTGTCGGCGGTAAGACATACGCTTCATCATATGGTCAAACACCTCACCCATATACTCTCCACCAAAGCACTGGTTTTTCATCTCCTCATCATCATCCATCTTGCACTCAGTGACATCACCATCGTCAAACTTGTACCAGCGGTTACGCTCGCCATCACCACTGTTCCTCTGGATGATGTACGAATAGTAGTGGCCACCACTAGCCTGGCCGCTGTGCACCAGTACGCCAACTAGCCGATACTTGGAGCTTCCTGGTGACTCGCTCTCTGGGGGTTCATTTTGTATCACCTGGTTCTCTGGGTGTACATCGTCACCCTCCAGCTTAGCCACACCTGCCACCGTGTACGGTTCCATGTCCAGCTCCCGTGGGAACTCAAAGTAGTCATTGAACTTGATTGCACACTCCCTTTCCCAGTCATAGTCAAAGCGTTTCAACTGGATGGCCAGCACAGGCGGCAACTTCTTAATAAGCAATCGCTTCACTGTATCAACCTGTAGGATACAATTTTACTGTTAGGAACTTTACTCCTAAGATGTCAAGAAATTTCTCCCAGCTAACTCCTCTCTCTCTCACAATGGATTGACACCAATTTATTTCAGTCAGAAGCTGTTGGCAAATGAGTCTAGATACAAACTCCAAACAAGCGTGGCACATAATTACAGAAAACATTTTAAAAAAATAAAGCAAGGTAGTTTACCTTCTTGTTGCATTTTTCACAGTGATAAGCATTGGCACCTTCCAGTAAGTCTCCTTTAACATACTGTTCCATTGAATCTAGAAGATTTTGATGGTTTCTAATATCTACGTTCAGCGTCGTAAAGGACTCCTCACATTCATACCTAAAATGTGCAATTTTAGACTGTTACTACAACTGCAACGAAGCAACATATTTCCAAAAAGAAAAGCTTATGTTTCCTACCTGTGAGGACAACCCTGACAAATCTTCTGATCCGCAAAAGATCCACCAAGGACCTTGCTCAACATGGGTGGGTGACCTAGAGCTTTTAGGGCCTCATCCAAACTGTCCACCAAGGAGTTGAAAAATTCAAGAGCATCATGCTGCTCTCTTAGATTTACTGGCTCTCCCCATAACCTGCAAAGAAAGATTCTTCATGCGTTCTGCAAGACAGCCTTCTCCAGTTCAGGTACTCAGTTATCAAGATCATTTAAAGTTATGTTCAAGAGACAAATAAGCAGGTAATAAGATGGACAATACTTGCCGAAACTGCTTCCAAAATCCCCGAGGTACATAATATTGCAACCTGGATGCAGCCAAATGTCCAAAGATGACTTGCAGGTGACGCAAAACTCCAATGTTGTACTCCTTTCGGTCTTCTGACTTATTTGATGAAGGCTTGTCTTCAAACTGGTTGTTATAGCTGAACACCTCATCTCGTGGATCCACATTACTCTGTGGGTGCAAGGAAGACATATTCACCAATATCATTCATATCATTTACATTTGTTCATTTAGTAGACCCTTTTCACCAAAGCGATTTCCAAAAAACTAATTAATCAGCCCATACTTTATTCACCAAGGTGACTTACAATGCTACTACTGTACACTACTTATAAGTCACTCATTCATATAACAGTGGAAAACACTATCACTCACACAATATGGGTGAACATGAACAGCGGTTCCTTCTTTGGGCTGTGGGAGAAAACCAGAGCAACCAGAGAAAACCCACACAAACACGGGAAGAACATGCAAACTCTACACAGACTGAGTGGGGATCAAACCCATGTCCTCTTACACCACCGAGGAACTGTGAGACAGCAGCACTACTCGCTGTGCCACTCAACTTTCTATTAATGTATCAACTTCATATCAAACTTTCTATCTGAAAATTAAAACAATTAAATGTATTTATGATATACCAAGGAGGTTCTTCTCTTAATGTGTAAACTTTCAGATGCCAAGTACAGATTACAACCCTCAGCTTCAAGCTATGGCTAGATGGTATCCTTGCCTGAAGATGGTTGCTTCGCCAGTCCCTGGATCCTGAGCAAGGATGTCATCCTTATTGGGCAATAATTCCAAAAGGTAAACTATGAGAACTTAATAAAATATGATGGACCAATACCTCATTGTCCTGCTTCTCATCCCCAGACATGTCATCGTCCACATCAGTGCCTGTTCCTTCAATGGCCAAGATGCCATTCCTAATCGGTGGGATCATGTAGAGCTGCTGAATGACCGAGTTCATGTAGCACGTGGCACCCGCATTCTTGAGACCCACAAAGCCTTTGGTCGGTCGAGGGCCTACTGGGGGTAAGTATTCCCACTCTGTGAGGGCTTCACATCCTGAGACAGGAAAGCAAAAGAGCCACCACCCTTCTTTAGCAACTGCTGAAAGCAATGTCAGAAGTTAGTATCATAATTACAACTTTACGGCACTATACCTAAGTAATACATATCAGTCAGGGTATCAACAATCTGCTTGAGGTTTCGCACACAGCCAACAGCAAGTGCAACCAGCAACTCAAAACCAGCATTAATAGAGGCTGGGGTGCTGCAGACTGGTATGGCCTGCTCAGTGGGGAACTCTCCACTCTTCATGTACTGCAAGTACACATTGGATGCTGGGAAGATGAAGTCGTCTATGAGCTCCTGTAGGAAAGGAAGGATAAAAGCCAGTTATTACAGTAAATGTGGCACAGTTTCCACCCTGACTCTCTGTGAGAGAGGTCCAATGTCTCACCTTAATCAGGTTTGCACCACCCTTTTCACAGCCAATGTAGTACTTCTTTTCTGGAGTCTGGAAAGCAAGCAGTTCTTTTGTGACCCCAAGATGGCCTTCAAGAATGGTATCCTCTAGTCCGGTCTCTCCAGTTCTTTTTACTTCATCCTGATATTAAAACATGATACTGTTGTTCAAAACTATATGAAGTACATACAATTCTGACAAGTGTGTACAGTGTAATTTTCTTAGCCAATTAAATTGTGAATACAGTTTAATACCCAGCAATAAGTGACTTAGCCAAATGACCTTGATTCTTTTCAGCCAATCAATTTCATTGTTCAGGAGAACTTCAGCATTTGGGAGGCTGATGTTGCTGTTGTATGCGTAGTTAAGTAAGTGTCTTAACAAGGTGAAATAGTCTCCAGCATGTTTGGCTCTCTCTTTTGCAGTACTCTGGAAAACAAAGGGAATGCTCTGGAAAGGATTTCATACAATACATTCTTGCAACACAAAATTGTGACCAGAACTTTTCTTCTGTACAGTCTACCAAAAAACTAATACTTACACCTAAAACTGTGAAGAGGAGAGTGATGAAGAACAAGAGGGGCCTATGGCCCATACAACATCTGGTTGCCATAAGGAAAAACTGTTCCTGAGCCATCTGACGAACAGACCTAAATATCCAAAAACAATTATTTAAAAAGTTATAGTGCAGTAACAGATTAGAATATTGAAACAATACAGCATCATTAAGATCTGGGCAAAGCATCATTAAATTTGAAGGTGTCCATGAAAAGGGGAAAAAAGTTTCAGTTACTCACTTGCTCTGGCAGTGTAACAGCAAATCAATGATGAAGGTCTGCCATGCCTTCTCCTTACTAAGTGTGTCCAAAGCCGTGGGGATGAGGGCAAAGCAAAGAGTCATGACCTCCAGAGCTTCACAGCAGACTTGCTCATCTTCGCCATCAGGCTCATTCCCTGCATTTGTCTGCATGGACCAAGAACAAAACACCAGTAAGGTAGAGCTGCCTGCTTTTATGACCTCTGCCACATTTCATTTAAGATAAAAAAAAAAAAACAAGCTGGAGTGTGCAACCTTCTCATATATCTTGCTGATCTCCTCGTTAGAGCTGAATACAAGCTGCACTGAACCACAGCCCGATGCCCAGACCACCTTCTGCACAGCTCTGATCACACAGATGTCTGGGATGTACTTAGAAGCTTGGAAGAAGTTCTAGATTGGAATAAATGGGAAAACAAATGGAACAGATTAGATTATGTAATTGTTTTATAGTAAAGAAGAGTTTGCACAATGATGGAAGAGAACACTTCAAGCTCACCGAAAAACTTTTTCAGGATGGACGCGTTTTGCGGGAAAGCCTTCTTCAATGTACTATATGTAACAAAATTAATGCCATACATATACTTCTGAAGTTACTAAAATGGGAAATGATGTCAGACTCAATGGGACTGACAAAATAAAACTGAAATACATCACACCAAATAAAGAATTAGTAAGTAAATGTGTAATGTATCTATCCCAAAAAATAAAGTCTTCTGGTAAGCTTGAAGAGTGCTCTCCCACCATTCCTCAAAATCTTAAAAACAACAGGGAGTTGAACACCCAAGCCCTTCACTCATTACTTTACTATATATAGAGCATTTTCTTTTTTTTTTTTTAATTTTCCTAACAGTAAAGAAATAATTAACATGTCTCACTTCAGAGGTAAATATCATGAGTTGCAACACAGGAAACTGACTTATGTTTTGCAGAACGGAGATGCAGTACTCCATATAAATATAAATTACAAACAAATTACTATAGAGTTGATTCTCACATACCTACCTGAGTCCCCCTAATTTCTGAGGATATGACATACCTCATCAGAGATCTGCTGAGCTAAGCGGATGGCTACGTTCCGCAGCATGCATTCAGATGATGGGTTGGGGATGTTTTGGAGGGCACTCTGGAGAACCAAAGCCTGGTCATGGGTGGCCTGATTTATCTGAAGACAGTTACAGGCAAGGTGTAATATCAACTTTGCTCTCCACATGTAATGTAGTAACAGAAGAGAGGGGATATTTACATGTTTCCACTAAACACAAGTAATGAAATACCAAAATGAATGTTGAATCAAAAACAAAGATACATTAAGACAATGATACTGTTACTACTGCTCAAAAAGATGATATACTTACTGGTGATACAGTTCCTTCCACCACTGGCTGACAGGCTTCTGCCACAGCCTTCACATGGCCAAAGCCAACTGCAGTTAATAACAATTTGGCTATCTTTAGGGCATTCAGGTAGGCTCCGCGCCTGGTCTCCATGTCAGCATTGGGCAGGAAGTTATTTCTGGTGAGCATGCTTAAGACAAGTGGCAAACCACCACTTTTTAAAAAGTTGTATTGAAAGTCACTGGCGTCTTCCCCAAGAGTACCACTGGCGGGCATGAGCAATGCATACACCACCTGCAATGGTGAACAGTGCACATCTGAGCAGCAGAGCTCATGACACAGGCATTGCTCAGTAACAATGAGTATCCTTTCTCTTATCAATAACTAACCTCTGTCAGGTAGAGCACTTGAGAAGGCGATGGACCAAAAAAACGGGAATCCAGGGTTGGGCTGAGGCTGTTATCACCAAGCTTGGCGTGGTCCAGGCAGATGGACCGCAATGTCTCTACAGTAGTGTTATCTGGACAGTAAGAACAACCTAGTTTTAGAACTCAGTTAAGAACTTGTTCAAAAGTAACTAACCACATCTTAGAATGACCAAGACACTTTCAACATGAATGACCACTATGAACCATGTTGTTCTACCTCCATCAACTGAACAAAAACAAATGTTTAAATGAGAACCAGACTGGCCTACCTGGAGGCATGAGCTTCATGAGGATACGGGCTCCATCCCTGAGCAGTGGCATGTTTAGACTACACCCCAAATCTGCTACTTGCCACAAGAATGAAATGTAACGGAGGTGTAGAGACATAATCTGAAGAAAAAAAAAAAAAAAAAGCCCAACGTGGTTAAACAGTGCTTTACTCATTGTTTTTCAAATACATGGCCTCTTCCCTATACTTGAAAGCTACAGAGTCACTTACCACTCCTGGCAGACAGCTTTCTACTTCAGGGTTGGGCCCATCGCTATAATGGTTTCCATGATTTCCAGGGGAGCCAGTGGAGGAATCGGAGGAGCTGTCAGGACTTGAAGGCATATTGGAACTAATTTGGGTGAGCTTGGCAGTTATTAACTGAAAAGAGACGCAGTGAAAGATTAAGATTTTGATGATACTTGACTGAAACATTCAGCAAAGTAGACAGAAACAAACTGATGGACACACTTTCCAAGTTACAGACAGAAACAAATACCTGTCTGAGAACTTACTGTTTTGTCCTTAAGATTGAGCTGTCCAATTAGCTTCCTGTCATCAGCAGGATCCACCATTTCTCCTCCGATAAAAAGCTCGATTTTTGTGTGAGCACTGTTGGCCTTGATTCGATTCAAAATGCAGCGTCGTACAGAACCTATTGTGTCATTGGTGTGGGACCAGATATCCAGGTCGTCCACCTGTCGGCCTTGGTTTGGGAATCTTACAATGAGTGTGATGTGTTTCCCACGAAATGCTCTAGAAGAAAATACAGATTTCAGAAACAGATGCAATAAAATTCAAGGGAAGTAACATCGTCATATATTGGCAGTAAAGTATATAGCCTTTTCTTACCTTGACATTGGCAGTATTGTTCTCTCTTCATGGTAATCACTGTCACATTCATTTATATACTCTCTCAGGACAGTAAGCACCCGGACCATGCGGATTGCTTCTTGTCTGGCACAGTTAATGCTGTCTTTGTCCCCATCCAAGACACAGAGTGTGTCATATGATGCTTTCAAGCGGTCAAAACATGACTGGATAAAGTCTTCATGGATCTCAACCTGCAAAATGGTACAAAGATCAACAACTTACCTGTTCAATAACATAGAAAAAAAACCTATATCCAAGTACTCATGTAATGTATATTGGTTTATATGGTGGTGTATGACAAAGTGACAACTCAAGGGTCACTATTCTCAGCCAAATCTCTAATTTTGTTGGTATAATGCACCTTTTGTATTATTCTTGGAGATGTACACTGTTTTGAAGAAAAGCATCTGCCAAATGAATAAACGTAAATCCAACTGAGTTGAATGCTTTGCTGTTTGCAGTCTGAATTTATGCCCCAGAAGTAATTATCTAACAGTTCTCAGAACAAAACACTTGTGTCAGTTACATATTTCAGTAGCATTAAAGCAACTCAAAAACAGACTGTTTTCATTGACATTAGAGGATAAAGTGACAAATTCTAACAAGGGGCCCCTGTGCAAAGCTTCTGGTCAGTAACTTACCTGATTGACTTGCAGTTTTGGTCCAAGGTTTGTATAAATCTCTTTTAATAAATCTATTGCTCTACAGGCAATGTCATCACTTCCTTGAATCACCACCTGTACAGAAAGGAAAGAAATTCAAATTTCAAAAATTTTCTACATAAACAGAAAATGTACTTTCACCAAGCTGCAAGCTTTCACAGTTCAAAGTGGGGAGGAAAAAACACTACTGAACTACTTTCAGAGGTGAAAAAGGGCACCATAAATCATATGAAGGTATTCTGAGAAAACACAATGGAAAAGTCCTTTAGAAAAACATTTTGAAAGGGAAACCATATTGTTATCAAGGAGGTTGAGACATTGTGGGCTTTGCTTTGTAGTTGTATGGACAGGTTTGGGAATAGCTGAATAGTTTTAATATTCAGTCTACCTTTTCCCACTAATAAAACCAACTGCCTGTCTTCAAATCTCCACATGCAAGTTGAATAGAAAGAAGGATGAGGGACAAGGTAAGCCACAAGTAGTTACTTTCAGTGGGACATTTGTCATCACTCAGCTGTAAGTAAACTGTCCCTTTGAAAGATGCTAAATTATTCCCAAATTAAAATGGACAATTATTTCAACAATTAACATGTGTTCTCATAACACAACAAGGCAGTTTCCCTTCATTAATTACTCTACAGTAACATTATGGCTCCATATCCGTCCTTGTTTAGCTTGGTACACTTAAAACATACACATACATATACTGTAACTTATGAGAAAATGAAGACACGGCCGGACGTGCCGTAACACAAAATTTCTTGAAATTCAATGCAGCAACAGAGTATAGCCAAGGAGGATCAGTGCAGGAACCCTCATCCAGTAGATAATACCCCTATCTTAACAAAGGGCTAGACCTCACCCCGTTATTGGAGGATGCGGTATGGTCTACGGTTAGCAAAACCTCAAACAAACTAAACATATAACCTCTAAAGCTAATTGCCATCGTTTCATGTGTCAGAAATACAACATATGCCTACCCGCCACAGGTAATCCAACCCAATCAGCTCTAGGTCATCCATCATGTATGCCCTCCGTTTGGCTACCAGCTTCCCCTCTCGGCAGTTCACTGCTTTGAAAAAGCGTTCAAAACACTTCATGCCATTCTCTGTGAGGAGTGAGGGGTCCAGCTGCAGAACATTATTCTCAAAGAAGTCCTTGTTGATGTCCGGGTCCAGGTCCGGCTCATCTCCCATCAGCTTGGAGTACCACTTGAAGCAGGCCTCACGGTCGCACAAGAACACTGCATTCTCAGCCAGGCACTTCCAGATCTGTTTGGCCTGTGGTGCACATAGCCACAGCTGGCCATCCTTCAGTAGGAACCTGCAGCATCATCCGACAAACACTGAGTGCAGTTCTCCCTGCTCCATAGTCCATTTGAATGTTGCAATGCTTTTAAAACTACATTGTTCTGAATGTGCCATTGGTGCACAAAAAAATACAAATATTTCCATATATATATATATAAAATATAACAGGAATCCTAGGCCGTCTTTTCAATATGCATATGCAACAAAAAAGTAGGCAGGGTGTGCAGTGAGTGTTGTATGGATCAACCAGTGTAGCTGCCAGGAAAGACTTTTGACTCTTGAATTAGTAAGCTCAGTAATAAAAATTGGTAATGCGATACAAATAACTGCTATGATCAAAGACCCATATATGTCAGGTAACACATACTGTATAACTCACGACTTGAGGTCCATCTTTATCAGAGAGAGGAGGAAAAATGAAACTTTCCTGTTTCATTTCTTTTCAAGCTTAAGTAACTGTCTTGATAATGCTCAAACTGACCCGTAAAATCACAAGGATAAACATTTCCACTCATAAGGACAGCATTACCAAATGATTGGAAAGAAACCTGCAAAGGAGTATGTGCCCACAATTGACCCACAATTGTTTTATGTTCCATTAAAACCAAGGCTTTTGTTATAACACAGTGCAGCCTTAAATGGTGATGTCTTTGTTGTCGCTGTCATATTGTCTCAACTACACACAAACAAAAAGGGAGGAGGGGGGAGAAAAAACAGTCCTGACCTGAGGAAGTTAAGTCTCTCTTGAACTTCCTGCACATGGCTGTAGCGACTGCCTAGGCGCACTGTCTGGGGGTCAAACTCTGGGTGCTCTGCTGAGAACAAGCCACAGAGCATTTATACAACCAGGACTTTCCTTTCAAGAGGTACACAGCAATAAATGTGATGTAAAAAGAAACAGAAGTTAAGCGCTTGGCAAACACTGCAAAGCAATACCTACAATACTGTCAAGCCACAAGTCCTTTGCAGAAAATATTATGCAAATGTATATATCAAACCACTATATCGTCGTGATTACTTTGCCAACAACAAACCTTTAGCAAACTGCCTCATGCTTTCCATGTATGCAGACAGGTTCTCAGCTACCAGTGTGACAAGTGCGTGGTTGTGCTGAAGCTGGTTGATCAGGTCATGCCTGTAGAACACATGTGGGCTTCGCTGCGTCTGACTGCATGAGAAAAGAGAAGGGATCATGTGCCATTCATATAACCTTCCTAATCTGACGACAGTAAATAAACCAATTACGTGAAATAAGGGTAATCAAGACAGAGAAGCTGATTGAGAAATGTGTGTCCCTGAAGACAGTGGAATCAATAAGGTGAATAAGGCATAGGAATTACAATAAAGCACAGACAAATATTCGCAAGGGTGTAATTTTAATATCGAGTACCCAGTGCGCTTCCCAGGGAAAGTTACATGTATGATAAATCATAAAACATAAGTGGTCATGTTGCAGTTGAGCATGAGCTATAGACTGGCTCTCCCTCGGGGGAATAATGTGGCAAAAACACAGAAGAGGAATTGCATCAAATAAAATGACTGCCCTATATAAAGACAGAGGGAAAGTATCCTGTAGCTACTGGTGGACCAAGGAGGATCTGTGTCTGAAGCTGGTGGAAGGGAGACCAAGGGACATGTATCAAAGCAACTTCTTAGATTCCTGTTACAAATTAGGAAACCTACACTGAATTTCAAGGCATAATTGAGTTAGATTTTGACCATTTTAACAAACCTCAAATTAACTGTCAACTTACCCCACTAAGTTCTTTGCTATGTTTAAAGGTATTTTCTTTCTGAAAAACAACAGGCAGGTATGCTTTTTTCTACAATGGGTGACAATTCTTTTCAAGTAGTAAGATGCTGTCCACTCAAAACAAATGCTTTAATACATTTAAACACCGTCTTAACCATGTTAAAGAACTTTTATATTTTAACTTGACTGTTATACTAATGTTTTCAAATAATTATGGGCACGATATATTGAGACTCTGTTGTTAATCCTGTGTATATCCTAAAACAGACAAGGTACAAAGGCAGCCCACCACTTTGCTATACTCAGTCAAGAAAATGAAGATGCAAGAAGTTAAAAAAAAAAAAAAAAATGAAGATGACTAAAAATATAGTATAATGCTCAAGATGTGACAAATTGTTAATAGATAACAGCAGATGAAATGCATATCAAAGAAATTTGAGCTATAATTGCATATGATTAAACTTGTGCTTCATGCATTCCACCACTCCTTGTTAGTCTATGTCCACATTTCTCTAGAACCTAATGCAGAATTAAACATCAGTCACCTACCTCAGGTTCTGTGGCGCTTCTCCAAATAAGCTGCAAATTTCACGGATTTGCTTCAGTGCAGGAATCACCCACTTGTCATTTGTTCGCAACTCTTCAATGAAGCGATCTATCCATTGGATCTTCTGTGTATCTCGGTCCTGCCGTTACAAAGAGAATCATAAAATACTGAAACATGAGACACAAACCTTTTTTTGTACAATGGGATCTAGTCCCGCATACCTGAGAGCAGCTGTAATCCAGGATCTTGATGTGAGCACTCAGTGCCTGGTCCATGATGTCAACAGGAACATCATCACTGTGTGCCAGGTTCCAGAGCAGGTTTAGCACCTTGTGTGCCATTACCCCATCTTTGTCATCTTCAGCAAGGCGACGGATAAGCTCAAGCAGCTTTTCTCGCTGCTTTTTGCTGGCATTTGTCCAACTCGCCTACAATAAACACGTTCACCAGAAAAAAAAGCACCATTTGCTCTAAATTCTATTCTAACAAGGTCTAATTGAAAGATGTTTCAAATTAGGAGCTCTCAAATTCACCATGATCAAAAGCAGAACTCTTCCCTGGACAACTCTTCCTAAGCTCTTACCTTGAAACAGTCAAAAAGATGATCCAGCTGTTCAGGCGAAAAATCCCATGCCAGCTTGGCCAGGAGGTCATGCATATTCTTCACAATTGCTTCATGCTTGCCAGCCTGAAGAACAGGGAAAAGTCATGGTTTAATACTTCTAACCCCATGATTGTAACACCTCCTTGTCTTGTTTTACTGAAAGTTACCATCCACATCTTAATGGAAAATTTATCAAGATCTGTCATGTAGGTAACATTCTCCTTTGAACCCAGATTTATGGTCTATTAAACACCCAAAGTACACAAAGACCAAATGTAACCAAAGAAAAAGTAAGTAACAGATTCTCATCCATACCTGTGCTGCCCAGATGTTATCCAAGTCCTGAAGTGTAAGAGCCTTCTCCTTGATGACAAAGCGAAGGATCTTCTCCAACTTCTCTACATATTGCGGCTGGTGCAAACTATCTCTGAGCACAATGGACAGGATGTGGTTCTGCTGAATCCATTCCTATGAGAGAAGACCTAAGAGACCTCAAACACCTAACAGCTCATGAAGAATACTGCACATATAATCACAAAAAATGCAGTACAGCTACAAATTTTTTTCTGAATATTTTACAATTTTAGCTTTTTTGTAATCTAAAAACACCAACCAGTAAGTTTTCCCCAGGAATTTGTTAGTATAACTACAACCCCACCATGTTCCTTAGTTCTCGGTAACATACAGCCATGCGTTCAGCAGTGAGCCACTCCTCTTCCTCAGCACTGCCATGCCGGTGAGTGTAGTAGGAGACACTGGATATCACCTTATTGACTTCATTTAGTGCGTTCATTTTGCCATTGAAGGAAGAAATTTGCAATAACCTGTAGAAAGGTCACCAACTATATAAAACCAATTCTCAGCCAGCAGTCTGCAAGTGATATTACTAAGAAACACGAATGTGAGTCTTAACGGTTCTTACCTAAGAATCATCTTCAACCTAAAAATTTCTAAGTTTTTCACGGTCTCCTCTTGCCCTGGTACCCGTGATGCGAGGTTCTTCAACGATTTGATTATCATTGACAATGCATCGTTTTTGGCTTCATTCTTAGCTTCCTTTTTCAGCTCCTCATCTGTGAGGTTTTCCAGAAACTGGGGAACCATTTCAATAATTGGAAGGAAGTATTTCTTCACCGTGTGCAATGTTAGGAACTCATAACACTGCCCGAAAGGCCTGTATAATAAACAGTAGGAAACAACTGGAATTAGGAAAAGATGTTTGTGTTTAAAATACACAATTTCCTTAAACTCTGGCCTGAAGGTACACTCAGGGGCAGACTTACTTGATGAGTGCTGCAATGATCTGAACATTCAGTGCTTGGCCACTCATAAAGCGATCGTGCAGAATCTGAAACCCGTTTAATGTGCCAAATTTGTTTATTAAATCCACTAACCAGCCCTGTGATGGAAGAAAGACATTATAAAGTAATTATATTCTGTATCCTTGATTTGGTACCATTTTATATCACTGAATAGTATCCTTTAAAAGGATTTCATACAAAAATCAAAATATACATGACAGCTGAGTTTCATTTCAACTTAGCAGCCAAGACCTACTTGGTTATCTTTTCCATTTGTTAACTCTTGACCTCCTTAAGATTCATTTTCAAACATGTTCTATTCACACTGATTTAGTCAAAAACCTTAACGTGATAAAATTCCAATAACTTTTCCAATACTGTACGTTACCTTAGAAAAAGTATTTTTTATGAAACTGCTAGCTCTTAAAACTGTTTAGAACTGGAAATAAATTATGAATTGAAATTATAAAGACAATTCCAAATAGACCACCCATGGAACTCTGAGCATGTTTACATGGGTTCAAAAAGTGTAGCCCATTCAAATCATTTACGTACTGAGTTACATGCATTAAACAGACTGTGTCAAATGACCGTGTCCTAACCACATTCGGTCGTACAAATGTTTAGACCCCTCCTTCCCACAAAGAGTGAGCACAGCCTACATTCTCAAACATTTCTGTGGAAAAACTGCCTGTCTCAACTGGGGGGGGGGGGGGGACAGGATTGAGGCACATGAAGCAACTGTACCTTGGGTGAACGAGGGTCGGGCGGGCGGGCAAAGAGCTCATCCTCAGCCAGCTGTACCCCTGCCGGCACGGTCTCTGAGGGCCGTGTCCCGTTGTAGATGTGAAATTTGCAGTGGGGGTTGAGAGCCATGGCCAGCAGCTCGAGAAGGGGGAACCAGTCCTGAGAGAGCTTGGCTACACACAGCTCCACCAGGCGGTGAGTGTTGTTTATGATACACCTCTGTGGAAGAAGAGGCAACCACATGTCAGTGTTCTCTGCCAAGATGAAAGCCACTAGAAAGAATACCTCTTACTTGTTTTCAAACACACAAAATTTCCCCCACACCTGTGTGAGACAGTAATTAAATTAAAACACTGATAGTGCAATTTTTCATACTTACATGAATCTCAAATTTCCAGCCACTCACTGCCTCATCAGTCAGTATTTTTGTGAAGGAAATCGTCAAGCCATCTCGAAAAAACCTCTGACACGCTTCACACTTGACATCCAGTCCTTCAAAGAAAAAGCAAGGAAAAGGCCATCAAAGGCTGATATAAGCAAAGAGCAAAGTTGAAGCATGACATTGATTTAACGAACAAAAAAAACAAAAACTGCTGCTAAAACAAGCACAATGAAATTTCCTCAATATGACTTCGGTGATGCTAGCAACTCACATGCTGCAGTTCACAATTCTTTGCGCTATTTGTATTTTAGTTAGATCCACTACTATACTAAAGCACTAACTGTACAGCAGGCCAAGACAACTAATGCAGACAAGGAATGGATGCACTGGACAAAGTTCATGTCTATTTGAAATTCTCTTTTTGGAGACTAACAGCTCAATCACAAGAGATCCAGGACACATCAGGAAGAATTTATCACAGCTTTCACAAACATGGCAGGATTATCAAAACAACAACACAGCTTACCTTTTTTACAAAGATCTATAGCAGCTTCAAGGAGAACCTCTAATTCACCCTTTGGTAACACCGGAACCACCCAGCGGGGTCTGCAAGCAAAGGAGAGGCTAATTATCATGCAAGTGTTGATGCACAGTAACTTGTCTTCTAAAGGTATGCAAAGCAGCCCAAGTCGCACCTGTTGATCATGTCATCCAGCTTGGCCAAATCTGTGTGGGGAAAGGCAGGCTCTTCTTCCTCTGGTTGAGGGGGTCCATCCCCCTGGCCCTGTTCTTCTGGTGGGCTCACTGGAGAGTTTTCAGTTGAGGAGCTGGGGGACGATGTCTGAAATGCAACCACAAACACATGAGGACATAGTGAAGAACTGAAAAGTGTGTGCCCCATCCAACCACAGTCATCCCGCAGTCACAAGAAAAGGTTATGGCTGCAAATTCAGAGAAGAGGAACTCTAAAAGCTGAGCCAGAAAAATGAAAAGCATACATGATATAGAAATGTCTTTCTTCACACACTTCATGTTCCAGATTCTGCTTTTACTGAAAAAGCGAAGCCTGTGTCTCCAAGTATGTTTATACTGATGTCCATTAAAACACCGCCCATTTTGGATGGCAAGGCTAGCCATTTTACATGTTAAAGGGTGGCACAGTGGCACAGGGAGTAGCGTTGGTGTCTCACAGCGCCTGGGTGGTGTGATAGAGAACGTGGGTTCGAGCCCCACTCAGTCTGTGTGGAGTTTGCATGTTCTCCTCGTGTCTGCGTGTTTCCTCCGGGTGCTCCGGTTTCCTCCCACAGTCCAAAGACATGCTTCAGGTTCCCCCATAGTGTGTGAGTGTCACGGAGTGAGTGTGTTTCACTGATGCATGGATGAGAAACCCCTTGTAAGTGGACAAAAGCGTCTGCTAAGTGAATAAATGTAAAAAGACTAAATGGGTGACAAGGTGCAACTAAAGCTATGAGGGGCTCTTTCTAGACCTCAGCAACATCCAACAGCGTGCTGCTGATTAACAGTGAGAAGCTCTGAAGTAAAAGAAGGGAGCTCTGTGGGGGTGTGTAGAGCTGGCTCCCGCAGCCTGGCTGACCTACATACTCAGCTTGCTTCTCACTTTTGAGTATGATGCATCACTCCTCACAGAGTGATGCATTTGTCTCATCCTTCCCTCCTAGTGAGAACTAGGTGTGAGCTGTGGCTGCTAGGGAGCATGAGTACATCCATGGGGTCTCCTGCAGAGAAGCTGGCAACCAAGACAAGAATTGCTCATTGCTACAGATCTTTGGTCCTTTCCCTATGAATGACAGCACCTCAACAGAAACATACTAACCACACTTTGACAACCAAGTGGATAAACTATGGTGTGTTGCAAAAAGTCAATTCAGGCTTGCACACCCTACACATTAGGAAAAAATAAAGAAATATTTGAAGGGCACAAAACATTCCTGTAGACTACAAGCTTTAAAGATCAATCCATATTACGTGGTCATGTGGCCGCTTATCAAGACTGCATAAAGTTTTGTCTCTAGTCCAGAGACCCATCATTTATAAACTTTTTTTCCCTCTACAGTGATTTTAAGTTGCCACCATTCATAAATTTTGACATATCTTGTTCTAAGGACAAGGATTATCCAATTTCTTCATCAACATGCTCTCAGGAAGGGAAAAAGGATTAAAGCAGAAACTACAGAGAATAGACTGACTCAAACCATGTAAGTAAAGGTTACTATGGAAGAAGTGTAAGTTTTTGATGGAAAAAGATCTGGGCTTTGGACACCTGTTACGCAGCCAACTGTAGCACTTCACCTTCTACGGTAAATTTTGTGGCATGGCAGACAGATATCATTTGGTCAGGAATCACAATTGAGCGTTATGAATGAGAGGTTCAATTGACTAAATGATATGGACACTATGCACCTTGGAAACTCAACTGGACAAAATCAATGCCAAATTAGAGAAACACTCCACCTCTGTGGCAGATTTGAAAATGAAACTCAGCAAATTAATTGATCTTATAAACAATGCTGAACCTCATTTTGTCCAAGCTGAATACAGGAATGCTAAAGTGGGGGGAGCTGATGAAATCTAAACTTAAATCACTAGAGTAGAAAGCTAAACTGTACCAAGTGAAACTGGATGAATTAGAATTAAAAAACTTACAATTTGAAGATTGTGGGACTTCCTGAGAATGCCAAAGGAAAAGTCCTCAAACAATCTCTGCAGGACATAAGATGTTTGTGGATGGGACTGCTGGCTGATTCACTTCCTATCGAGTTTGATTTTGTCTACCGGCTTCCTGGTTGCGCTCCCAACCTGAACACCTGTCCAAAGAGGATTCTAGTACGATTTTGAATGATACGATTCTCTGACAGAGACACTGAAGAAGCTGCACAAAGAAATGTGACATCTTTAAAGACTCCCATCTGCGGTTCGACCCCAACCTGCCGACTGATATCATCCAGAAGGGATGCCGATTTTTCTAAAGCTTCGAGCACAAAATCTACCAAGGTTTTACTTTACTAGCCTGAATAAGGTGTCTTGATGGAGGAAAAGAATCCATACGATTATTGCACAAAAAAACCTCACTTTTCATTACACTACCACTTTTAATTCTGTTTAGATTTCTATTTATTGTACCGACCACACAACTGCACTTTATTCCACAGTGTTTTTTCCTGGCTAATCTGAAACACAGAATGAAACTTCTTTCTGTTTTTATACAGCTCTCTGTTTTTCAGTTACCATGTTTATTTTTAATTCATCATTTTTATTATTATTGCTGCTGCTGCTACTACTACTACTATTATTATTATTCCATGTTCACTCTATTTGTTCTAGCAAGGGTGGATTCTCGGGGGGGGGAATTAAAGCCAGAAATGTCTAATTAGGAAATGGGTGTCATTATCTCTGTGTGACACACGTAAACATAGTTAGTGATTGACAGGTACTTTAAGAAGGGATGCTGCTCTTTGTTAAAGTTTTGTTATAGTCAGCCTTTGGTTCTTCTGTTTTGACATCTCCTTCCATACATCTTTCTCTTTTCTCTGTTTTTATCTCACTCATCTTCATATGTTGTAGTGGTCTAACAGGAAAAACTGAACTACCTGGGTAATTACTTTAAAATAAAACAGTTTCTGGTTTAAATTAACACTTAGAATGTTAATATAATTATTGGATTGAGGTTTCCAATATGATGAAATATACCAAATGAAAAATCAGTCTGTTTATAATTTAATTCCATATTAATTATTGTCTCATTATCCTTTCCCGATATCTCTCTCTAATCATTAAGCAAAAGGGATAAGAAACAGTTAATGGTAACAGCAGACTAAGACATGAAACTTCTGACAGGACACTCCCTCCGGTCTGTTCATTTCTCAAGTTACCTTACACCATTTGGCAAATGCATTTTAAAAATAAAAATATTTCCTGAGAAGAAAGTGAAAAGTGAAGACAAAATCTATTTCATTCTGCACTGGCAAAGACAGAGAGACTTCATTCAACTAACTCAGATCTCCTACAAAACGCCTCAAAACACACATGACTTGGGAAAAACTTCACTAACTTGCCAATTTTGCAATCTTGCTACCAGAAGTAAAGACAAAACATCTACCGAAAAACTGAATATAGAACCAAATAGAAAAGTTGAAGGAAAAACTAAAACTGGAACAATCCAAAAGAAACATTTATAATGTGGGTATTCCTTTTCTTATTGTTCTTTTTCCATAGAACATGGTGAACAAAGTGTTACCAAAATCTACGGTAGTGAAACAAATCATTGTACTGGACAAAGATACAATTAAATAAAGTGTACAATTTTAGCCACTGCCTTGTCTCAACATCAAGACATGAAAGCTCATGATTCAGCCAAAAAGAATTACAAGCAGCGCTTCATCTATCTACTGACCCGTTGTGTAGTCGACAGACACTAGTCCGAGTTCTGCTATTGAACCAAAAAGAAGGCAGAGAGCACTAACCTGGTTCTGGGGAAGAGGGGGCTGAGACTGCCCGTCAGGCGCCTGGCCCTGGCTGTCATTGCCCCCTACAGGAGAGCCACGGGTCGTGGCTGTCATACTCGACACGGGGCAGATCTTTGCAATTTTGTCCACTTAAGTGGCTATGGCAGGGGAGGAAATCAGTGCCTCGTCAGTAGTGACAGAGAACCAGCATACGTCTGTGTGAGAGAGCACCAGCTGAAGAGCAGGACGACTTGCAGCGACCATTGCATAACCTGAAAGACAGACAAAGAAGAAGATTCAACCCAAGGCTCAAATTCTTAGACAAAATACTTTATGCACATATTTCCTAGAAATTATTACATATAGATCTTAAAAAAAGAAAAAACCTATACTGTTTTGAGAAAAATAAAAAACTTTGAAGATCTCATTAGCAAATGCCTAAAAATTTTTTAAAAAGTTAGAGGATGAATTATAAATACAACAATTGAAAAAAATTCAAGTAAATTATTTCAACAAAAGCAACTCACAGACTTTTAATGATAACCAGAGACCCACCGAGCTTAATGTAGCTTACACCAACCACTCTATCTAGTTTTTGTTGATTACTTTTTGACTTTTTAATCATAGGCACTCCAGTCAAGCAGCTGAGAATGAATTATACAACCCAATATCACAGGGTTGCAGATCAGGACATGTTACTTCAAGATGCTAAACATTCTTTAATATTGCTCTTTGAGACTCTCCAATACCACCTATCACACATGGAGAAATGGAGAAACATTTTGCTGTTGGCCAAGAAACAACTTTCCCACTTTAGATGGCAGCCCATTCTTGATAATGAATATAACATAGGAAACATTAAGGTCGAGTTCATGTTGAGTGTACCACAGCTATACTCTTAAATTAATCTAGACATTTAATCTTTCATTTGGCCATCTGAGATGCATGTCTAAACACAACAAGTAAAATAAAATGAAAATTGTTCAAATGAACTACTTAAGGGCATTGCAAGGGCAATTTCTTTAAAATGTCAAGTGCAGTCCATAGGTGTTCTTAACGAATAATATCGTGAAGAGCAGATCAGTGCAATTCACATACACAATTATGCATCAAAAATTTTGGAGATTTTTGGTGATTTCAACCGCTTCCTAAAAAATCCTGATCCTTTTGCTTAAACTACTTTAGGATGCTATGAGAATGACTTGTGAAAATAAGGAATATTCTTATTAGGTCAGTTAATTTCATGGGGAAATGTAATGCACAGCACAAATGAAAACATAAATACAGTATATACAACAATCACTTTTAAATAAGTGGATCTCTCAGTAAAACCCAACAGCAATTTCTATGGAAAAATATCCTGTTTTTATACTGAAGAAACATTTTAAGCTTGATCAGGAAATGTTTATTAGACTTTCTAACACTTAGGCTACAACTCATGTACAGAGGATAGATTTCCCTGAAAAAATAAATCAACAGAGGCAGCAAATTACAATTAAGTGCTTGCAGACAGATGGAGTATAAAGAGAAGTCCTAGTCTTTGACTTGCATTTTGCCATTTTAACTGGCAGCTTGAAGAGTTCTGCTCTACATTTAATTTTCCCCTGAATCAGAAATCTGTCCTCTCTGCTGTTGTCAACAATACCAAACATCACAAAAGCAACAGGAGACAGATGAAGGGAAAAAAAAAAATTCTCCATTCAGCAGTCAGACTGCCAATAATTTCCAACTTTGCAGGCCTGCTGAGCTCTAATGGGAAATAAACACATGTTCCCAAATGAGAGCAGCATGATCCTGCCTTGATGGTTTGGACAAAACGTGACAGGAGGGAGGAGGGGAAAAAAAAAAAAAAAAAAAAAAGACAACTCAACTGGCAGAGGAATTCAGCATTTATTATGTCTTCTGCAGCTATAACACATTCTGTTTCATATGACTTCAGCCAATGTCAAATCTAAAATACACTGAGAATGAAAAAAACAGATTGCTTTTAAAACCAAGAAGGTTACCTGTTCAGCAGAATTGACAAGACCTACATGGACGGACTGTGTGGATAGGCATGGAAATACACAGCTGGTCTAAACCTTCAAACAAAGAGTGGTGTAGCACAGCTCAGCATCACAGCTACTCTAGTGGCCACCCACCTACATCAAACACCGCTGCAAGCGTCTAGCATCAGCTCTGTATGGACACTATGTGCAGCTTTAATCAGTCCCAGAACAGGGGGAAAAAAAGACTCATGCAACATTCTTTTCCGCATCTTCATATTGTAAAATTGTATATAGCTTTTCAGCAAATTTCCAGCATTTCAGAACATAAACAAAGGTTTAATATTGGGGGGAAAAAATACTACTACAAAGTTAAAAAAAAAAAAAAAAAAAAAAAAAGGAGTTAAAGTCAGTGTTGAGCGAAAATCAAAGTTTCATGGCAAAATATTTTTTTTTTTTTACAGATGGGAGTTTTAGTGATGCAGCTTTCGCCACAATTTTACCTCCCCAAACTTGATAACTGTTCTTTCAATTAACATTAAACCCAGGGCCTGCATAAACAGTCACTAACAATCCTGTCACATTGGTCCCAAGCAGCGATTAACAAAAGGAGCTTCTGTACATCATTAAATGTATAAAACTTTATAATACACAAATTCCCGCAAACAAAAGCACTGCCTGAACAACAGAAATACTGTTCAAAAAAAAAAAAAAAAAAAAAAACGGTTGGCTCATTAACAGCAAAATGCCCTGCTTGTATTCTCAAAAAAGTAATTTTGCATTATCAGAATCAGAACAAACTTTATTGCCAAGTATATTCACACATACAAGGAATTTGTCTTGGTGACAGAAACTTCCATAGCACAGACAGAATGACAGTGACAAGACAGGTGAGAAGATAGAGTATGTGAATAAGGGATGAAAAATATATAAAAATATACAGTACCCAATATTATATACAAAAACAGTCACTAGTTACAAATGCAAGGGAGTGTGAGAAGAGATATGATGTGATAATAAGTTATAAATATAAATAGCATTATGTATTGCACTGGTTTACTCTCTAGGGGAGAGATTTAGGTGGTTTAGGAGATTTAGATTTATCAGCATAAGGTTGTATTCAGTTGACAGTGGCTGGCATCAGAGCAGTTTCAATCAATTAAAAAGCATGCAGAATACAGACACGAATTAAGATGTAAACAACAACATCATCATCATCATCTGCTGAGCAGGAAGGAAGCCCATCGCAAGGCAAAGTGTTTCACTCTTTAAAAAAAAAAAAAAAAAAAAAAAAATTTTCCAATTTAAAAATGTTGGTTATTACTGAAGCTGCCATGCCTCGGCTTCCTTTCGCACATCTTACGAGCAATACCAGATCAGCCCGAGAGCAGAAACACAGATGATCTCAGAACTGTCAGCTGATGTTGTAGAACTGGCTGCTGAGGGGAGGACACGGGTGACAGGTGCTCATGTAGATGAGCCATTATCTGGAAAACGCCTCCAGTGCACCCATCACCCAGGCGAGACTCGGACTGCCATCCCAAAATCAGAACGGGCATGTAGCAGCGCAAACATCAATTTACCGGAAATAACACTGAATATACGACTGGTTTCCCCGGAAATAACACTGTAAGTACAGCTCCGTTTCCCGGAAATAACACTCTTCCCTAAAAATATTATTGCACACACAGCTGGTTTGCGGGAAAAAACTAAACATGCAGTTCAAGTACCAAGAAACAAACTGAACTATATCTCTTTTTTCGCGGCCTTAATATTATATTACAGAGAGTTTCCCCCCGGTACTTGTGCATTCAGCCCAACTTCTAACCCCATAATAAACAACACCAGGGGCGACGTCGTTTCCACCGACTGCCTTTCGAAAGAGGCAGCAGCAGGTAATCGTCTAGTAGGAATTCCTCATTTGGAATTACAGGTCAAAAAAGCACGTACAAAGCAGAAGACTGAAACGACGCCTCAGAAAGTGAGATGCGCTTAGAGCTGGCGCTGGCATCAGCCGTGTTGTGTGTGTCCCAGCAGCAGGAGTAAGTCTAGCTGTGTGATAAGCGGCCGAGGCCTGGTTTCTCGGCGCAGTCCTCGGGGCCCAGCGCGCCTAGACAGCGGCCTCGTCCCCCCGCAGCTCCGCCTCAGAAATCATGGCGCTGCGCTGCGCAAACCCTGCTTTATACCCTGGTGCAGCGGGCCCGGGCCGCTCTAACGTGCTGCGCATCGGAAGCAGCCTCCTGCTTTACCTCCGTCAGGGTGTCATCCTCACAGTGTGGCGTCAACCCGCAGTAAAAACCCGTTGTCGCCCGGCTTGGGTCACCATTTTACCCGCCTAGAGCAGGCCGGGCAGACGGGCCGTGAGCCGTCAGCCATTTTTCCTCTTTACAGTTTAAAAAAAAGAAAAAAAAAAGGAAAAAAAAAAAAAAAAACAGAGAGAGACAGCCGCCGGCTGGCTTCACACAGACACACACACACACACACACACACACACACACACACACACACACAGCCGACAGCCGGGTTCTTCTGACAGTCCGAGGCCCGCACACGTCCTCGAACGAGCGGAGCTCCGGGAGCGCGCACTGTTCGCGTAAGCAACCGAGAATACACGTATATAACAAAGACTGAGAGCCGGGAGCGAGGCTGAGCCCGCAGGGCGGTCGGACACTCACCAGGATATTGGATACGACTCCTCTTCTCCAGTCTTCTGTTCGCTAACTGCTCCAAAATCTCATCCGCGTATCTCTGTCTGTACGACGCTTTTCTTTTTGTGATGGTTCTATTTGAAGCGATCTTTTCTCCCCGGGTGTTTTTGTCTGCCTGCTCTCGGGTGTTTTTCCTGCGTCACCAGCACAGTAGCAACACCACCCCCCCGGTCTCCTTCGCTCCGGTCTCTTGTCAGTTCGCTCCCAGCCACTCACTCAGCCCTCAGTGCTTCGCTTCAATATGGCGTCGGCGCGAGTCGCCGACAGGGAGCGTCGCGTCGCTTCGCGTTGCGTCGCGCGCGCGCACGCACGCGCACGCACGCATGCATGCACTTCGCGAGCAAGGCTAGCGGCGGAGCTTTCGCTGGCCGCTAGGAAAGTGCTCTCCGATGAGGAGTGCGCGAGTCAAACCGGCTGGACGCACGCGGCACTTGCGTGTTCCCCAGAACGCGTGCAGATCGAGCCCGGTCTCGCGGCGCAGCCATCGCTCAGCACCCTGTCCTTACGTGGCCACATGTGGAGTGGCGCTGCTGTGACCCAGCAAGCTGTGCGGTCCTTGTAGTACGTCGTCGTTAACGCGCAGTAACGGCAGAAGATCATGTCATATGAAACATGATTACACATCTCGGCTCTGTCGTGTCATGGATGTGTGTACGAGCAAGTCATTTAACGTAATACACGAGCTCTGTAAAAGCTTTGCTTAAGCAAACCATCTTATTCCACAATGTAACAGTGCTTTAATAACTAAAAATAATACAGAGTGAGAGTTCCTCTCATCGCAACATTTACATTATGTTCTTTAAAAGGCTAGAACAAAAGTGAGGTCAGATTACTGCTGAGGCTTGAAGCCAAGATGCTTTGCATGGCCTAGTGTAAGAAATTAATCAATGACAATGTAGGGAGAAATTTTTAAGATTCACCTAATTAGAAGCCTTTACGTTACTGGCTGCACTTGAGTCCACGAAGAGATGATGAGTAAACTTGTTTTATAGAGCAAAATAACATTATACAAGGGCAACACATGTAATACACACACACACACACACACACACTTTGGATGTACTGTATTTGCACCCATTTACTC
The DNA here is from genome assembly GCF_900964775.1 of Scleropages formosus. Lineage (NCBI taxonomy): Eukaryota > Metazoa > Chordata > Actinopteri > Osteoglossiformes > Osteoglossidae > Scleropages > Scleropages formosus. Next base: position 8,971,926 of record NC_041819.1, on the reverse strand, counting down.
TGCCTAAAAATGACACAGTATCATCTGCTTTTGCCTTTTCCTGTAGCACCATGATGCAAAACTGCTTTCCAATCATCCACGAAGTGAAGAACGTATTAAAATAGGTATTGCTGAAATTAGAGAGGGGTGCAGTAAGAGTTGGTAATCAGTCTACTAGGTTGGTAAATTCATATCCAAAACTTTGTTGTAATCTGTCTACGTGGACAGTTGACACATAGAAATATATAAAAAAAAAGATTACTTGAAATGAAATCAGGAAGAAAATGGATGAAAAGTGACTAAACTGAAAATAACTAACTTTACATTATGCTATGAATAGAGTACAGGAAATTAACTGAGTCTGCTACTGAGTCTATCGAACAAAAAAGAAAAAGATGGAAAACAGAGGAATGGAGAGGATGTAACCACTTTGTGATGACCAAGCTAAGGCGTTCAGAATGAGAATCCCAATAACATCTCATCTGTACCAGCAGTCCCAACGCAGTCCCAATAGTACAGTGTTTCCGTAACTACTATCTGGATCTTCAAAAAGAATTTTGTCATAGCCAGCGCTTACAAAAACAACCTGCTTTTCTAAGAAGTGTGTGGGTGCGAATTGAAGATGGACAATATCCCCAGTTTAAACTTAAGTAGCAATGCTATCGGCAGCCTCAGCTTGTAACGTAATATATAATATTTACCGAAATGAAAGTATGGTAATTAAAATTATTTGTATTAGAATCACTTAAAAAAATATAATTTTGAATAAGTGGGGAAAAAACAATTGTGCTGTATAGCTATATATATATATATTTTTTTTTAAAAAAAGGTAAGAGCTGACACATTCCGCACGTCCTGTATTTTCTATGTTTGTGTTGCTACAGTTCAACTTCCGGTTCATGCTCGTCGTCATCTCAATAATAGCTTCCGGTGACTGAGCGCCGATGGCGGGCGTGAGCTGCTCAGAGTTCTCCATTATGTGAAACTGAATATTGGTCGCACGTTGGCTCCTCTATGGGGTGAGAGCGTCGGGGCCCACTGAAGACGCCTGGGACATGGTGTAAAAAGCACCGGCTGCTCGCTGACGCTGCGTGGGACGTTTACACTTGTGTGGTTTGTTTTTTGTTTGTTTTCCCCCTTCCATCCTCGCTAGTAAGTATCTACCTGCTGAAATGGCTCCAGTGCAAATGGGCTCCGACGGGCAGCTCGTCTCTCTCGGCGGTCCGCCTCAGGCTCCTCAGCCCCCTGGGGCCCACGGGGTCCGACTGAGCCTGCTCATCGATTTCCTCCTGCAGAGGACGTACCACGACATCACCCTGCTGGCCGAGCTGTGAGTACCGCTCCGCTCGCGACGACGTGAGTGCGCGTGGCTCCCGCCGGCGGCGCGGTTTCCTCATGTCATGTCATCATGTCATCTGCTGCTTCTTCAACTCGTGTTCAATAATAATAATAGTGTACAGGAACAAACAAGTTTGTAACGAATTGTGCTGTTTTTTTTATTACGAGTGAAAAAGGCTCTGTGGTTATCATTTGTGTAAAAACGTGACAGTGATGCCGTCCTTTACAGACGCAGTAATATCTTGGGGGACACGATTCATTACGATAAGTTAGAATTGAGAAGCATGTGGCTGTCACAGCTGTGTCTTGGTGTGGGGTGAATGTGCTTCCTCTGGGGTTTGTTCTTTGTGTTAGTAAGTTGCAGCAAGTCTGGGTGCCAAAGGTGTTGATTAAAGTCCCCAGGTAAGCGAGGGGGGAAAAAAGAACTATATGCACATGCAGTATTTACAAAAGTTCAGTACACTTTGCATGTGCCAACAAACAGTATGGGTCAACATCACTCTCCTGCAAGAGTGCAAATGAACCCTGTATATACATATATATATGTGTGTATATATATATATATGTATGTGTGTGTGCGTGCGTGTCTATATATTTTATATATATTATAATAATCAACACATGTAATAATGTAACTGGGAGAGTTGAGTGTTTGTATGCTTTAAGTTTTGTGTATGACATGAAAATATAGCCATCTAGTCTGTTCACCTAGTAAGTTATCTTAACTGAGTAGAATGAGTTCGTTTCCTGCTGACTGCAGACTTATTCTGCCATAGTGACCCAAACTTAAATTACATCTGGGACATAGTAGTTTTTTCTGGAGATTGTTGCGTTCATCCGTTGTGGTTCATGCTGCCCAGTTGGTTTTATGCCACAAGAGATTTTAAGTACTTCATATGTTGCTTGTTGCGCTTTTTAAAAGCATCAGCCTGTAGTCACAGTCCTCTAGCACTCCAGCTGGAGTACTACATGGCAACGATATTTTCAATATTTAACATTCGCATGACAGTGTCCACAGAGCATTCTCACACACACTCCGTTGTTTACTCGTGACTTTTTCATACAAGATCTTTCTGGCAAGGTTCCGTTATGAGGTAAGAGGCCAACTCAGTCATGCAGAATGAGATCTCAGCAGCCTTCGTTGCTGAGGCAGTTAACACATTAGATGTGGTTAAGCAAATTTAAAACGTACGACATTTATACTCTGCGTTATTGCAACTGTGATATTAGTTGACAGTGCAGGTTTGCCTGTAACTTTGATGTGTGGGAAGTTCTAGAAAGCATAGGGGTTTCATGCTTTTTTAATTATTATTATTATTATTATTATTATTATTATTATTATTAATAAAAAGGTAGGAGGGTATCAGGATTTGTCTATCCTGTGTTTTATGCGCGTGCTTGAACGATGAACATCGGTGCAGCAAGTGGTAGGGAACAAACTAGGTTTACTTGAGTCACATGTCTGCAGCTGTGTCTCTTTCTCTTAATGTAATGCATAAATTGTACTTTAGCTGAGATGTACGTTGCTTTGGACAAAAGCATCTGCTAAATGAATAAATGTAAATGTAATGCTAATTTTTACATTTTCCTTTTACAGTTTGCCGAGGAAGAATGACATGGAAAGGTAAGCATTCCTAGAAGTTTGTTTCTGATATTATTGCTACTCTAGATAAGTGATTATAAATTATGGGCACATTCTGCAGCTGTTAATTTCTGTTCATGGTTTTTACAGGAAAATTGAAATTGTGCAGTTCGCCAGCCGAACCCGCCAGCTGTTTGTCCGCCTGCTGGCACTGGTCAAGTGGGCAGGGAATGCTGGGAAGGTGGAAAAATGTGCGGTAGGGTAATTATATTTCTGGAATGGGCAGTTTTATTTTTTCCATTCACAGAAATGTTACATTTCGCAAGTCTGTTTAGCAGAAATGGGGTACATGAGAGGCATACTCTCCAGCCTTTGCCTGCTGGAGTCATATTAAGTTTGTTTAGCGTTCTCTTAAGGCTGTTTATGTACAGCTTAGACTGAGTGTTGAATTTTTAATGGATTTCTCACACTTTTGCTTATGTATCCAGCTGAGATTTCTGTCTGAATTTATCTTTGAACAGATGATCTCCAACTTCTTGGATCAGCAGGCCTTCCTGTTTGTTGACACAGCAGATAGGCTTGCGTCACTGGCCAGGGATGCCCTGGTTCATGCCCGCCTGCCGAGCTTTGCCATTCCTTTTGCCATTGACGTGCTAACCACGGGCTCCTACCCACGGTTACCCTCGTGTATTCGGGTGAGCTGCCCTCTGCCAGGAGCCCTGCGGTTGGCCACCCTCTGCAGCTGTACTGTTAATGCAGTTACTTCAGTTATCACAAAACATATCAAGCTTTCTAGAAACCAATGTTTAAGGTCTTTCACAGTCTTGTCAGATGTATAACATATACAGTCTCAGACTAAACTTATTCAGTGGGTCCATGTGCTATGCTTCCTCATCTGACACTTTGCTTATCTGAGAGCTCTCCCATAAATAATAAATTGAAAACACTTTTCTGAACAACTGTCAGAAAATTGTGAGTCTAGTTGAAAGTAGTTGAACGCGGTGGAGAATGTTTGACAACATTCAAGGCCCAGTTGGCCATTGTGAGCACCAAAAACAGCACCTCAGTTCTCTTTGCAAGCATAGCTGCCTTTGAGATTTTTTTCTGTGTATGTTTTTATTTTTGTAGTAATAATTATGGCTCCATAATGTGGTACAGTGACAAGTGCAATGCAGTTTAGTGTGGTACATGGTCATTGGCAATACAGAATACAGTGTCATATAGGTAGTTAGGATTTGTTACTTACCATAGGTACATAATTTAATCTGTAGTCAGAATTAGGTGGTTGTCAGGTAAAAAGGACCCAGTGTAATGTGGAATCTTTTGTGACAATTAGCTTCACATTGTACATAATCACTTTAAGGAGTTTTTTGTAACTGGTACTGTTATGGTCCTTGTAAACATGTAATCTACAAATATGTAGTTGGATAGTATGGCAGTTGGATGGTTTGTTGATGACCAGATCTCCGTGGGAAAAGCTCATTGAAAGGGGGTGGTGGCGAGGTTGCCCTCGGAGTCCAGTATGTTGGAGCGTAACTCGCTGTTATTCACCCTAAGTACTTTGGGTGATAATGTGACAGTATACTGATGCAATGTTTTCTGTCATGCCGAATATTATCATAACCAGATGTTTCAAGTTGTCCTCCCTGGCTGGAGCTGAAAGCAGCACTATGTCGCACTGTCTTGTTCCCTAACTTATATAATTTAGTGTATGCTTCATTATTAGACTTTTAGTAAGTGTACTTTAAGTCACTGGATGGGTTGCAAAGATCTCAGTTTGGCACCAGCTCTGTCATTTAAGCTTTGCTTTTTGTGCAGCACGTGATCCTCAGCACAACAATCCTATGGCCATCATGACATGCTGTTCTGGAAATGTTTTAAGCAGTTTTGCTCACATTAACTTGACTACATGAATAGCTTTAATCCTAAATAGTTTTATACTGCCTTGAACCCATGCAACAGAGTAAATAGCTCCTCCCTGTGCTTTGTGTACAGGATAAGATCATTCCGCCAGACCCAATCACCAAGCTGGAGAAACAGACCACCCTGAACCAGCTCAACCAGATCCTGCGTCACCGTCTGGTCACTACAGACCTGCCTGCACAGTTGGCCAACCTCACTGTGGGTGAGCACAGCAGTTGTCTTTGAATTTACTGCATTCTCATATTTTCTGTTTTAGGTGCTTTGAGTCCCTGATTGGCTGTGTTGCTAAAGGCCTGCAATACAGGTCACTGTCCAGCTCCATACACTTTCAAGAATGAATAGTGGTACTAATACTTGTGTTTAGTAAAGTATCACTGTAGAACTTGTATGTTCTTTTTGGTTACAATGTCAGTCACCTGTAGAGTTGGTCATGGTTTGTTCCGTATCAGTTAGTGGTCTATATCCCAAAGCGTCAAAGCATTAGGGTCATCTTTTAGTTCATTGACTTCCTGGTGAAGTGGCCTTCATAATGCTGTGTTCTTTTTAAGAAAACAGGTATCGGATTACTTCAGCCCCCCCCATGTGCTACTCTTTAACTGTGTTACAATGTATACATTTTCTGTTCTAATATCTGTGAGCATGTGTCCTTTTTCCAAGCCAATGGACGAGTGAAGTTCCGCGTGGAGGGCGAGTTTGAGGCTACGCTGACTGTAATGGGGGATGACCCAGACATTCCCTGGAGGCTCCTCAAGCTTCGCATTCTGGTTGAGGACAAGGAAACGGGAGGTAAGATGACCTGCCTCCATAGAGTAAAATTTACAAATAGTGTAATTATCCATAGAGGCTTTTTTCCACTCAAAAAAGTGAAATTTCTGATGGATATTCTGTGAGTGGGAAGCATACATTTAAAAAAAAAAAAAAAAAATCTATAATTGTTAAAATTTCAGTGGATGTGCTTAATATATTTTGCCTTTCTACATTAACTGTAAGTTTCCCACTGCTTATGTAGTAAATTCATAATCTGCCAGAATGACATGATGCCTGGTAGCTTTTCTTGCTTCTCTACACACCTACAGATCTAAGGGGGTTAGAACTTTGTCCCTTTTCGTTCCTAACATATTATGTGCAGTCAGTGACCTTTATGCTACGATTACTGCAACGTGGTTTGTTTTGAGCCAAGTCTGCCATTGCTTTGGTTTCTGTGACCCTCCTGTTTAAAGGGCTGTGCAGAGAACAACACCACAGTCAGTCAGAGGAGGTCAGCTAGAACCAGAATCTCTTAAGAGTGAATGTAATTGAGATTGCATGCAAATAGTGACGTTAATATAACCAATACATAATGTGAGTCCTACATCAAAATGATGATAGAATTATTGCGCTGTGGTATTGATCTGCCCTTGCTTGAGTACAGGTGGAAATGTCTCCCAGTTGCTTGGTTATGACCATCTAGATGTTGCAGTGTTCAGTATCACTGCCTTCCTCCTAGTAATGAAATAAAGATTAGCCCAGAGCTGTTACACCCAAGACTAGGTGGCTCTGACCCAGCTCTATATTTACCCTCTTTCCACCACTGCACATGCTGAGCCATCTATGATTGTAATTATCCTGTTTGACCATTATGGGAAGCTGTTCTACCTGTTTAGATATTCTGCTTTAGGCCCATCAAATACTGATCATCAGCTTTTTCTTTCATATTGCTCTCCCAGCATTTAACAGTAAAGCCAGAGAGTCTTAATCACTTTTGTTCAGGTGATGGTCACATTGTGTTCTAAGTGATGTTTGTTTGGATTTTTATTTTGTACCTTTCTTTTTTAACTTTGTGTTAATCTCTGACCTACCAGATGGCCGGGTGCTGGTACACAGCCTGCAGGTGAACTTCATCCATGAGCTGGTGCAGTCCCGTCTATTCGCTGATGAAAAGCCTCTGCAGGACATGTACAACTGCTTGCGTATCCTTTTTGGAGTTCCATGACCTGCAGGGTGCTTATGCTGTATGGTTCTTCACTGTTTTGAGGATGTTAATGTAACATTGTTTGCACAGATTGGGATGCAGGAGTCCTGGGTGCCAGAAGCGGTATTTGCAGAAGGAGAATGATTAGAGCCTGTCTTAATCATAGGTAAGCACAGCAAGTATCTTAGTGGTTAGAGCTTCTTTGCATTTGACGGATCCAGGCTGGAATCCTACCTCCTTCTGTAGTACCCCTCTTCAGGCTGTTTACCCTAATTTGTTCCAGGAAAGATAGGCTGTTGTGTAATGGGTAAAACCTAGTAGCTAAACATTGTAAGGCACTTTGGCAAAAAGCATCAGTGAAATAACTGTAAATGTAAATGAGTCCTTTCAGACAACAGTGTGTCAGATCCACTGTAGACCTGTAAATGTGCTCTGTTTTGATATGTGTGCATTTGTGTGTTATCCTCAAGTGTCGCGCTTTCTTCCATTGAAAAAGACAATGAAATGTCACAACTGGGTTTTGCTTTTGTAAGTTTTCTGTCATGGTTTGGTGCCTGTCCAGAGGTCTATTGCAGCAAAGGCGTGGTATCTGGGCAAGAGGCACAGCAGAGTTTTATGCAGCACAGGAGGTGTAGCCCTGTTGCAGTAGTTTTATCACCTCTGTGCTTAGTGGTTTTTTTTCCTGATTCGTGATGCTTTAGTCATGACACACTGGCAGGGGTAAAGAAATCTACAAACCATGGTTTAGCCACTGTCAACAGTTCTCTTGTATTCTTCTGTAAGTCATTCAGATAGGAAACCAGCAAATTGGATAAATTCTTTTTTCATCATGAGTTTTTGTCTGTCAATATAGGAACCAGGTGTTCCACTTTCTGACAAGTGAAAGAACTCAAAGTGACTGTGTTTAGCACATGCATAACAGAACAAAATTAAAAGGGCCATTTGAAGCAGAGGCTTCTTGCTGTCAGCTGGCAGGCAGTGTGGCACATTGGTGTCTTTTCATGCCAGCCTCCATTGTGTTGTGAATGCTAATCAACTGCTGCTGTTTGTTCTTTCCCCTTTGTTGTCCATCTCATGTTATGAGCTGTAATAGAAATAGGCTGTGAAGTGCAATCTCTTGGACTTTTTACAAATCAAAGCATTGAAAGTAACATGCAGCAGTCATTGCTCACCTTCCTCCACACTGCATATGACTTGGGTCATTCCCACGTAAAGTGTGGATTGCCTTTGTATATTAAAGGTTTAAGATCCGTAGGTGCTATCCTCATGAGGAAATGACATATGTGAGTGAGTGACAACCTTAACACCACCCCTCAGACTCATTCTGCCTGGCCCTGCAGCTGGAGGTACTGCATTCACAAACCCAGATGCTTATCCGTGAGCGCTGGGGGGACCTGGTCCAGGTGGAGCGCTACGTCCCTGCCAAGTGTCTGACCCTCTCTGTATGGAAGTGAGTCCTTGGGTGCAATACAGCTTAATGCAAAATACAGTGCACTAGTTTAGGCATTGATTTCTTATGGCAAGGAAAGTCTTTCTCACACAAAGAAGGTATTATGAATGGTTTTCAAATTATTCAAATAGATTATCTTGCTTCTTTTAGTTAAGTTCCTGTATTTATCTGACATCTTATGGTATTCTCAGTCAACAGGTCCTTGGGCGAAAGACGGGAACTGCATCTGTTCACAAGGTTGACATTAAAGTCGATGAGGCAGACACCTCCAAACCGCTTCAAATATCCCATGAGCCTCCGCTGCCAGCCTGTGACTCTCGGCTAATGGAACGAGCCATGAGGGTAACAGTTTGTATAGTTTTTAGTTTTAGTGTGGCTCTTTCCATTCTGTGTGGTGTGACCTAAAGCCCACCTCTTCCTGTAGATTGACCATCTTTCAGTGGAGAAGTTGTTGATTGACAGCGTTCATGCACGCTCTCATCAAAAGCTTCAGGAGCTCAAAGCCATACTGAGGAGCTATAACCCCAACGATAACTGTAAGTTGTGGTATAAGCCAGGCACCCCAGCATTGTAGTCATTTTTTTTCCCCATCTGTTCATTAAGTTGTATAAATGTTTGCGTTTGCATTTGCATAATATCCGTGTGTAAAATAATGTCTGTAACAGTGAGCTGACATTTTGCGAAAACTTTTTTTTTTTTTGTTTTGTTTTGTTTTGTTTTGTTTTAAAGCCTTTATTGAGACTGCTCTCCCTACCCTGGTTATTCCCATCTTGGAGCCATGTGGCCGCTCTGAGTGCCTTCACATCTTTGTAGATTTACATTCTGGAATGTTCCAACCAATGCTGTATGGAACTGGTAAGCAGTAGTAAGACTTGGTTTGGGATTTTGGAGATACATTTTAAGAGCACAGAACAGCTGTTCTTGTTTGATCAGCAATGGTCCTTTATTAAGTGTACCTCTAGTTTTAAATTTAAAAAAAAAAATTCCTTTTTTGGCTGTTTTCCAGACCAGTCCATGCTGGATGACATTGAGAAGTCCATTAATGATGACATGAAGCGCATAATTTCCTGGCTACAGCAGCTCAAGTAAGGCCACCCTACCTAAACTGAAGAAAAGCAAACGATGAAATGTCATTTTTAATTTTCCAATCATTTACAAGGGTCTGAAAGCCCTTGAGCTGACCTTATTTAATTTTTGATTAGTGAAAATAACCAAGTTTAATTTAGTTTTGACTTTGCCAGCACAATTTTGACTACTGAGCAGAAACATGTAACTCTGTAGTGTTGCTGCAATTCATAATTAACTAGCAGTGGAGACTCCATTCAGCCCTGTGTTTTAGCAAATATGTTGTTATTTTCCTTGAGCAGCTGAGTACAGCAGATAATTGACCAGACTGTACAAGGCTATGATTGTATGCTTTGATATCTTATGATATGATATGAACACACAGGTTTAAAGTATGTGCTGTTGGTGTGAAGATGGGTGTGTGAAATATGTATGATGATTACCCTGAAAACACTGATTTTTAGGTTCTGGTTGGGGGAGCAGCGATGTCGGCAGTCGGTGAAACACCTTCCCACAGTGTGCAGCAACACACTACACCTGGCCAACACTACATCCCACCCTGTTGGTGCCCTTTCTAAGCATCTGTTGTTCATCAAGCTCACCCGCCTCCCACAGTACTACATTGTAAGTTACCCTCCCTCATATGTATGCTTGTGTTAAATATAATTGAGGACTTCATAGTTACTTGATCAGCTGTATCAGCTGCATTGGCGGTGTGATCAACAAAATATATGGCCAGGTCTGGAAGTCCTTAAGATAATTTTTGGAGTCTACCATCCTAGGATATGTCCTAATGCAAAGATAATCATTTGTAGATGGTCAAGCTGCCATTTCTTAGATGCCTTTTAGGTGTAAGTACAGGGATATAAATGGCTCCTTTGGTTCTGTAAATGTAAAGCATTTCTGTTTAATATGTGTTGCTCTGCAACCATTAGTCATTTTTAACTCTGTTGGGACACTTTTCAGGTCGTTGAAATGTTTGAGGTTCCTGGGTGCCCCACCGAGCTGGAGTACAAATACTACTTCCTGTCAGTAAGCCAGCTGGAGAATGAGGATGGTCTATCAAGTGCTCAGCTCCTTCAGCAGTATAAACCCAACTTGGAGGAGCTGGTCATGGAGACAACGTCAAGCAGGGGGCCCCGGCTAGGCACCAAGAGGAAGGTACAGTGGTGTGAATTTTGTTTAATAGTCCTGGCCAGTGGTTGCAGTGTTGTGAAACCAAAATAATCAAGATTTCATGGGGGGGAAAATAATGAAATGCCGAATGTTAGTTGTCATTGGTTGATTCAATAGTTGATATTAGCTTTGTATTTTGAAAAGACTTTTCCTCTGAAGTACACCTATCCCTCACATAACTGGACCCCATATAATCAAAACCTGCCTTAATGGCCTTATAATGTATATTCTTCTTACACCAAACTTATAATTCAGTTCAGTGACACATAGTCGTTTTACTTCATTACATGATCCTGACAAACATGTAAAAGATCAGCCACACATGTCTGTACTTGACTTCATGTAGGTGCTTTCACACCACAGATCATTCCTGGGTATCTGTTCAGAGCAATCAGTTAACAGAAGCAAGAAAAAATGCATGGGATAAACACATGGGAACAGTTAAGTATATTACAGAGCACACATTCATTTACCTGTGTACGGAAACGTAATTATACTAGCATAAGGCAACATCCAGCCACACTGACAATTTCAACCTCAAGTCTTAATCATTGATTGTTCGTCTAATATTACAATTGAAATAATTTTTGAAAGCATTTATCTGATGCTTTTTTCCAAAAAAGCTTACAATATTTAAGTACTTAGTCATTTATCCATTTGTGGGGAATTTTTTTTTTTTTTAACTGGAGTACTTCAGGCTAAGTACCTTGATCAAGGGTGGTAGAATAGGTAGAATATGAAGCTGGGTCCTTTGAGTCCTTATAGGAATAAACTATAAACATGCAATTATTAACTTGGTTATTTAAATCATTCTGAAAATGTCATCCTTAAGAGTTCAGGACTGAGGACTTGTGAAAGTTGTGCTTTTGCTGGTTTATTCACTGAAATGGTGATGGGTGATTGACTGAGGGACTTTAATATAGAAACAGCTGGATTCTGTCCATCAGGGCCATGTGCCATCGTGTCCATGGGATGATTTAAGTGCAGGTTAATAGGGACTTTCTCCCTCTTCCCTTTGTGCTATTATGTGCAGGTGGCCCTGCAAAAAAGCCATATAAAAAGTATTAACACAAATATCTTTCCAATTGCATAATTAATCTCAAGATTAATAGCCTTAATCTCTCTCTTAAGTGAAAAACAGGCATCAGACATTTCCTAGTTATACTACAGTGCCTGTAAATGCATTGTGTCTGCATGCTTTACAGAATGACATAAGCAGAGGTTTTGGGAAACATCCAGTATAAATAATAGTAATCAATCCTCTCACAACAGGAATGTACCTATTGGTGTGATTTCACAGAAGAAATGAGTCCTGTTAAGTGAGGGATGGGTATATTTCATCATCCTAATGTTGGTAACAGTGTGAGCGTGAATCCGCAAAGGAAGGAGTAGTTGTCACAGCTTTGACATGGCAGCACTGAAACTCGTGTCTGTCCCCTGGAAATCCCTGTGCTTCTCCTATGTATGCCCAACGTGCAACTTGAACTTATCCAATTTCCCCTTATAGGGGAACACGGAGTGCTGTTTTTATTAGTAAATTGTTGAATTCATGCATGACCCTGTAATAAATTTTAATTTCAGGAGGTGGCAGAACTCTGGGAACCAACTACTACATGAAAAACATTTCATTATGTGATGCTTCAGTGTAGCGCATAGTCTGTTTAACCGCATAATGTCAGCTTATTGTTACATGATGATGTTGACTTTGGTATCTGGAAAGTGACAGTTAAACTTGGAGATACTTGCATCCAATGGTAAGATATGACAGTTTCAAACCCACCAGCTAAGTAACGATTTATGCACTTGCCTTTGGGTTGGCTCTAGCAGCTTTCAGGTGACCGGGGAGCTGTGGAGCCTAAGAAGCCCAAACGATCAGGGGAGATGTGTGCCTTCAACAAGGTGCTGGCCCACCTGGTGGCCATGTGTGACACCAACATGCCCTTCATCGGCCTGCGATGTGAGGTATGTGACGTTCCCTGACAGATCATGTACTGGGAGGAGAGACTGTCTTCACCACATTTGTCTGAACCTCTGGTTTTTCTTCTTCTTCTAGCTATCCAACATGGGAATCCCACACCAGGGTGTGCAGGTCGAGGGGGATGGCTGCAGTCATGCCATTCGTATCCTGAGGTAAGACCAGGATACTTCCCCTTTCTCTTTGCTATTGCTGGTTTTCACCAGGTTGTGTGTCTTTACAGGGAGTAACACCAGACTGCAAACTGAAATTATCTGGAAACCTTTTTTTTTTTTGTTTGTTTTTTTTTTTGGAGGGGGTTAAATATTTCTTCACACAAAGCATTGTAGTGGTTTGGATTTAAAATAAAAAAAAAAAAAAATTTGATCTGGTGGTTAAGTGCAGTAGACTACTTAGGTCTTCAGAATAATTCCACCAATTAATCCAGTTTTAGCATGTTATCCAGGCATTAGATTTAGTTGAATGAGCTGAATGGCATCCTCATATTTGTAATATTGCCATATATTCATGGTATTTTTAAAGGAAATCTTTTTATTCTAGGATCCCCCCAAGTAAGGGTGTCAGTGAGGATACGGCCAAGACCTTGGAGAACTGTCTGCTGGACTGCACATTCCGACTGCAGGGCCGCAACAACCGCACTTGGGTGGCTGAGCTTGTCTTCTCCAACTGTCCCCTTAGCAGCACCTCCAGCAAGGATCAGAGTTAGTCTTCTGGAGCTTTGAGTTTCCACTTTCACTAGTTTGTGTAGTCCTCAATGATGTGTTGTTTGTGGAACCATGACCTGAATTCACGGTTTCATTTGTGTGCATGTCTGATCTGCAGCCCCCACACGCCATGTGTACCTGACATATGAGAACCCGCTTTCAGAGCCAGTGGGTGGGTTAAAGGTGGTGGAGATGTTCCTGAGTGACTGGAACAGCATCAGCCAGCTGCACCAGTGCGTGCTGGAACTGGCCCGCTCGCTGCAAGGTGCTCATTAAAAGCCACGGTCACTTTATCAGCCACAGATAGTGAAACTTCAGAAATCAATGCCATTCCTTAGCTGCAACAGTTAATTTTTTTTTTTTCTCCCTTCTTTTTTTAAAAAAAAAAAACCTTCCACAGTTGAGAGTTGGAGTAAGTCAATTGGTGTGAACAATGATAATGGCAATCCCAAAACTCTAATTTTTCACCAATGATCTCAGCCATGGTTTTTGAACTCCTGCTGTTCCTTGTCCTTTCTCCTCAACAGACATGCCCTCCTATCTGAGCCTTTTCTCTGAGATCCGGCTATATAATTACCGCAAGCTGGTCCTATGTTATGGCAGCACTAAAGGTAGCTCGGTGAGTACATTGCAGGTGGTTTGGTTTGGTCCTTGGAGTTAGGACAACTCTGGGGACAAAACCAGATGAAATGACTGAGAAATGAACCAAATGACATTCTTCAGTAACTGCAGTGAAAACGGCAATTAAATTCTTTTATTAGTGTGTTTCACAGTTTGACACTGGGAACCACATGGGTTTTACTTGTTGGAAAGAATTATTGCTCTCCCTTACTGAAGAATCCAGAAGCCTCTAAAGCGTGCTCTGTGATGAGTTCTGACTCTCACAAAGACAGCCTTGTTTCATGCTTTTGTTATTCATGGACTGCTGTTGTCGTCTCTGCACTCGGAGTTTCTCGCTCCTTTGCATTTCCACACCACAGACATGCACGGTAGAAAAAAAAATTATGTAGCAAAAAATTATTTTATGAATCTTTTGTTTAATTCTCACGTACCCCTTTGTGATTCTCATCAATGTTGTCTGTGCTGCTGTTTGAGTCTTTACTCTGTGCCCCCAAAGGTGACAATACAGTGGAATTCTGCCACTCAGAGATTTCACCTGTCCCTGGGAACAGTGGGGCCCAACTCAGGCTGCAGCAACTGTCACAACATCATCCTCCACCAGCTGCAGGAGATGTTCAACAAGACTCCCAATGTGGTACAGCTGCTGCAGGTACCTCTGGCTTGCTTCTGTTTCTCTGGGGATGTGCACACAACTGCCTGACTTTGTCCTGTTTGTTATCCTTTTGTCAAGATAGTTGGACACTTGGAAGTGCTTTTACATATCTGCTCAGGGTAGACATGGTCCTTTCACTCAACCGCCTGCTTGTTCTTGCCATAACAGCAATGCTGTTTCCTCCTTTCAGGTTCTCTATGACACCCTGGCCCCACTCAATGCCATCAACAAACTGCCCACAGTGCCCATGCTTGGCCTGACCCAGAGGACCAACACAGCTTATCAGTGCTTCTCCATCCTGCCCCAGTCACCCACGCATATCCGCTTGGCCTTCCGCAACATGTACTGCATTGATATATACTGCCGCAGCCGGGGTGTTGTAGCCATACGCGATGGGGCCTATAGCCTTTTTGACAACACCAAGATTGTAGAGGGCTTCTACCCAGCACCAGGCCTTAAGGTAGACCCTTAAGCTCTTGTCTTCCATTATGCAGAAACCTGAAAAGTTGTAGTTAACTTGCACATTTCTTGGAAACACAAAATGGGACTGTTAAATGTAATGGGCCGTGGAGGGGTTTTGGAAGTGCTTTGATGCAAGGAGACTGTTTGTTTGTTTGTTTGCTTGCATAATGGGCGTTTCAGTGACTAAATCTAACAATTGTGACCCGTAGACATTCCTCAACATGTTTGTGGACAGCAACCAGGATGCACGGCGACGTTCGGTCAATGAGGATGACAACCCTCCATCGCCAGTTGGTGTGGACATGATGGACTCGCTTATGCCCCAGCTCCAGCCCCAGCAGGTACAGAGACCTGCTTGTGTTGAGTCTCATCTGCCTTTTTTGAATGTTCTGTCTGAACCCCTCTCATAAGCATACGCGGGGCTGTCACACTCACTGTGTTCTCTCCCGTCCTATTCAGTTTCCAAAGCAGCAGCCAGGGCCCAGTGTGTATCCTCCTCTCACATCCCCACCCACCCCTTACCACCAGAATGTCACTCCATCACCCTCCATGATGCCCACACAGTCTCCAGGTGTGTATAATTTGTTTCTATTCCAAATCTTCGCTGCAGACGCTTGGCGTAGTCTTCCACTAACTGGTTGGTGAGTTTTCCGATAAATTATTTTTTATCTGATCTGCAGGGAACATCCATGCTGCCAACTCTCCCAGTGGGGCTCTTCGTGCACCCTCTCCATTTGGACCAACCCCATCTCCCTCCTCTCTGGGTATTTCTATGGGCCAGACCTCTAATTTTGCTAGCCCACATGGTAAGTACATGCAGGTGTAACTGTATCATTGGACCTAAGGGTCTCTCTCTTTTTTTAAATGAGGTAGAAAGGGTTTTCCCAAAGCCAAGTATCACTATTTGATAACCTCCAACAGCAGCTTTGCAATGTGTACCTGCTATGCCAAGATATTTGCTGTCTGCTTTTGAGTTTCACAAGAATGACATTTTTCTTCTACTAAAAGCATTTTCCCTCAAACAGTGGAATAATCATGGGGTAAAAGATGTTAACAAATATCTTGTGCTTCAGGAGCTCTGGACCCCAGCTCTCCCTACACTATGGTTTCCCCTAGTCAGCGTGCTGGCACCTGGCCTGGCTCCCCGCAGGTGTCTGGACCTTCTCCTGGTGCTCGCATTCTTGGTATGTCACCTGGCAACCCATCGCTCCACTCCCCTGTCCCGGATGCTTCGCATTCTCCTCGTGCTGGACCCAGTAAGTACTCCAGTTGGGACCTGCCATATTGCCTGCTGTCCTGTACTCCCTGGCTTGGCTTTGTTTAGGAACTTGTTGGCTTTCCTCTCCACAGGTTCCCAGGCTATGCCAACCAATATGCCTCCGCCACGTAAGCTACCTCAGCGCTCCTGGGCAGCCTCCATCCCCACCGTACTTACTCACACTTCCTTGCACGTGCTGCTCCTACCTTCACCCATGCCTGCATCCTGTCTGGTGCCGGGACTGGCTGGCAGTTACCTGTGCTCCCCATTGGAGCGCTTCCTCGGATCTGTCATCATGAGGAGGCATCTACAGCGCATCATCCAACAGGAGAATGTGAGTGTCAGATAGGGATGAATATTCCCCTTCTCCCCATATCTCTCTTTGTTGCTTTTCTTGCTTGTAAAGCCCCATCTGTCCCTGCATATGGGTCCTGTATTAATTTCATGATTTCACCCCCCACCCCCTTGGCTCTCATAGCTCACTATTGTGAGTTCCAATGAGCCAGGTGTGATCATGTTCAAGACAGAGGTGCTCAAGTGCAGGGTGGCACTCAACCCCAAGACCTACCAAACACTGCAGCTGAAGGTGACCCCTGAGAATGTGGGCCCTTGGTCCCAGGAGGAGTTGCAGGTGTTGGAAAAGTTCTTTGAAACCAGGGTAAGACATGGTCTTGTCATGTTCTCTCAGATCACAATCTTTAGGTTCCATGTCAGTGCAAGTGTTTGGTAATTAAAAATTGTCTAATGGGATCTGTTGTACAAAAATCTTCCAGCTGAGATAGTAAGAAGTCCCCTGTCATTAGTCCCTCACAATACATTCAACAGGGTGTGCAACTGAGTCCCTTTTTTTAAACAGGAATTCCTTACTCAAACTTGTACTTTTGACTCTGGGGATGGTTTATAGTGCAAGTTTGACACTGTACATCATAGAGTGGGCAAACCTCATCCAGAAGTAAAGGGTGTTCCTGAATATCCCCAAAAATAGCACCAAAGATCAGGGAGAGGATAGCTATGGGATCTATGTCCTCTTAGAATAGCCCATAGGAGCTGGCTGCTGCCAGCTAAGGTTTCTATTTATTCATCTCAGGCTAGTATGGGGTTGAATAAGGTTCCATGTGGACAGGATGTATAGGTGCAATTATGTACTGAAACCTGAAAGGTGTGAACCACTCGCATGCCCTTAGATGCCACTTTTACAAGATGCTTATGCAGGAATACTCTTGTCCATCTCACCCCAAGATTAAGATGTCATAAAACACTTGCACAATTTTAATTACGACATTAATGACACTTAGAATCTCGCTTTTTGAGCAAATTTGAATTTCATTGACCTTGACTACTGACTGGTAATACTGAAGACCAAAACACACCTTCAAAGATCTATAGGTCAGAGTTACATCAAATTTTTTTTTTATTATTTTTTTTTGAAGCTACCACTGCTGAGCAAGAGCACATATGTTATTTGCACTACTTCATTGCCACCTTTGTGCAAGAATAAAATAAACAAAGGAGATGGTTTGATTATAGTCAGGAATAAAGCACCTGGCAGTTGAGGAAAGGTAAACAATAGCTCCCAGGCACAAAAGAAAAAACTTCTGGGGATCCAGGTAGCCATGGCTGCTCACCTTCCCTGGGCATATCATAGAAAATAATGATAGTACAGAAAGGCTACAAAAGAACCATAAATAGTGCAAGCCTGTGTGGTTTTTGAACAAGCCTTTTTCTATTACACATTATGCCCAGTTTGGCCTGCCTTCTGCAGCCAGGAGGGAAGCTGAGAGATTTTGAGGCAATGAGGGTGCTTAAATGGGTTTTTTTTTTTTTGCGCCCAATGAAAAGTGAAGTTTTTACACTAATGTGGAGCCATGAATCACAAACATCTGCTCTATAGCACAGGACATGGCGGTGGTGCACAGAGATGTGTGAAAGACCAACACTTTTGTGCTTTTCAAAGGGAATTTGTAATTTCTTCAGTAGCACAGAAATCCTTATGTACTCTGCCACAGTCAGGCAATTAATGTTTCAGTGTTCCATTGCAGGCTGAAATTTAAGTGTTAATGTCTTCTGTTCTCATGTTGCCAGGTTGCAGGACCTCCCTTTAAGTACAATACACTAAATGCCTTCACCAAACTGCTGGGGGCACCTACTAACATCCTCAGGGACTGTGTGCGCATCATGAAACTTGAGCTGGTGAGAGGCAATTCTTCTCATGCTTTTATTCCTTTTTGCAGTCCTTCTCTGTTCTTCATCCTGTTCATGTCGATTGTGCAGCTAACAGTGCCACTCTTGCTCCAGTTTCCAGACCAGGCTGCTCAACTCAAGTGGAATGTGCAGTTCTGCCTGACTATACCTCCCAGTGCCCCTCCCATTGCTCCACCAGGGACCATCGCGGTGGTCCTCAAGTCTAAGATGCTATTCTTTGTGAGTACCATGGTTCTGTGGGCTGTATCTGAAACATCCGTCAAGGAACATTATGGTCTCTATCTATCCTGACTTGTTCCATTGCTACTTGTTCAGACGTTACCTCTACAGTCATGAAGCAGAAATGGCTGTGCATCTCGGACACTCTCTACAGCAGTGCATTTTAATACTGATTAAATGCAATATAAGGACCCCTTTCAGCATGGCTTCTCAAACACTGTAGGTTTGACATACAATATAAAAGCAGTCAGAGCAGAAAGTAGCGTTGTGTGTGACTTTGAATGTGGTGTGAGTAAGTTTTATATTCCACCCCCAGCTCCAACTGACCCAGAGGCTGCCCCTGGCCCAGGAGCCCGCATGCATCATTGTGCCCATTGTGTACGATATGGCCACAGGGCTGACACAACAGGCTGATATCCCACGCCAGCACAGCTCCTCCGGTGCCGCTGCTCTGATGGTTAGCAGCATCCTCAAGCGCTTCAACGACATGCACCCGCCACGACAAGGTCAGTAAGGGCTTCCACCCTGTGGGTAGTATTTTCTATTGAACATATGGCAGAACACAACCTGATTTTATGAGGAGTATTTTCCTGTTTTAATATTTTATGAATGCTGCAATTGTTTTTCAAAAGTCCAGCACTATAATTTTTTTTTTTTAACCACTCTTTCCCTCCTCCTTACCCCCACAGGTGAATGTACAATATTTGCGTCGGTCCATGAACTCATGGCCAGTCTTACACTGCCACCAGGTGGACGCCCATAGCATATCATCTTTTTTTAAGCTGGGTCTGGACATGTTGGACTGAGCACAAGGTGCACACTGCCTACCAGATTTCAGAGAAGAGAAATCTGTTATTGGACCAGGATGTCAAGCTGTCTGTTCATAAGAAGGAATGAATGATGATCAGCCATAAAACACTTGTAATGCAAACACTTTATAAGGAAAGAATTGTAAAAAGTTCTTAATGAATTAACCTCTGCTACTGGAATCTTCACATAAATTATTTTAAGAAATTGAAATGTTCTATAGATCTCTTGTGTACATGCACTTCAAGGATAAATCAGTGAAGTAGGTCTACCTATAAAGTTGTACATTATTTTGTATTTAAGTGTTTAAAAATAATAGTAGTTGGAACAGGAAAAAATTTTGCGAGCTTTACTGAAACAGATTTTTATATTATGATAACAATATTAAGATATTAGTTTTGTTTTTGTTTTTTTTTTTTTTTTTTAAGTGGTCAGTTTAGAAGTCTCATTTTAATGTTGTGGTTTAAAGATTTTAAGTTAAGCCTATGATCAAATTTGTAAGTAAGCCCTATTTTATTATGACACCTCTTTTCTTGTGACAGAAGAATTTGAGGTGAAAGCATCTTTAATAAATGCTGTTTCATTAAAGACAAATAGCAGTTTGCCTCATCCAGAAGCCCTTGATAAGATTTCATTTAGCCAGGAGATGGCAGCCTTTGTCCTTACTCATGGGTATGTTATCGAGCAAAGTTATAAAGCACAAATCGGAATGTTACACAAAGGACCTTCTCAACGTGTTGCATATCCATCTGTTTTCAATAACCATTTGTCCAGTACAGGGTAGTGGTGGTCTGGAGCTTTTTCCAGAAATAAGATGGTGTGCAACCCAGTACAACCTGTATGGGATACATGTCCACTGCAGGGCAGTCATAGCTCCATCAGCTGATACTATTGCTGTTAAATGTTACATTACCAAACATCAAGATTCAAATAATATAAGGCTTATGCGATGGCTGTCATAAGTATGGATCGTCATATTTTGTGAGTCAAATGCTGCCTGTAGTCAGACCTACATACAGAAGGTCTTATTGTTCATGACTACATTTAGTCAGAGTTCTGCTGGCTTACAGAACAAGGAGCTATTACCTGCTGTTCAGATGTCAGCAGGAGATCAGCAGTAACTATGTCCGACAGCCTGTGTACCTCAATGCTGCTGTCATCCGTGTTAAGACTGCTGTATTGGTAATTTGTTGACTAGATCAATTTCAAAACAGAAATAACTCGAAATATTTGAATCATTCTAGCAGTCAGTCAGATTTGCCTTTAAAGGCATAATGCACATCTATAATTTACAGCTGTGGAGTAACACTTTAAAGGTCATAGTTTCTTTGAATATTTTAAATGTTTTTGCAAGACATTTGTCTAGTTAATTTTAAAAACGTATAGATTACAACACTATTGGTGACACTTTACACAGATGATCAGAAATATCACTTTTGATGTAGTACAAAAAGAAATTTAATACATAATTATACAAGGCAAACAAATGCATTTCTAAAGGAAAACTTATAAATATTTATGCCACAGAATTAGTGCAGTGTCATTGTGTCTGGAATGGGTAAGTTGGTTATTTCTCTAATTCAGAATTACAGATGCACATAAAACTTTTGTGAATGTAATCTCAAGTTGAAGTGTAGAAGTAACTGGGTTTCATGTCATACTGGCCATTCTATATTTATTTTAGCTGTAGGAAAAAGTGCTATTAGTTTAAAGGGGTGGTAAAGGAAATGGAAGAAATACATATGTAATATATAAATTACATTCCTTTTGAACATGTGAAATAGCTCTGATGTCCATGTACTCTTAAATGCTAGCTGTTGCCATGGGTCATTTTTTTTTTTTTTTTTTTTTTAAAAAAAAAAAAAAAAAAAGGCCAACTCACTGGTTAGTGATTCACCACAAGTGTCAGCAGCAGGCCTCAGTCAAAATCCTCTTCATAGTCATGTTTGTATAGGTTCAGGGCATGTGGGGCACTGGGGATTTCAAAAAGATGTGTTCTTCCTGTCCATATAGCAAGTTCACATGACTTCTGGGGATTTATGTAGTCATGGGTTATTTTATACCTGTTTTTTTTTTTTTTTTAAAAAAAAAAAAAAAACAAATTTTCCCCTTTTCACAATGTTGAACATGCAGTTTTTAATAAATCAACTCAATTTGTGTAATACACATTAAAATGTAAACGGCTACGTAAAGGAAGTGTTACCTGTGGCCATACCGTTCACTGGCTCCCTCCTCTGCCACCATTATTTCATACTCCTCTGCAGCATACCTCTCCCAGTCTGACATATGCTGGTTGTGAGCACGCTGAGGAAATAGATGCGCACACACACACAACTATCATGTCACCCCCCATGCTCGCTCCCACTGGTATTTGTCGTCCTGCATGTTAACTTTAACCATTACCCATCATCCCCCACACTCAGTGCGATTGATACCCCTCTCTCCACCATTACCAGACACAAAACACAATAAATCCTTGAGTTTTGCCCATACCCTCAGCGCAAAGAAAGGATCCTTTTGCTCATGTTCCAGATACTTCTCCACGTTAAAAAAAGTGTTGAAAAAGACATAGGACAGCTTGCACCTCTTCAGGTCTCCGAGGGTGATCTTTCCTGAGGAAAAATATACTGCGCTCTTAAGGAACACCGTTTCTTGCTGTACATCCTGCTACTATGCATGTGTATGTTGATGTACGATACATTTTGTGATTAAATTTTGTCTAATGAAGGTGGTTACAAAACAAAGAATATTAATCTACAATGGAAAGAAGTGCTATCTTTGCAGCTATAATTTATGTGTTGGATACTTAAGGGCTGTTTAGATGTGATGAAACGGTTCTAGTAACTGGTCTATATATCATATTATTGTCATGGTGTGCTTTTCTTTGATGCTGGATACCTGGAGTCTGTGGGTTCACAAGGTCCAACATCTGGCAAAGGCAGTCCTTGAATGGCAGGGGCTCAATGGCCATGTTCTCCAGCTTGCGGCACTGTTCCTGGTAAAAGTACTCCAACTCGTACATGGACAGGACCCCATCCCCATCGAGGTCCATGCAGCGGAACCAGTACTCTATGCTGAATAGAACAGGCGGTGTGTAACTGTGAAGCCTTTGCCAGAATATCACCGTTGTAAAGTTAAGTAATAATGAAGCCGATTAAGGTCAACATCTAAAATAGTGAATATTAAAGAATGTATAGCAGATCTTTCCCATGCGATATAAAAATTGTGTTTTCCGAAAGGTTTCGTGGCATCAAAGTGGTCAGCTGGATGAGTGGACAAGTGCTACAGTAACTAACATACAACGACACAGTTTTGTCTCACGTTGTCAGTATACCTGGTAGTGGATTTCTTGTCCTCCTCTGAGATGAGGAACCAGACAAAGTCGGCATAGCTCATTCTTCCCTCTTTGCGTGCTCTCTTGTTCCTGTGCAAGGGATGAATGGAACTGAAAACTTGGCACTCCGACTGCACCCCATTGCCTTCGCTGTAATGAACATGTGCGTAGCCAGACCAGTAAATGTAGTGTCGACAGAAAATAAGCATAGTTAATTTACCTGTTTGTTGTCCCTGAGAATATTCTTTCAATCATTTTACAGGAGACTGCTGTCAATAGAAAAAAACCACTAGAATTAGGATATAATGTAATTAATCAAATTTATGACTCAGTGTGGTTTCCCATTTAATCAGCAATAACACGCCCTGTGTTGCCGGGTAGGCTCCGGTTCCCCGTGACCCCGTATGGGACAAGCGGTTCTGAAAATGTGTGTGTGTAACACGTCATGAATCAGTGAAGTTCTAACAAGAAAATGAATGATAAAGTAATTTTACATTGTGTTTTTATTTTTGCCATATGAAAAATGTAACTGCTCATCATTTCTGCTTCTAAATAAGACATTAGAGCCAAGCCAGACATTATGTCATGCTACAGACAAGTCATAAAAAGAATAACTAAAATGGGAATTTCTGACCTAATGGGATTTAAAAAAAAAAAAACTAAAAGATGTTATTGCACTATTGATCACAGCTCTGTCCTTATAATGCCTGACAACTGAAGCAACTCAAAATGAAACGTGGAATAACCAGAAGGCAAACAAAAGCATGCATTTCACTTGTGGACATAAAAGACTTCAGCATGTAATGATACTTAGATCTGCCTGACCAAACTAGAAGGTAAAGGTACCTTGGTCGTTGTGCCTGGCCAGATCATGCTGGTTTATGTAGAGGTCGTGGTCGGTGTCTAGCTCCCAAAACTTGCAGTAGATGACATAGAAGTGCTCGTAGGAGAAGTATTCTGTCAACTGGTTGACATCCTCTTCCTCTTCTAGTAGGGCGACATTCTGTTGAGGATATCCCATGAAACTTTAACTTTCAACCTCATACTGATATGATGTTATGGCTCTGTAGCCTGTTAAACACACCCTTGTTGGCTATTGAGATCTGGACATAACTACTAGATAGGACTGGAAGAGTGTTCAAGGGAAAAAGGCAACAAACCTGCAGGAAAGTGCTCCTTCTGAGCTCTGAACATGTAATCCTCCCAGTCCAAGATCGATTCACAGTATAAAATATTCTTTGAATGACCTGCTCAGGAAGCAAATGTCATTAAAACAGGATGTCATTTAAGGCAGCCAGATTACATTTTTTGCTGAAGGAGTATTAGTGTCTATGAAAAGGCAACAACATTAATGAAATTCACACCTTGAATAAGATTTATGAGCTACTTACTCCACACTTTCAAGAAATATTTATAGACAAAAAAATTCAGAAATTACCTCCAACCTTATTACTTCCTGACATAGAGGATTACACAAAGAGTGCAGGAGAGGTCACAGCAATCATAGGAACCTTGTTCTTGTGTCTTAGTTTGAGTGTCCGATGGCCTCCTTGCGAGACTTATCTGGTGTATTTTTAGTGCTGTATTTTATCAATTTGATTTGTACGAAACATGGAATGCTATCCCTGTGGTTTTTATTGATCGTGATTGACGATTGCCAAAATTTTCTTTCAAATGATACTTTATGAAACAGCTGAGCAACAGCAGATTGGAAGCAACCAGTGTAAATCAAGGTGGTGCTCTGGCTGGAAATCTGGACCATGATAAGGAATGTGAGACTGTGAGAAAATGTGGCCTTTTCACCCACTTACTGTAGTGATGTACCGAGAGTGGAAATCAGATGCCTCCTTCAGAAATGCAAGGCTAACATGTGAATTGACCACATCCTGCAAAACAAACGGGTCAAACAACATCACCCTCTTGCTCCACGAGTCAAGTGCATACAACTGCACATTACTAGAGCAAAGGGAAAAGATTAAGGAAAATAATATGTAACATACAGTACATGTGTCAAAGTATGGAAGTACTCTGCTTTCAACTGAGCTCTGGAGCTCTTCCTGGGATTTCACAATAGCAACTGCCCAATTATTACTCCAGCACTGACGTCAAAGGAAAGCTTTCATGTGGTGTGAGGAATTTTACTGCAGTGTCCATGAAAGTGGTGACAGTCAATTCTTTGCTCCCCCATCATCTACTCAACGTTCACGTCCCTGTTTATAAGACGCTTAAAAGATCCCATACCAAAATCTCACACAAAAGTGAAAAAAATAAAGACGTATCAATCATTCGAGTCCGTTAGAGAAATTTGGTTCCACTCTGCTGCAGAGATTGTTTAATTCATCAAAGCAGTGAAACCAAGAGAGAAAAAATGAAACTGGAATGGAAGAGCACTTCTCTGTTTAGAGCGAAGCACATAGCTTGGTGGACCAGACTGATCCTTGCATTCTGCATAAAAACAATATATTTAGCAACATCAAATAGTGTCGTTTTGAAAGAATAAAAAGCGGCAAACAGTGACACTTCAACTTGCCGAGCTTCATGGCACACACATACACACACACATTTTCAGAACCACTTGTCCCATACGGGGTCGCAGGGAACCGGAGCCTACCCGGTAACACAGGGTGGAAGGCCAGAGAGAGAGGGGACACCAGTCCATCACAAGGCACCCTAAGTGGGACTTGAACCCCAGACCCACCAGAGAGCAGGACTGTGGTCCAACCCACCGTGCCACTGCGCCACCGCACCCCCTGTCCACACACACTCAATCACACCCAATTTGAAAGAGAATGACATCGGTGATGAAGCAGCCCAGTTCCCATGCTCCACGCAGCTACATTCCCCTCCAGAGGTCGTCCCACAAAACTACCAACCTGCAGAAATGGAATAAAGTCCTCCTGTTCCAGATAACTGCAGCCAGGCTTGGCCAGCAGGTGAACAAATCTGGATGCATCATCGTGGCAAGTCTGCAGCATTCTGGAAGGCAGAACAGAAGTTTCAGGCGGTCACCATCGCTAAAAAAAATAAAGAACAGCTGCATCTTTAGACTACTCAACAGTTTCAGTCTTACAGTCGGTATTGCTTATTTATTTAAAGAAAGATTTATTATGCGCTTTTCATTAGTCTTTATGAGGTTAAAAAGCGGTACTTACCATGCACCATTGCTGTTTTGCCAGTTTTTATAACAAATAACAATAATATCTCATGTTTTGAGATTAACAAAAAGTTTAAAGGAAAATATTTATAATCCGTACTATTATTATATGTAACCATTGTACTGTGAAAATTGCACGTGAAAAGGAGAAGTTGCCCCCCAGCACAAGAATGCTATTGTCTTACTTTCTGAACATGGCGATGAACGTGTGCATGGACACAAACCCCGTCTTGTTCCCCCTGGCTGAGATAAACAATGGGGCCTTCCAGTAGAGGGGACACTCGCAGGCCTGGGGAAGGAGCAAGAGAATCAGCAACACCCATGCTGTTGCACACATACAGCCTCACTACTGCGTGTGTGTGTGTGTGTGTGTGTGTGTGTGTGTGCAGCCTCCTGCTTGGGAGAAGAGCCGCTTCCTAAACGTTTCAGTAAAGTACTTCACATAATATATAATATTCACATACATACCAAACGCAAAGTATATGCTGCACTTTCATTACTCTTATTCAAAGTATACTTTGTTATTGCACAGTATAGCAGCAGGTCGTGTAGCGTTTATGGCTCTTGACTTGTAATGTAAAGATCTCTGCTTTGAATCCCAGTCTGCCGTAGTACCCTTGATCAAGATACTTACCCTGAATTGATACGGTAATAATACCCTGCTGTATAAATGGGTAATCCATTATAAAGCTGGCTAACATTGTAAGTCATGTCAAAGGTGACATCTAAATCAAAGTTAATAATATCATTTCCATTTCACATTTGATAACACTTGCTTCTAGGCATAGCGTTGTGATTATGGGAGAAGTTAAACAATCTCATTACTACTGTTCTCAAATCCTACTCCTGGTGTCCTTGATTAAGGCTCTTATTCTGAATCTTTCCTGTAAAAAGACTGCGATGTATAAATGGGTACATTAGCCTGAATTTTATCTAACACTGTAAATTAAAATTGCACATATATAATGTTTTACAATAATACATACTGCAATTGTCATAAAACTGTTATCGACTGACTGATTTATCAACTGACTGAATGATTATTATAAAACATTGACTGACATCACTCAGTAGTGTTTTCTAATACATACTGCAAATATGAAAATATGAGTGTAGAGAAAGTCTACTGTATTTCAATTAGTATTTGGTCTTCTTAAAATAATTCAACTTCCAAAATGAAAAATCCATGTACTTAAAGATGTTTAATCCTGGAAAATGGCAACTCATGCCAGCTAGTACATTCATAAACTTGTTTTGTTAAGTTGAAATTTTCTGATTTGTCCAAAGTTGACTTCTGAGGGCCACTTTGAGAACATTACTGTCAAAGTGACTTGTTTACTCAAGTGCCCGAAGGTAGGCTGCTAATGTGAGTCTAGTCCGGATTGTCTGGATGAATTCAATTTCAGTTCAATTCAGTTTATTTTTATAGAGCGCTCTTCTCACGCAGTGACACAGAGCACTTCAACACAGGCATAACACAAGAAAAACAAATACAAACAAAGAAGACAGTCAACTAATGGCTACCATAATGAATAACTTATTATAGAGCTATAAGTATACCTACTGGCCACCAGGGAAAGGAACAAAAACTCCCAACTGAAGGTTGAGGGAGAAAAAAAAAAAACCTCTGGGGGTCCAAGGGCCAGCGGTTGCCCACCCTTCGTGGGCATTCTAGATTTAGTAACAATTGTAAGCCAGTTAACAAATAATAATGATATTGTTGCTAGATGGTATCTTGGATCCCCAGCTCAGCATGGAACGTCTCGTTCATCATGGCAGTTGGTCATCATCGTCAGTCAGCATGGGACCCCTCGAATAATATTACCACTGCTAGAAACACTTAAAAGCAGGATGTTACTGCTTCTTTGACAGGTTTAAATGTACACTTTATTTATTTCTGTTATAAAGATCATTATGGAGCATAGCAGTAAGGAGCTGCTTGTGATTTTCAAATACAATCATACATTTAGTAGCGGTCTTTGACCCGCTAAGTGTTGCAATTAAAAGAAGCTTTTGACTATAGCAAAATTAAACATTTTGCACTGTGTTTTCACCCAGATTTGCGAAACAGAAACAAATGTCATTTCAGTGCATGCATTTTTATTACCCTCCATGAAGGAAGTCCCACTGGAGTTATTAAAGAGTTATTAAGCATTTTGCAGAACTTGTTTATATGGTGACATTAATAGAACATGATCAAAAACAGATTGGATACTTGATTAATACAAGTTATTATATTTTTTTTGGAAAAAAGCATCTTTAAATTCTTAAAGTGTTTTAAAAGTAAGTTAATTAGGGTAATGAAAACAATTTGCTTGGAGTCTAGAGACCAGCATTTGAAAAAAAAGCACACTTACCTTGGCAACCTTCCCCATGTCCTCAATAGTTGCCCTTTCATTAGGAAATTGGGAAAATATTTTCTCTATCCTGGAAATGAGAGCATCAATGTTGAAGTTGGCTTTGGGCCGTCCTTGAGGGAAGTAGAACTTTGGAATGCTTTCACTTGACACTGGTTTAATGATCTCTGCTTTCCCAGCATGGCCCTGCTGCAACACACAAAAACAAACACAACTAGTCACGACTCGCACCATTAACATTTTTCAGCTCTATTTGAAAAGAATTATAGTTGCTTTACATAAGTACATTAGTTCATAACATTAATTTTACGGTAACTCCTTTCAATTACAATGCATGACCTGTATTATGTGTAATATACCATATTACGAGTCACTTTGGCTGACCCTACATTCAGTAACGTCTGACTTCTCAGAATTTGCTCCACAAAGGGAATATTGATTAAGTAGTTTTTTAGTTGAGAAAGCTCTGGATGATATTGTCTAGACTAGACTGCAGCCATGGAATTACTGTCAGAATCAAACAAGTTCTGCATACCTCTATTACGTTTCTTTAGGCACTTATATTAAGTAATTAAACAGATGCTTTCACATAAAAATGAAACTATTATTACTAGCATGTCTTATAAATTACCCATTCATATTGCTGGATGTGTTGCTGCAGCTTGTTCAGGGAAGTATGCTGCTGAGATATGAACCTTTGGTCACGACATGATATAAATGAATATATACTGCAAGTATAAGCATAAATGGTATAAGAAAATATCAGCTCATACCATTCTCTAATTTTAATCCAAGTTTAATGGTGCGTAATATAATCCATCCATCCATCTATCCATCCATCCATCCATCCATCCATCCATCCATCCATCCATCAATGCATCTATCCATCCATCCATTTTCATTAGCTACTTGTCGTGATCAGGGTCGTGTGGTTCAGAGCCAATTCGGGAATCACTGGGCATAAGGCTCAGGGGCGTACAGCCTTGAAAGGAGGATGGACACACGCAAACATAAGGTCACTCACCCGTTAACACACTGTGGGTAAGTTAGCATCACCAGTCCACCTAAACTGCATGTCTTTAGACAGTGGGAGGAAAGCAGAGCACCTGGAGAAAACTCTTGCAGACATGGGGAGAATATGCACTCCTACCTGAACCTATGCCCCAGTAGCTCAGATGGTGTGAGGAGGCAGCTCTACTCGCTGCACCGCTGTACCAGCAACATAATACCACCATTAATCAAAACATGATCCGTGATACACTAGTGTCCCGTCCAGGGTGTACTCTTTCTATCCGTACGCCCGGTGCTTCTGGGATGGGCTCTGAGCTGCCTCAACTTTGATGAGGACAAGTGGTTAATAAAGATGAGTGACTGAGCGCATGAAAATAGAACCGACTATGTAGGGTACAGCCTAGTGGCAAAGACCTTCTAGCTGAAAGATGTTACTGGTAAACATACCAAATGCCTGTATTAATCATGATACATACAATACATTCAGACACATTTATTCACTGAGCAGACGCTTTTCTCCAAAGCAACGTATGTATATCGCAGAGAAAAATACCATGAGTGCATTACTTGAACAGAAGGAGAGACTTGGATGTAGACATGTGATTCTAGAGTGCAGCTGGTTTGTCACATTCCACCACACGAACCACTATACATTACATGAGCATGAAGGTTTATCCATTATTCATCAATGTCTAATTACAAAATTATTAAATATGAACATTTACACTTTTCTCATGCACATAAGCGATCAGGGGAGCAGTGAGTTCGAAAGAGCTGAGTTTCGACACTTCATTCCTACACGAAGCTCTTTGGAAGGGCCGTCTAATGTTACACCTGCTCCGTGAGTCATGGTCACCCACAAAGACGCTGCTGTGCTTCCCCTCTGTACTGCTGACGGCAGCGTTCACAGAGCTGACTGGACACCTGCTGCAACGGTGTAATGAGGATGCACTGCACAATACCCAGCAAAAGTTCAAGCGCAACCTGGGTAATACTTGTATGGGCAACTCACAAGCATCCTACTTCTGTGGGAGCTGCTGCAGAAGAGCTGGGAAGTGACGGCGTCTCATTTCCTCATCACACTTGTAACTGAAAGCCTTGTGCAGAATAAATTTCCTGCAAGTGTAGTCAAGCTTCTGGTTGGTACTCTGTGTTATACGATGACACGCTCAATAGCAGTTTGTCAGCCTCTCGAGCACCGAGCTGGAAGATGGATTCCGCACCAGTGGGGAACCTTCGATTCGTGTTGTCGGCGCAGAGCGACAGTTGGAGAGGTCTGGTCGAGAGTCGGTAAGAGCCTCTTCGGAGGCAATCGCACGCACACGCACACGCACGAGTACAGTAACTAGGGAGCACCTGTGACTGGGATGACTTACCTGTGCCTGCTGGAGAGCCTTCAGTCTCCTCTTGAAGCGGGACGGCAGGACGAGGTCACGACCCCTCGCCAACAACGCCAGCTCCTGCCTCAAGTCGGGGTCCTGCCTCAGGGAGAGATCCTGTCTCAAGGAGGGGTCCTTCATCCTCATTGTCGCCGCGCCTCCTTCGACAGGCTGCTTCCCGATGCCCCAGTCAGAGGTCGTCCCCGGTGTCCCCCGGTTACCCTGGAGGTGCCGCTACCTCGCTTTTTGAAAGCTGATGCCGTTGTGCATCAGCTCTGCCTCTTAGTTTCCAGCCGCTTCACCAAGCGTTGCCACTTGAACCTGGTGCGTGTGCACGGCAGTGAGCGGTTGGCTGTGATCTGGGAGCCCGGAGTTGCAGTGTCACTGAAGAGACAGAGGGAGGGAGCGCAGGACTGTCTGAGCATCTATGTGTGTGTGTGTGTGTGTGTGTGTGTGTGTGTGTGTGTGTGTGTGGTCATGGTGAGAACCAACGGCTGCCCTTTTCCAGGACGCTTTCGAGAACAGGCCAGAAGAAACCTTTTCGTCGTCTTGAGAAAAGAGCTCCGGTTAACTCTTTCAAGGCCAGTGTTAAGGTTTTACTTTCGAACAGCCCACTTCTGTCCAGGAAAAATGGATAATCTGGGTCAACGATCCATCTTTTTCTAAATCCTGTCAGAAAAAAACAGCTGGGCACATTTCACCTTTGACCCATACTGCCCCTCACTCTTTAAGGAAAAACAAACCTGGTGTTTCAAGGATATCATGTTTGCAGAAAAAAAATTAATTATTAAAAAACAATGCGAAAATTGCAGTATTTATTTCAGGACACTGCTTTCCCTGCTATCATCAGCCTTACCTTCTCCACCTTTATGGTGACCAGTGAAAATAAGCCTGGCAAAATGGTATACTTTATTTAGTTAGTATCATTTTCTTCAAATTGTCCATAAAGTTGCAAAGCATGACGAAAATAAACAATTTGCACTAAACAGTGTTAACTGGTACTGGGCAAATGAAACAATCATCTGTCTTGAGCAAGAACACAAAAAAAAGAACACAGCTGTCTGAGTGAACGGGGACATTTTCCAAAGGAAAACTGCATCTAGTCAGAGCGCGAACTGCACGGACAAAAGCCAAGCAGCTCACTATTTGTCACAATGATGAATATGTCCACTGTTCAGTTTTCTGGCAGGACAAACAAAAATAATGCGTTGTTTTACTGCCAAGGGTATCATCTGATTATCCGAAAAGAACATGCCTAATCAACTCTAATAAATATTTCAGTATTTTTCATAGCTGTTTTTTCTTTGCCACATTACATTAATAACACTTAGGCATTTTATGCACATTCAGTTTTAAACGAACGGCCTGAGAGCTTGTTTCACTGAAGTACTCATCGGTAATCTGTAGCAATTACGCTCCAGATGCTCCCGTTATTTCGGCCCTGAGCAGCAAACATTTTGAAATGAACCTTTTTGAACTGATGCGATGTAAAATCGTTGCGATTAGATCAGATGCCTGATGCTTGATTTTTTTAGAAAATAATTGTGGCGAGGGGGGGGGGGGGCGTGGGAGTGCGATGGCACGGCAGGCTTAGCTGGGTCTGGGGTTCGAGTCCCGCTTGGGGTGCCTTGCAATGGACTGGCGTCCCATCCTGGGTGTGTCCCCTCCCCTTCCAGCATTGTGTCCTGTGTTGCCGGGTTAGGCTCCGGTTTGCCGTGACCCCGCTCGGGACAAGCGGCTTCAGACAGTGTGTGTGTGTGTGAGATAGTTGTGGTGT
Organism: Scleropages formosus; assembly: GCF_900964775.1. Taxonomy (NCBI): domain Eukaryota; kingdom Metazoa; phylum Chordata; class Actinopteri; order Osteoglossiformes; family Osteoglossidae; genus Scleropages; species Scleropages formosus. The sequence goes on along the minus strand of NC_041819.1, from coordinate 8,939,550 downwards.
CAGTTAGGCCAACGTTGCCAGCCTTGCTGTGGGTCCGGTTAGCTGACTCTGCCCAAGCCACAGTTTGGAGAGGCTGCAATGTGTGAGAAGAGCCTCTCGGAGCCGGGGGAAAGCATGAGGGAGGGGATGTGATCTCGGTATCACGACTTCACACAAGCCGTCAGCGTCATCACAAATCACCCGAATGCTACAATACGCAGTTTTACGCTCGCTTACTTTCAAGCCAAACGTGTGCCCAGGTTAAGATTAAGGTAGCACTTGACATTTTTGATTGCTGCCCAATCACTTTGTTTTTCAACAGTCTGAGATAATCTTTTGAACAGTCACCCTTAATATGTGAAATACTCGTATGGCTACATAACTTTAACAATCTGCTCTGCGAAGTTAACGTTCCCTAATCTCCTTATATGTTGGAAGCCGGAAAACATAATCTTTTCAGTCTAATTCTGTATTACAGACGCAACATGTGCAAGGACTACAGCGCTGAAATCCTCAAAACTGAGCTCAGTTTAAGTACATTTTGAGATTTTTGTTTTTCAGAGACAATGAAAATACACACACACACATTTTCTGAACCGCTTGTCCCATACGGGGTCGCGGGGAACCGGAGCCTACTCGGCAACTCAGGGCGTAAGGCCGGAGGGGGAGGGGACACACCCAGGACGGCACCCCAAGCAGGAATCGAACCCCAGACCCACTAGAGAGCAGGACCTGGTCCAACCCACTGTACCACCACATCCCCCACGATGAAAATATTTAACGAAATATATCATTAGGAGTCATTGTGCGCAGGGTTTGTTCTAAATGGGAAGAAAGAAGCAGGCAAAGGACATCTGAGCACAGCACAAAGCACACAGTACGATCGCAGTTAAACAGCCATATAAAATTAAACACATAACAGTCAAAACAGTGTATATAAATGGCTTAATACAGATTTATTTTAAAAGAGCAATCTGTACTTTTTCTATGTCAACTTTTATGTCCGTATACGAAAATTTAGGAGAATAGAGAAGACGTTATTTCCAAAGCCTAGAGGCTGCGTGATACTTTGAACAACATGCTGACATTGTTCCTTTCAGGGAAGTGGTGACTTGTCACTGATTTATACTCTCCATGTGCTCTCGATTCATTTGTCAGAAATAGACTTGTTGAGGATGACATCAGTGATCTTCCTCCACTTTCTGACAGACACCGTGGAAGCCCAGACGCTGCCTGTGAACATTGCGGGAAGATGTGCAGCGCGCACCGCAGAGCCTCGGGTTCAGGAACGCACGAGGGAGGGAGCGTCATCTTTTCTCGTGGAACTTGGGTTGTGCGCCGTGTCGTTTGTTCCGTTTTCCAAGAATCCTTCGAGCAACGTCTCTGTATTTTTGCTCATCTTCACAATAGAAACAGTTTAAGAATTGACACTTTGTAGCGATATGTACGTCCCTGAAAAAAGTGAAACCGGGAAAAGCAGTCAGCGCAGTGCGGAAGGTGGGTGAAAGATGTGCAAAACTGAAAGAGCAAAAGCTTCCTAATGTTTGTGCAATGGGATCCTTTTTTACACCAGAAAAATCTGAGGGATGAGACATCGAACGTGTACATGCGTCTTTTATAAAGACTTACAGATGTCTTCTATAAAGCCTAAAATTACAAATTGCCCCATTTTATTATGCTACACATCCCTCTGTACTCATTTCTTCAATAGGCACAGAAAAGCTTTTTTCAAACTTATGAGCTAAACTGCTTTTGGTTTTAATCCCATTTTCTTTCTTGTCCTTACGTCTAGGAATCACTTGCTTTCCGTGTTACAGGGACAAAAGCAGATTGCCCAAAGCTCTTCAGGATTTCCTGGGCTGCTAAGAAAAGAAATTAGGCTGAAATTCACTTTCCGTGGAAATTGTAGGGGGCTAGAGTACAGGAACACATGCATGTTCCATGGAACATGACCCTAAAGTAGGGTCATCATCTCCTCAGTATCTCTGTCCAGCTCCTCCGCTCCAACAGGATAAGCAAACCAAATCTAGACTGTATTAACTCTCCTTCTTATCTCAGCCCCCCTGAATGCTTGTTTCTCGAATCTCCCAATATAGAACATGCTGTTCACTGCGGTCTTACTGCCACACAGTGTTATATATATACCTGAGGCTGGCAGAGACCGAGGCACACTGAGCAGACCAACGACCTCCTGCCAGGCAGCGATCCGCCTGCTCACGTAACACACAGCAGGGGTCCCGGTGCCAGAGGGACTGGCATGGAGCATCCCCACATCACAGGGTCATGGGGTCACGCAGGATGGGATAGACCGGACAATATGCACAATCTTAATGAAGCCTTGAAGCTATGAAACACCCCTCCACTGCACTTTTTAGAGGGAATTGTAAAATCATGATCTTGTGACCTTCCATACAACATTTGTTCAGTTGTGTTGATGGAAGTACTTTAGACCAGAACAGAAGCTGTAGATGTTGCACACGGCGCTAATTGGTATGTACGTCAATCATTTAATATTGGCTTGGAGTTGGGTGGAGGGATTACTGCTACTGGTTGGACCTATTAACTCAGCAAACTGGCAATGGTGCATAGTGGAAAAAGGACTGTGTGAAAAGCCGGTGTTAAACCAACAAGATCTGATGCAATTTATACTTTCGGTTTTGAAGTTAGACAGTTTTTTTTTTCTTGTAGAAGGATGCTCAGAAAGCATCGAGAACTTCACTTAGGGAGATTGGTTAGTGTAGTGGTTAGAACAACTGCCTTTGTACCCCAAGGTTACAGGTTTGAGCCTTACCTCTGGCTGTAGTACCCTTGAGCAAGGCACTTACCCTGAATTGCTCCAGTAAAATTACCCAGCTGTGTAAGTGGGTAAATGATTATAACATTGTAAGTTGCTTTAGAGAAAAGTGTCAGCTAAATGTAAAGTGTAGATTTCTTGTAATTGCTTGTTAGATAATCCCACATAAAATCAAGGATGTGAGAGCTAGATGTAAGGTGCAAGAACAGTAAATGACATCTTCTGAGCCTTAAATTGAAGCTAAACCCATCCATCCAATAGGCTGTTCAATCTGGGGTTGCAGTGGTCCAGAGTCTATCCTGGAAACACAGGGTTTAAGAAGGGGTACATGCTGGTCTACTGCAGGGCAGTCACACACTCCTTCACACTCACATACATACTGTACTGGCGGCTGTAGGTCATCAACTTACCTGAAACGCATCCTTAGACTTTGAGACTAAACCAAAGCAAATAGGATGGAGAAGATGGTACTTTATCAATTCAGGGTTATTCACTAATACTGTAAGAATGTGCAAACTCCAAACAGACATACATAGAACTGAATGAAAGCCAAGTGCTTAATACTATTGTAGTAGTACTTTCGCAAAACCCATGACTTCTCATATTGTTTATTACTCATATCCTGTATCATCATTAGCAGGGGGTGTGGTGGCACAGTGGGCTCGGCGGGGTCCTGCTCTCTGGCGAGTCTGGGGTTTGAGTCCCGCTTGGGGTGCCTTGTGATGGACTGGTGTCCTGTCCTGGGTGTGTCCCCTCCAGCCTTGTGCCCTGTGTTGCTGGGTTAGGCTCTGGTTCGCTGTGACCCTACTTGGGATAAGTGGTTTCTGACTGTGTGTGTGTGTATGTATAGCTTAGTAAGGTAAACATTCAATTTCACAAAAATAACTGAAGACTAAGGGATACAAGCATAAATTATACAGTTATCTGGCCTTTGTGTAAATGTGAAAGCATGTACGGACAATCTTGAACAAGGTTCAGATATGGCGACGGGGAAAAACATTATGTGAAGACTAAACAACAGGCGACTTCACAGATGCTACAAAAAAAACAGAAAGATTTGCATTTTCAGATACATTTAATTAAATCCTGCAGGATAACAGAGCAGCATGAGAAGGAGCCAAGCTGAGGGTGACCTCTAGAGAGGTGACAGATGGCGCTCGCACAAAGCACCTGCGGCGGAGGCTCTTTTCCTGGACGGGAGCAGAACGGCCCCTTGCGAGGCCCAGTAGCGCCTCAGAACCACCATGTCATGGTATCCTCACATCACCTGATAACAAATATTGATGGAACTAAAGCAGAGTCAACCCAGGACCAGCAACAATCAACGGCATGGGATCTAAGTGGGTGTAACTAAGATCCTGGCAGCTCATTCCCCTGGAAAGGGCTTCGCAGTTGTACTCCTCAGGAGGCTGATCTTGACACAAAGAGTCATTGTTATGCTTTTTTCAATGTTACTATAATTGCCATAACAATACTGACAGTTGCAACAATGTATGAAACTGTAGCAAAATCGGCAAAACTACATAATTATTTAACCTAAATGCAAATGTAAGTCTTTTCAAAGAGGGGAGCTCCAGTAGCTCACAAATAAGATGAGCGAATTAGAGAAGCGGCTGACTCTTATCTCAACCAGTTGGGTTCGGACCTTACGCCGTGGTGCAGCGTTCCTGTTACCGCGAGTCTTCCAGTTTTTGCACATATTTTCAGTTAAAAACTAAGTGCACACATCAGAGCGACTTCATTTCCTTTCCCTTTAAAAATGCAGAAAAGGAGGAAAAGCCACGAAAGTTGAGTTTTGAAACTCTTTCGGGAATCACGTACTTGTTCGTCTTATTGGCCCGTAACAAACTCCGAAGGTGTCAAAGCCGAGGATTATGCCATATTTGTACTTATCCAGGAACTGGATATTAGTGCTCTTATCATGTGTCTGGCACAGGAAATATAGCAGTTTCAGACCCCCTCCCCTTAAAACAACACACTTCCCTCCGACGAAGCACAGCCATTTCATTCTTCGTGCCGTGAAACATGAGCCAAGGTGCTTTTGAGTAAAAATGCAGGAAGGGCTCTGTCTTGCAAGGGCCTCCACTAATGTCCCCTTACCTTCTTTTACCGCAACGATAAGACCCCATGATGGGCAGGCACAAATGACCAAAAGCCTCTTTGTCTAAAGAAGCACTTGAGAAAATGACAAAACATTTGTCCACAAATCATTTTTAATATTTGCACCGAAATTTCTCCAGTTTATGACATCATGTGATGATAATATTTAATATAATATGTAATATTTAATGAGCGGTGTTACTCATGTTTTGTTAATCAGTTTGAACTCGTATGATTAGTTTGTCTGAAGTTTTGTAGCCCAGCATCAGTCGCCTTCGAACGTATTTATTTTAAAAACGCCTTACAGCCTTCATGAAAATTTTACACAGATTACATGTACTCTCTGATTTTGGAGGCTTCTCCTTTTAGCAGAAGAGAGAGAAAACGGTTCCTCTGTTACATTTCGACTTGGAATTGTTATGTTTTGCACTTGTTATTTTCGTCAAACGTGCCGCAGCGTGAAACACGGCCTTCCGACTGTATCCGAACGAAGCGAAATACGTATAAGAACTGAAGCTGTTGCCCGCCCGTGGCTCTTAATTAGTTGGCTGATGAAATGCGTCGCCTCGCCCGGCGTCAATCAAGGTGTTGTGATGCTTATTAAAACGCCTGCGGGAGTCCAGCGACGTTGGTCGCAATTTTGAGGCTCCGCTGAAAAGCACGTAGCATTGAATTCAGACTTTTTTTGGCAGGAGGCGCAAATATTTCACGCTCATAGTTAAATTGTTTAATTCGGTGTCGGGATTCTTTCTTCACACATCCGAAATGCGAAATCCGGAATTGGAAGTCCGTCTGTTAATCATACGGGCTTAAGGACTCTGGGAGTTAAAAGTCGAGCTGATGCTCATTTCTGATTTCGAAGTTCGGATCGTTATTTCCGCAAGATCACGGCGATGACGTCGCTTCGGCTGAATTGGGTGTCGGAGAGGAAAGGAGGCCGAGCAAACGTTTGTCTCCGGGGTTGTTAGTCGCTTCTAGTGGGGGAATCAAAGGCAGCGCATTTCCCACAAACATCTCATAACTACTCTAAACCAGATTTTACTTTTTGTGCTTCTTGAAAAACTTGGGTCACTGTGCACGCAAGGAAAGTTTGCTGCGAAGATGAAATTTCCTTTCAGAAAGCACTTCAGCTGCCCTAAGAAGGCAGATTTTTTCATACTTTAACGGCACTCTAATTTACCGTGCCGTTTACCGAGACCGGCGCTCTCCCAGTAACCTGGGGTACGGGGTTATAGCTGTACTCGGCGCTCTAGCGATCTGTCCTCGGCACACGTCCATCTCCCCACGTTTCTCAAGAATTCGTACTCGCGTCTGGCGGACAGGGCAATGGCACAAATAGCTCAGCCTCACGTGACAAAACACGGGGTAAATGAAGTAAACCTGCAGCGTGGTTCCCGGTGGATGTGGGCTTCGTTTTGTGCGTCTGTCTTTGCAGCTCTCTGTTGTCACGCCTGGCCCCACACGGCTCTTTGGGCTGCTCCTGTATGCTAGCTGGCCTTGCATCATTGCCATTGCCCGTTAGCGAAAGGGACTGTCCTTAGGGCTGGGGTCATGGGTTTGAGCACAGAGCCTGGCGCAGCCTGGCTTGGCACCCGCTGAGAAACGCGTCTCAGTCCTGCCACGTCCCCATCGCAGCGCTGGACATACCTCTGACACCAGCACCTGGCACAGGGAGAGGGACACATCTAAGACATCTTTGTAGAAGCCATTAAAACATTTTGCCGTTAAATAACCTCCAGCATGTTCACCGGATATCATGTGGCTCGTTAGAGTACTAATTCCTCTCGTAATGAGTGTGTGCAATTTGTCTTTAACAGTAAAAGCATGGTAGCAAAGATCAATAACAAAGTATATTCCGTATATATATTTTTCATATGTGGGGGGTGCGGTGGCGCAGTGGGTTGGACCAGGTCCTGCTCTCTAGTGGGTCTGCGGTTCGAGTCCTGCTTGGGGTGCCTTGCGATGGACTGGCATCCCGTCCTGGGTGTGTCCCCTCCCCCTCTAGCCTTACGCCCTGTGCTGCTGGGTTAGGCTCCGGTTCCCTGCGACCCCGTATGGAACAAGCAGTTCAGAAAATGCGTGTGTGTATGTATTTTTTTTCATATGTATACTTTTATATTCACCAATCCATTTTCATGAACTAACTGCTTGTTCTGATCAGGGTTACGGGTGTCTGGAGCTTATTCCAAAATCACTGGGAGCAAGGCGGGGGAGGTAAACCCAGGACGGGACGAGCTCATTGCAGAGTAACTTATAATGTATAGAGTCGACAAAACTAATTAAAGTAGGCTGTGTTTAAATGATCCTTGTGACCCTGTGTTCGCAAGTGGTTCTTGAAAAATGGATGGAGGCTTACATGAATGGATGGATTAATTATATATTGGTACAGACAAACTTGTCTAAAATGTATAGAAACATTGAATCATATTTCCACTTACACGAGAGCATTTTATTGTCCTTGCCATATGTTTTAAATGTGTCAGTAGAAACGGTCAGTTCCTTCTTGCATTCAGTTTCATCATATGCTTGGCACCGTTTCATCTAAAGGCCCTTACAGATTCCTTCGGTGGCACATTATTTCAGAAAACGCCTGAATAATTAAGAAGAAACAGAAGTCTGGAAAGAGTCAAGAAAGTTATTTTTGTTTGTGAAGGGTTCAAGTTATATTCTGCTTAGCCGAAATGCAAGCACACGCTTACATCTTATTTCCAAAATCTTTTTTTCTGAGGTCACCCTAATGGACACATAATTGAAACCTGGCCTTGCAGTACAGATATTATCAATTTTGAAACTTTTGTGTTTGTGGTCAGCATGTTTACTCCCTCTGTATAAACTGTAGTGGAGTTTACATTGCTGATGTTGAATGACGCACAAAACGAAAAGTCAATTTTAATTCCCAGAAACCGCAACTTGTACTCAATTCTTATGAAATAATTTTAATAACGGCGTAGAATATGCTGCCGGGAACCCAGCCTTCCTTTAGAGAAGTACATTCCATTAAATACATATTTAAATCCAGCAAGGCTGCTGACGTGTAACTAAAATTTATAAACTGATTAAAAAAAAAAAAAATCTGGAAATGTATTACGTCAGTTAGGAAAGAATCCAGATTTCCAATTTACGAGTTGAAATGGCTATTTAAACCTTAAATAAGACTGAGTCACGGTAACGAATCATCACTTGTGTGTCGGCACCGTCAACACTGCACTGCATCTTCCACCGAGCTCAGTATGAATAGACATTAAGGTTTCCGTGGGTGATTCTATTTATATTAATATATTGCATATTATTATATTATTTGTAGGACTGCATGTACTAAAACGGGTACTGCAGATGAAGAGTCACATCATAACTTTTATCAGAACTTATTTTAATGAATCCAAATATCAGTTTACATTTTTTTTCATGAGCATGACAGGACCACATCGTTTAGTTTTCCTCCTGGGGGAGAGCATATTCCATTTGTATGTGTTTTCTTCAGACGACAAAAACGCTCTTGCGTTTCATTTGAAATTATCCTAAATGGTACTTAAATTCACTTCTTCTTCTCGTTGCTGTGCCAGTCTGACCTGAAACGTGAATGCATGAACTATGAAATTAGAAACTAATGAGAATGAACTCCTGGAGGTTCACCCTCACCAACACCCACCCACCCCCCCCAAGTTCAAGTTTGCACCATTTCAGGTCAGCAGCTTGTCATCATTTGCTTGTGGGATCAAGTGTTTTCTGTTAGCTAAGGGATGAGTCAGGCAAAACACCTCCCACGTTCATCCTACAGGCACAAAGCATTTTTTTTTTTTCTGAAAATCCAGCAACAGATTAAAATACTAACCCAGTAAGTGTTTTTTTTTTTTTTTTAATTCACTTCCCTTATGTGTTGCAGTTGGGGTCTTTCTCCGAGATAGTTTACTATGTGCGAAAGGCAGAGGGGTGGAGAAGAGACAGCGAGTAGTGCGACTGGGTGGTGAGAGAGGACGTGGGTTTGACCCTCGCTCAGTCTGTGTGGAGTTTGCATGTTCTTCCTGTGTCTGCGTGAGTTTCCTAAGGGTGCTCTGGTTTCCTCTCACAGTCCAAAAACATGCTGTTCAGGTTCCCCCATAGTGAGTGACAGAGAGAGTTTCTGTGTTCCACTGATGTATGGATGAGGGACCCAGTGTAAGTAGTGTATCTAGCAGTGTAAGTCTTTGGGTGCTCTGGTTTCCTCCCACAGTCCAAAGACATGCTGTTCAGGTTCCCATAGTGTGTGAGTGACAGAGAGAGAGTGTGTGTTTTCCACTGATGTATGGATGAGTGACCCAGTGCAAGCAGTGTATCTAGCAGTGTAAATCACCTTGGTGAATAAGGTGTGTGGGCTCGTAACACTACATAGTATCCATTGTAAGTTGCTTTGGAGAAGAGTGTCTGCCAAGTGAATAAATGTGTACAGTATGTAAACAGTGAGAATGAATAAATGAACAAGGCATCGTGAGTGGCGACATGGTACCTGATCGGCCACGAGGTGGCAGCACATCCCATGTCTGCTATGCTCTCTTCTGGCCTTTTCTGTGTTTGAATGCCCAATTTTCACATGAATGAGTGAATGAACGAACGAATGAGCTAATTGATTGATTGATTGATTGATTGATTGATTGATTAGAGAAAGTCAGCATTTTCCATCATAGGCAATTAACAGAAAATAATTTAAAAAAAAATTCTCCTTCTGTTTTTCATCAACATATTTGTGGCAAAAGTCTGAGTGGTCATATATAAACAAAGTGCGAAGTGGGATTTATCTTCATAAAACGGATCCATGCAAGTTATGATAATGTTATAATAACAGAAATATTGCCACTCAACAGTTTTAACACAGTAAAATATGTGAAATACTAAGAAGAACATGGGGCGCAAGGCTGAGGGGGAGGGGACACACCCAGGATGCGACACCAGTCCATCACAAGGCACCCCAAGCGGGACTCGAACCCCACCCCACCTATGCCTGTTAGTAGTGTTCCAATAACCACAATAAATACTAATTCCTCTGCAGTGGATGTTTACAAGTGTTAACACCTTGCCTTTACAGCCATCTGTCATTCACTCATCCTGTGTCAATAGCTGCTTCTGCTGAGCAGGGTTGTGGTGAAGCGGAGCCTATCCCGGAAGCACTGGGCACAAGGCCGAGAGGGATAACACCCTGGAAGGAATGCTGACCTTTACAGCTTCAGTTTTGACCTTTCCTGTGAAGAATAATACACACACACAGTCTGAACCGCTTGTCCCATATGGGGTCGCGGGGAGCCGGAGCCTAACCCAGCAACAGAGGGCAAAAGGCTGGAGGGGGAGGGGACACACCCAGGACGGGACACCGGTCCATCACAAGGCACCCCAAGTGGGACTCGAACCCCGGACCCACCGGAGAGTAGGACCCGGTCCAACCCGCTGCACCACTGCACCCCCGTGAAGGCGTCCAGATGTAGTAACTCAGGTTCCCACGGTAGGCATGCAGAGCAACTTTTGAAAATAGTCAGTAACACACACTTGCACAGTACGAGTTGATGCTGAAGACAATGGCATGAAAGAACCAATTAAGAGAAGTGTGCCAAAACTAAAGTTCTTGTATTTGGATGAAAACATGCCTTAATCTCACTCGGTAACCTAAAACTGATTGAAGAACTTCAGTTTAACAATATTTGGCTGGGGGTCTGTTTTGAAGAGGGGGCTTTTCATTGCTGTGTTTCCTTGCATTTTAATTCATGCAGAATGAAAATCACCCACCTCTTTTTTACAATGTGTGAGATCCTTATGCAAAAAACATGGTACCTATGGAGTTTCGAACACAGTGCATGCTTTGATCTGTTTCTGACATTCTCTCACAATGAAGGCGAAAAGAAGTGCAACGACTGTAAAGAGCTTTAATTGAAGTGAACATAAAAGAAGATGCATCCTATTAATTGGTCTACGTTAAGAATAATTCAGACCTTGGAGACTACTGTCCCTTATTGGCGCCCCCCCCCCCCACCCCCCACAACCCACCAAAGTGTCAAGATTTACATCTTTAATTCAGAATTCCCCTGTATTAATTACCTCTACTGTATCTGGATCACTTCATTTTAAAGTATAATAAATACAAAGAATTTTTTTTACATATCCATGAATATAAATTTTTCCTTGTTGGCCTGGAAGAAGCTGTTTTGCTTCTGAGGAGGTTTACTGAAGACCTTGTGCTGAAAGCGCTCATTAAATGTGTAATATACTGTGGCTCTACAGTGATACCACGATTTGATGAAAACCCGATATGATTTTATGGGGAGTGCTCATGAAAGCGTAACAAATGACGACTCTTAGCTGAAGTAGAGCCACGTACGGTACGTGGACGAGGCAGCTTTCGGAGAAAGAAGGTTCGCCTCAGAAGGGCTGAGCTGTACATTTCCTTCATTTCTTAATGAGCAGAGAACATGAATGAAAAGATTAATAAAAAGCACAAAATCAATCAGTACAGTGCAAGTATATATTACATGTGTGAGGAAAAATATGCTGGAATACTAAGGAAACCAGTTGCTGGTGTCGGTGTAGGTGGCTTTTCACTCACCCGTCATCAGTGTATTTAATAAATGAATACAAATGAATATTAAAATCATTGTAAAAAAAATCAAAACATAGGTACTTAACATTTTTTCTCACTTTGAATTCTCCTCCCCTCCCGGGTTACCTGTGGCCAGGGGGTCCTGTGGATCAACTGCAGCACATTAAAATGTATTAGTGTTTGTCTCTGAGATATGTCTGGCTGCTCCAAAGGTAGTAATTATGCCTCATTAGTATTCTTTAGCTCCAGGTCCTCCACAGTGTGCTGCTCATGCTGAATGAGCTGCGGCGCTCAGCTTCTGACACCCACTACACGAGCAAGTCATCGCATCTGCGTTTCACAGGTTCGTATCTCAAGTCCTACGCACGGGGTCTGGAGCACGAGGGAACGGATGCTCTTTACGATCCTCTGGCAATGCAACCATCCTCTCAGAGACAAAGAAATTCAGACACAAGACGCACAGAAGCACAACAAAGACGCAACAGTTTAGTTGTGTTCATTGGCTGCGGCGTGTGTTTGGAAATGTGTGTGTGGACTGATGCCCAGGCACACCTGCCCCATCTTACACCCAAGGCTTCCTGAGATTGTCTCCAGATGACTGTTGATCTGGTTAGGTGAGTACTTTTTCTGAAAATGGATGCTATGATCCTATATGTGTAAAGTGACAGCTGGAGTCTTTTCTGGTAGTGGTTAGCAGGGTAAACAATTAAAGGCCCATCCTGAGGACGATGGTCAATGAAGATGGACTATGTGGCAGACGAAGAAGCTGAGAACTTCCGCAATCCCTTTCAGATGTTCTACAGCCAAAGGCAGAAGCTCCCAGCAGATTACATGGCTTACATGGTTTGACACTGACCTTAAACACAAAGCCTGAGGACTGTGTGACAAGAAGAGGGAAAAGACCGAAGCGTCGGCCAACAAGGATCACCAGATCAGGCAGCGCATAAGGACATGACTGGAAATGGTCAACATTGTAGGTGAGGAGATGTGGTAAGAAAATTTCAGGAAAGAAAAGCTCATATAAATATCCAGCTAGGATAGTTTGTATACTATGTTCACCTTATAATATTTCAGAAAGAATAAAACTGATGACATGTACTTTGTAAAGATACAATATCGCTGTTAGCCTGATTGTTACATATAATATTTTTTATGCTGGTTTGACAAACAGTCAAGGATCACAACAGTATACAGATAGACAGAAAAAGCAAATCTGTTCACATACATACAGTGAGGGCTCAGGGTCAAAAGTTTACAATTTATCACGGGTATAATTACGTAGCACTTTCTAGTAACTCCTGGAAGGGTGTCTAGATATTCCAGAATCCATTACAATTGTCATGTAAATCAAATGGCACTTTTTCAAGTGAGACAAATTTAAACCCATCAGTCATCCATATATTTACAGAGAGAGCCTCTGGTGTAGATCACTTGCCCTAAGTGGGATCACCGCGAGCCGGAGCCTAACCTGGCAACAGAGGGCAGGGCACAAGGCCGAAGGAGGAGGGGACACAGCCTGGACAGGATGCCAGTCTGTTGCAAGCCTACCCAAGGAGGGCTCAAACCCCAGACCAACCACACAGCAGGCACTGGGTGAACCTGCTGCACCACCGTGCCCTCTGCATGGCACATATAGTACAATGAATTGTTATTGGTACAATCACATTTACCTTAGGACTGAAATCCTAAGAAATGAAATGAAAGTTTACTACTGAAATGAAAGTTTATGCACGCAGTGTAAATCACATGGAGTGCACCCTCCCTGATATTGGGGACAGCTGGTAGTGGTTAGAGCACCTGCCTTTGGACCCAAAAGTTGCAGGTTTGAGCCTCCCCTCTCGCTGTTGTACCCCTGAGCAAGGTACTTACCCTGAATTGCTCCAGTAAAAATTACCCAACTGTATAAACAGGTAAATAATTGTAACCTTAACATTGTAAGTTGCCTTGGAGAAAAGTGTCAGGTAAATGAGTACATGCCCTGTACTGTATAGTATGTGATGTAAGGACTGGAGAGCAGAGGGTGTCTCTCTCAATTACGTTCTGTCTATATGCATCGAAAGGGGTGTCAGTCTGCGCTACCGCAAACGCTGCAGGTGGAAAGGCGCAGCTCTCAGCCTTGAAAGGAGCGGTGCCGTCCGTCTCGCAGTAATTAGCTACCGCTCTGACTGACACTTGGAAATGCTTCCGCGGAAAGTGGCGTACGGGAGCGGGTGTTCGGAGCAAAATGCTGCTTTCGAGAAGGGAAAGCAACAGCGTATCAAAGCGGGACAGAAACGTCGGCACGCCTGCAGGAGACAAACGGGACACCGACTGGAGTTAGGGGCCGTCGTGGAATGTGATTTGCGTCACTTTATTTGTAGTAGCTCAATCACAGCAACAAGTGCACTGTCACTGTCGCTAATAACTGGAAGTCGCTTTGGAGAAAAGCGTCTGCTAAATAAATAGATAAATGTAAATGTAATAAGACACTCTAACCGGTCCTTCAATGTCTCTGTCAGAAGAAAGAAAGAAAAGCATGATTTCACATATGATATTTTCAGAGAGGAGGGGGGTGCGATGGGTTAGACCGGGGCCTGCTCTCCGGTAGGTCTGGGGTTCGAGTCCCGCTTGGGGTGCCTTGCGACGGACTGGCGTCCCGTCCTGGGTGCGTCCCCTCCCCCTTCAGCCTTACACCCTCAGTTGCCGGGTTAGGCTCCTGCAACCCCGTACGGCAAAAGCGGTTTCAGATAATGTGTGTGTATTTTCTGAGAAATGTTTATCCTTTGACAGACATGTACATTGAAATGTGTTAAATAAACCTCGGAGAAGAAACCTGTCTCACCTGCACATATCATAGGAAAGTTGTTATGAAACAATGTATTGCAGAATATTTTGTGGTGCGCTTTACATTTACATTTACCTTTATTCACTTAGCAGACACTTTTCTCCAAAGCAACTTCCAGTGATCTCTATGTAGTGTTATCAGCTCACACACCTTATTCACCAAGGTGACTTACACTGCTAGATACACTACTTACACTGTCTCACTCATCCACACATCTTTCCTTTGCCCTTTGTCACGTTGCTGTCATTAGGACGTTTATCCTTCCGACTTTGAGGATGTTCCAAGAGCTGCAGAAACGAAACTCTTCTGGCTACAGTTGGCAGGCGCCAGTATTTTAATTCCATTGTACCTCATATTAAAGATACTTCTGCACAACACAGTTGAACCAAGAATGCAGAAAATAATAAATGGCGATAATGATCACGAAACCCGCCTTGTGCGCGAGAAGGCCGAATCCTAATCTTGGGGTTCTGAGTTCCGCTGCAGGATTCGGCCGACCAAACGTCGAAACCTGATTAAAGCAGCAAGATTAAAGCATACTTTTACAGAGATAATTTCAGCTATAAACCCCATTTTTTTGAGCATAAGCATTTGGGAAAACATGCAAATGGCTCCATCATGCCGCTGGCTTATTTTTGTGCTTACACTTCCTCAACCCCCGTTTGCTAAATGCTCCCAATTAAGCATTTTGTGGTGAGGCACAGTTTTACATCTTAGCGTTGAGATTAGTATGCATACCAGTCCATAACAATCTGAGTGCTGAAGATGATACCATCATGACATCCTCAGAGCATCAGGGTAGCCTACCCTGTGGATGGTTACTGAAGGTCCACAATACATGATGCTTGAAAGGAACTCTTAAAATTTTATTTTCTGTGGGGGTAGCTTGGAGTAAAGCAACTTATTGCAATGTAACTAACCATATTAAGTCCCTATAAGCAGGGACAGCTGGTGTTATACTGGTTAGAGCCGCTGCCTTCGGACGCAAAGGTCACAGGTTTGACTTCCACCTCCAGCTGTAGAACCCTTGAGCAAGGTACTTACCCTAAAGTTGCTCCAGTAAAATTACCCAGCTGTATAAATGAATAAATAGCTGTAAGTAGCTTAACACTGTAAGTCGCTTTGGAGAAAAGCGTAACCTAAATGTAAGTTTTACCTTTCTTAGAATTTTGAGCATGTCAATGGAGTGGCCGTTTTCATTTGTTAGTTATCTGGATAGTTTATTCAGCTTTTTCCTTTTCGTCAACCACTTGTATGAGTGTGCCTTTCCAGCAATGGGCTAGTGCCCCCTCCAAAACATCAGAGGAGAGTAGAGTAGTCAAAAACAGTACTCAAAAAATGTCTTAAGGAAAAATTACAAAATGTATAACGCAGACACGATACAGACTGAGCGAGATTAAAACATACTTGTACTCACAGCCCAGGAGCTGAGGCCAGAGCACTTTGTACTGTACTCATGGTTTACCTTTATATCATAAACACACACCTTGTGACTTTTCATTTTGAATGATGTGGGGACCAGTCAATGACAGTATCTCGATATAGTGACTATAAATGCACCATTAGATGTTAAATGTAAACCAAACATGGGATACTTCGCAAGCGTGCATGAACACGTTTAAAAATGTCTTTTGACAAATTAGAGCGCACACAGAACTGAACAAAGTGTGAGGATTTCGAACCTCTCCGGGTACAAATAGAGAACGGACCCCAAGGAAGACCTGCTGTTTGTAGGAGGTGGACAAGTCATGGAAACACCATTATAGTGTTGCAGTTGCCCAAAAGTTTTTCAGGCAAAAAACAAATGTATAAACGGAAAATAAAATCTGTGCAATCTTATTATCTTCAACATATTTGGAATCTTAATGCTGTCACATGAATAATTTACAACTTTGTCATTTTCAAAGTGTTTTTTTTTTTTTTTTTTTTTTTTACCTTCTGTTCTTTCACAAAATCAGACCAAAACATCCAGTAATTAGTGTACTCTAAGGTTCCTCAAGATAATTTCTTTGTCTCTTTTTGTCATATTTGTCATAGAGAGAAAAAAGGAGCGAAAAGGGCGCACAACTGCAATGGGAATTAGAAACTGAGGAGTCTTCCTGAAGTGCAGAATTCATAAAAGGGTGCAAATAAGCTGATTGACAACTGAAACAAAAGACTCATTGTGGGCTTTTGTGGGGGATAAAAATCGGGGGCAGAAACGGTATAGCTGAATCTGAAAGTTCGACAGATCTTTTGAGACCACAGCGTGACACCTGACAGACCTTTTGGAACTACCTCTATCCAAGTGTAATAGCTGAGAGTAATATTTACAGACTGCTGACACAAACAGCAAAGAGCTGCTAGGGAACTGAGCTGCACCCAAAATCAAATTTTAACAAAGTCCATATTTCACCTTATTTGATGCCTAGCAGTAATACACAAGCAGCCAAAGGTAAAACCAAAAAAACGGGTCCAGATTTTGATGGTCCTCAGCGCAGGCATAACCACGATAGAGAAGGGGATCATGCAACAGCCTGCAGTGTGTAGCCCTAAAAGGTAAAAAATGCGTGTGATTTATTTCTCGAGCATCACTTCTCTTAAGTTAGTTACTCAAGCAATAAAAGGAAACGGTCTGTTGAACAACGTTGAAAAGGGCACTTCAAGATCTTGTATCCGAAAACTGTATCTTCTATGCCTTCCAGGAAGACAATTTTCAGTTTTGGACTAAATGCATTATATCATAGTTAAGTACATGTGGGAAGTAAATGATGACCGACAGAAGGAAGTAGAGTAGTCCAAAAAAGCACATTTAAACTCAGCCGAGAACATAAGCTGTTGAGTAAGACTGTATAGTGTGGGATCGATTTTTAATAAACTCTGCTTTGTAATAATTCTATTAACATGTTTTACAAGGTGCTTTATTATTATTATTATTATTATTATTATTAGTGATTAAATCTGTCTATGTTTGTAAAGGTCTTTTTTGCGGAAGGAAGGCTCATTTATTTAACTCAACGGCCATAATGAATTCCCAGAGAAAAAATTAGCCAAGCTGATAATCGCAGGAGATCACAGCTCACAAATCAAAACTTCAGAGTACAACATGAAACATGGAGAAAGGAGGTAGGGCTGAGGAGGGAAGAGGCCTGCGCTAATGAGGTACAGAGAAACGAAGCGTTTCTAAAGTCCTCTTTAAACTCTGCGAGATGAAACGGGGGGCGGCAGTTGTGTTTGACTGCTGGAGATGACGGGGGCACGCGGCTCTGAGAGGGGGCTAATTCTTTATTCCTTCTTTATTATTGTCGCTGCCAGTCAGCTGGGACCCCCTCTTCCCCTGTCTCTCTCTCCTGCTCCCATTTTAGAATTAGACCAGTTCCACTGAATAATTAATACCCGTCTCCTCCACAACGGACGATTTGCATGGCTCCAATGTTAGCTTTTCATTGAAAGCGACGCCGAGCGTAATGTACTCGTGTCGGAAACGTGTCGAAACATGTTTACCCACTCGGTGCCCGATGTTGCCTCGGTGCTCGGTGGTGGCACTTCGGCAAGGGATGCGGAACTCTTGAATCCTCACGTGCTCCCCATTTCATGACTCTTCCATCTCTCTGCTCTTGACTTCAGACAGGAGGTAACATGAGAAGCCCCAGGCCCTTTTGACTTCTTCAATCGCTATCATGATTATTAACCTTTAATATACCGGAGACCTTCACCCTAGGCAATGTATGATGCCACACGATCAGCTTTACCTGCGATTTTATACACCGGGATATTCCTATAGTACCAGTTCAGGGTAAGTGACTTGATCACAGGCAAGAGTGGGATTCAAACCAGGCACCTGCAGTAACCACTATGCTACCTACAAGCTGCCCTGCTGAATAATGCAAATTTTCTAGTGTATCTCATACCTTTATAATATGTCTCATATTCTGTGTCAGTGTGACAGTATGAAATATCTGTCCAGTGCAGGGAATATGTCTAATTTGCCCCCTCAATGTCTGTGTAAAAATTGTCTGAGTTCTCATGATGGACAGATCTTTATATAACTCACAAAACCCAGCGCTTGGAACACATTAGGTCAGCGCATGTCTGTGTGACATATTGCATCTTTTTTTTACTTCTGCTTTAATAAAACATGGAAGAAACTTTATATGATGAAACTTTTCAATAGCTTATAGGGATTCTTCACTTTGTGACAGTTTGGTAAAAAGGAAAATTGTACAAAATAACACTAAACAAAATTGCTTAACAGTATGAAGAACTGTATACATCCCAGTCAGTTATTTTTTTTTTTATTTCATGAACTGAAAATTCAGCTGCGCTCTGTATACCTCAGGGAGCTTGCATGTTAGCCCACATTCAGCGAACATAAACATTAACTCTGGTAAACACAAGTAGCGAGCACTTTCTCCTCATCCATCCTTATGAAAAGCAATTTAAAAATTTATCAGTTTTATATTTAAGGACAAGAAGGGAGTTGCTAATATGGGCTGATAAAAATGCATGTCAGATGACTAATCAATCAGCTAACCACTGTGTATGTGGAGCAGTATGAAGCTGTAGGTCTGCATTTATATTACAGTGACAATTCCAAAGGGACCAGAACTGGATCTGATCTTTCTTACATCTTTTATAAATATTCAGCAGAGAAACCCACATGGCTTGCATTTACGTGGCATCTGCGAAGTTCACAGCACAGAAAACCTCTCTCTCTCTTTTGTACTTGACTTAAAACAACATTTGAGAACAACCATGATAACAGAAGATGAAGCAGCCAAGGAACAGCATCCACAGAATAACGTAACTTTATACACACATATAGCGTAGTATCAACACAATGTTTTAAAAATTTTTTTTAAAATTTCACGTAAATACTCAGTTTCAATACTCACGTTCCAGAATGGTCAAGACATTTTTTTTTTCCCCCATCAAACGTTAAACAGTTTTGGTGAAGAATATGCTTCTTAAAACCTCTGTAAATTCACAATACACAGAAAACACACTCCATTAATATGAGAGGAGCAGTTTTAATTAAGGACCTTTTGAAAATGAAATTTCTTAGTCAGTTAATACAAGTTGTCTCGAGATAGGAAATGATAAAGACATAACAGGGAAAATCTGATGTCTCTTAGAAGATCTTTTGTTCCAGAATGCCATCTTGGCTGCATTTTTAATTTTGCGGAACATTAAAAGAATTACGTGGCAGACAATCCCAGCACCTTGCAGTGACTGCAGTGACAATACACATTTTTCGAAGTATTAAACAATTAGACTTTGTGTTTCTTTCACATGATGTATGGAAAGACACCTTTTTAACGACAGCACCTGAAAACGGGTTTTCATCCAGCCCATGCATCATTGTCTCTGCTGGAGAAATTAAACTTTACTGTTTCTGTTGGGAAACATTGCATAGGGATGAAGCTGAGCGATCATGAAATGCAAAGTGTGCAGAAACAGCATAACATGAAGAGAAGAAAACGTATCACAATGCCAAGCTGAGTTGTGAATAGCACTGAAGTTGTCAGTTACCTAAACCTCAACACTGTAGAGTAAGGGAATAATAGTTTGAAACAACAGATTTGAAATTAAATGTATTTATATCGTGTCTCCATGCAAATTCAATCTTAATAAAAGTGAAACATGCACCCAGGACTCATTCTTTATTGAATTATTATTTTATGACTGACACTGCCTGTGTAACAATGTCTAATTTGTGAAAGAGACACACACTGCATACACTCTGCATTATACTACATTACTGTGTCTCTTGTGTTTTGACCAGAATCTCTTTACACAACTTGTAAGCATTAATGTAAATAAATCTATTAAATTATGATATCATTACCGCCACTGTCATCATCAACAACAATAATAATAATAATACTCCTAAAACACATGAGGGTATTTTGCATTACTGAAAGAACCCACAAACGCTTGCATCTCCAACTCATTTTTTGGGCCTCTCCCTGAAAAAGACAGAAGGCATTTCTCCTCAGAAGGAACAATAATAAGCCATCTGGTGGACCTAAACAGGAAAGATTAAAATGATATACAGTATGAAGGCCTTCCATTCAATTGCTAATGTCCATGATTTGAGATCCACAGGCCAAAGCTGTCACTCTCTGAGGAAGAGGTAATTATAAGTTCTCCTCTAAGAGACCCTTCGGATCTGGACAGGCAGGGTCCATTTGGAGTAAATGACAATGCCCACCAACTGTCTTAAAAGCTAATCCCTCCTATCCTCTGTATTCATGGCTGCCTACTCGTGTGGGTCTGAGGAAAGGGCAGACTAGAGGGCACATGGGGTCAACATCAAGTCCCAGCTCCACGGGCAAGCCTGGCTCTGGGGCAATTATTTCACATTTCCCTTTTCTTTCCCCTTCTTCAAACTTGGGGGGTAGAAGTGGGGTGTGGGGTAAACTTGGGTTTGGATTACGGAAGGGTCAGTAGGGGGCTTAGAAACAAAAGGAGAAATTCAACTGGATATTGTCTGAGATGGTTCAAAATCCAAGCTATAAGAATGTTCTCACTTGCTATGTGGTTCATTGCACTTAATCGTGTTACAGTATCCAGATGAAATCCAGATCATTCTTTCATTGTAAAAATTGCGTTCTTTCTTGCCTTTATTGAATTATATTGAATTTGGAAAAGAAAAACAAAAATTATTCTGTTTTTAAATGAAACATTTCATGAATATTTTCATATTTCATTTTCTTCAAAAAGATTTGAGAAAACCGCTGCTACAAGTGTCCCAACTGACAGCTGTGCAGTTAAGAACATTCTAAATAGAATTTGTCATAAATGGCACCAGTTCAAAATATCATTAAGAGAAAAATTCATTACAATGGTACGTGTGGTCGTCTGCAAGACTTTTATGTTTTTACAAAGCAGCTCAAACAAGGTTTATTATCACTGGTCATAGTCACGGTGTCTCCGGCATCAGTCAATAGTTGAGTTGGAATGTGCAGGTGAGATTCTGGTAAACTTACCAGAATCCATAAACAGGTCATTCGCACACATTTTATTAGGTTAAGTTTAAGTTTCACCAAAACCCCTCTCACTATACCTTTTACATTACTTTTTTTTTTGGTCATAAGGCTTTACATTTATTTCTTACTTTAAAGGTACAGTATATTCTTAAGAACCTATGAAACCTTTGGAATAATTAAGAATCGGTGACAGATTGTTGTTAAGCTTACTTGCCTCTGTTTCTACACCATAGAAGCTTTCTTAACGATTTCTATCAAGAAACCTCTTAATGAACTCCACTGGTGGAATAGAAATGTTCCACAGTTATCTTTACTGTTGACCTTGTGCAGCTGGTTAACTGCAAAATCCTTGACCTCCTTCGTAAAGTACCTTGAAATGAATCAGACCATGATACGAGACAGATATTTTTAACCCAAAAAATTGGTTGTAAAGAAAATAATTCATTCAAAAGGAATGCTTCCCCCATCTTCACTGAGATCAAAGCCTCGTTTGAGCCCTAATTAACAAAACTAAGGCCGATTCCAGACCTTCTGGCATTGGATAGAGCCTTGGAGGTGCGGAGCCGAGATTTTCCACAGATTTAAATAATTAATATGACACCTTGAGCTCGGTGCAGAAAGGAGCCTCCATGTTCGAATTTAGAACAACGTCACTGCCAAGTGTAATGCCATTTGTATGGATGAAAATGAGTTGGGTGCGCCATGGCAGGTTCATTGTATGGCTTTCTAGGGGGATCAACAAATGTTAGGCCCTTTTGTCATGCTAAGCAGTCACTTTCAGCATAACTTTGTAAACCAGCTTCTGGTCCATCCTGGTTGAGGCAAGCTGCCGGAGGGAGTTTGTGGTTGGTCATTTTATGGCTTTTAATCCTCTTAATCCCCGTTAGAAGGGGGCTTTCCAGGGAGAGCTCTGCTCCCCGAGGTCCTTAGGATTCAAATGCTGCGCTTGAGCAACTGTGTCATTTGATGACAGTGACAGAAGGAAGAGGCTTTGACTACTCTTCACAGTCTTGGGTTTGGAACACATTTCACCACACTTCGTGTTCTTCTCCTTCGGTTTGTGCTTATGTTTCCTATAAACCTTACCCTTCTCAGCCATGCTGTCTTGAAACGTTGTCTGACGGAAAGGTAAGGTAATATGGAAAGTATGTATGTGATCTTTATGCAAATTGACCTTCTGTTCATCCAGCATGGAGGCTAAGACCTGGGCTAATCCAGCTGGCTTTATTCAAATTAATACTTTTTGTGGGATAATCATAGTGGGGCACTCCTTTCCACTTCATTATTGCTCCATTAAAGATGATGAGGAAGAGTTGATCAAGACAAGTTAAAATCCTACAATTTCACTTAACAAAATAACTGAACCAGATCTGATTGAATAGATCATTCAAGATTAGTTCTAATAATTTAGATAATGACTATTGTTCAATTCCCTTATAATCGTAACCTTTATTTCAATGTTTAATTTTCATTCAAAATGAACATTCAATTACCAGTAGTAAAAATGTTATACGTCATGGGTATGGGAACATCACTTTACAAATCTGGTCAGCTGGAGGAGGAGAAGACACTGCCAGACTGGCACCAGGTCACCATGAACTTCTCTGATTTTACATTTAGCATATAACAGAAACCATTTTTCAGGGAATATGTACTGTGTATTTGCTATTTATCTTTGCCTTGACAATATTTCTTGGTACAGCAGGCTTATGGTTTTGCATGTTGGATGTGACTGGGGGTTTGCAGGGGTCACTTGCTCTTGTAGTCATTTACTGCAATGCAACAGGAGCTGGCTGTTGCCCCAGGAATGCTGCGGATTTCCAACTTCCGCTGCTCTGTCACTCTTGCGCTTATAGTTGGTAGCTAGAGACAGTGGCTTTTCCAAAGAATAGCCATGAGCATACACTGTCTTGGGGATACTACCCATGCCAGAGCTCTAAAAGAGAATCATAATTATGGGCTGTCTGCAGGACGGTTGGAATCGGATGTTTTTAAGACACGCTGTGAGGTACAATAACTGTCATCGACAAAAAGAAAGCTCTTTAATGAACAGTCCATTGAACACTAAGGGCCTTTTACATTCTAGTCCCACATTCCGCTTGGCATCTGTATGTCTCCTTCCTCTTTTACTCAGATGTTCCATCAGGTTCTACAACAGCAGAGGCACTTCTTCAGAATACCTATGTGTAACTGGCAGATTGTTGTGAAACAATCAGACACTAAAGAGCTCGATGGTTTACTGTAGATGCAAATGAGTTTTTTATCACTCAAATTCTATTCCATACGCTTGACTCGGTTATGTCCCATTGTACCTTCTCTTTCAAATCACAATCCAGAGCAATATTTTTCTGTCTTGTCTTTGTGGGGATTTTGCACTGAATCTGGCATTAACACAGTTTGCAGTTCCCAAATCCAGTCCAGTGAAAAACAAAAACATATAAAAATGCATAATAAAGAAATGACTATCTGTGCTTTTAGCGTTGTTAACAGATTAAAGTCTTGAAAATCCATTTTGTTTTGTGGAACATTCTCACAATGCCCCTTTTAAAGGGTTTACATGCATCATGATACAGGAAAACAAACACACGCTTGCAGACACAAACACATTCACTGCACTTTTTCTCCATTTTTACCATCAGCACAAGTCCATGATTTGTTTGCGATGACTGTTGTGCATGTCCCATTTTAATTTCAGGTCAGGCTGCCAAGATCAAGGGAAGCTATTCCCTAGGTGATGGATTCATTCACTTAATCTTTGTTACACCTGTAGGTCACAGCAGGGGGTGGGGGAGCCGATAGCTCCGAGAGCGCTGCTGAGCGCTAATGGGGGAAATCTGCATGTGAAGCCCAGTCCCTTGGGGGAGGGGTGACACTGTTCGCGGCGGCTGGTGTTTGGCTGTGGTGGGGCCTCGTTAGCGCTTAATGGGCACAGAGTCTGACCATTTCTTCATTATTTACGTCAGGTTTCCCTCACATCTTGGACAGAATAATTTGTCGCCGATTTGCATGGTCGTATGTTTGCAGTCAAACTGGGGGGGTGGGGGGGGGGGCGGCTCATGGGAGCAACTGGCTCCTGCTGGCCAGATGCAAAGTGAGTTTGGCTGGGGGGAGCAGTTGGCCTGGCCGCTGCCTCTGGCGGAACCTGGAGCTCTCGCTTCCCCTTCAGGAAGCAGGAATTTAAATTACTGCTGCTCAGACACTGCAGTCCACTAAACACTCATTACTGCCCTGGACATAAGTGAGATGTTTCCAGGAGGCCTGTTTGTGTG
Organism: Scleropages formosus; assembly: GCF_900964775.1. NCBI lineage: Eukaryota > Metazoa > Chordata > Actinopteri > Osteoglossiformes > Osteoglossidae > Scleropages > Scleropages formosus. Next base: position 8,915,054 of record NC_041819.1, on the reverse strand, counting down.
GCAGATAGAGAGCACCATGTAGACCATAATAACATTAACATACATTGCTGAACTGCTATGTGGATTTATTAGCAGATCATTTTTTCCCTCCTTTTAAATTTCCCATCGCCAGCTCTGCTAGACACCCTCATGCTTCTTTGTCTGTGCACATGTCCACCAAAAGAAGACTGTGTGATGTAAACGCATTGTTTGTGACAAGGCAAAGATGATGTGAAATTATGCCCATGAATACATGCATGGGCCCACGGCGACCTGTACAGAGCAGGCTGATTTCCCAGCGGGCCTGGCTGACATGTTTGGTGCAAGGAGATGTGCAGATCCCACGTGAACCTGATGTCATTCTTCGGTGTTCAGGAAAACACATGAAGCAGCTCAATAAGTGTAACAGCTGAGCTGTCCTTGGGTTTGCTTTTATCATAGTGAAGCTGTCCTGTCTTCTGGGGCGTAATGAAGACCTTCCTTGTCGTCCACTTTCTAGCAACCTCTGATTCTGATTCACTGGAGCAATCAGAGGGTTAAATACATGGAGACAAGGGACAGTTTTAAACCAATAAGTCTCATCTGGTGTTTAAATCATTCTAATTGAAGATATACTGCATACAGATACAGTACAGATATACATACATACATATATATATATATATATATATATACACTGTACATTGATGTCTGAATTATACTAGGAAAGTCTTCTTGAAGCTTGGGTATGGGAGGATCCCTTTGCAAATTAGGTCAGCTGGAAGCGAAGAAAACACTGCCAGACTAGCAACAGGCTGCAATGAATTTTTCTGACTTGAAGCTTCTTGAATCTTCAGTGCTCCACTCAAGTAAACATTGAGCTCAGACATCAATAACACATAGGGCTACCCAGTTACTTAAAGAATCTCTCCCATAGCTGAAAGATATCATATCAAAAATTATTTGTGAAGTGTGTACTGTATTGAATTTGAATGAATTACTTCACAATATTTCTATGAGAAGTTCAAATGTCTTGGTTTATCATTTTTATAATTTTTTGTTCAATTTTCTTTTTTCTGCTTTATGTTGGAATAATTTGGACGGGATATTTTCTCAGTGGTTTAAAAAAATTCCAGCCGTTAAAATAGACAGGTGGAGCCTTATACTTGAAGCTAATTGGTCCATCTGTCCTCCTTTAAGGTGTTTTTTTCTCCAGTGAGTCACAATTAGCCTATTATACACACACTTGAGTTTCACAACCATTTTATAGAGCATTAACAATAATTTACAGCAATCTTAATGGGGTAGAAGTAAGTAACTGGTGTGGTTGGCTTATGTTTTATGGGTTGTGCTTTTTTTCTTCCCTGGGCCTGCTTTTGGCCTCTGGTGACCTTGAAATTCCGCACAGCCAAGTTGCTGATATTAAAACATGGTAACCTAAGTAATGTCATATGCTTCACATGAGAGCTTGCCCAGGCCAGCTGAACTCGTGCTATATGGCAACTCCTGACTACACTTCTGAGAGACCCTACATTCCCACAGTCCCTCTGGGTGTCTCACGGAGAAGGGGGTCCTTCTGATCCACGTTTCATTGAGCTGATTTGCATTGCAAACAATCTTTACTGAGATGTGAAGGTCTGATAGAAATTCCAGGTTCTTCCAAATTTTTTGCTGACAAGGACATGTGCATGAAAGGGACTTCCCCTGTAAAAACACCTATCTAGATTCTCAAGTTGAAAAGCGTCTTATTTATGATCTAAAGTAAACATTATTTGCATCACGTCGTAAAAAGGCAATTGTAAGGCTACATTTCGATTAGCCATGTTCCAAGAGCAAGAAGGAAGCATGCGTACATCAACGCCATCATTGCGTCCCAAATAAGGACACAATAAGCACCAACGAACACGGAGAGACACTGTATGTGCTGCTGCCATCAGCACATTCTCTCGGAGACCTCCAGAGCAAGGAACCTCTGGCTGTTATCAAGAATTAATTGACCACATGCACCATTTCATAAAGCACATTCATTAATTAACAAAGCTTAAAAAATTAATTCTTGAAATCTGCTTGTATCAGTAGAATTGTATTTTGAACAAAAATACCATGATCCACCTGAACTTCATCTCAGTGGCCATTGTATGTCTCTGGAGAAAGCAGGGGTGGGTTGGAGGGGCTGAGGAACAGGAGCACACCTGCTGCACTTGTCATACTAAGCCCTTGTAGCTCCAAGTCGCACATCCTGTTGTGACACTGCTCTTGCCCTCCTCTCTATTCTCTTAGTCAAACTCGCTGGACCATCACATCTCAGTTAACTCATCAGACGCCCTTATTTCCGGGAAGGAAAGACGTTTCCTGCCGTTGCTAAATTGTGCGAGTTAAAAGCAGGCAAGGTCTTTACTCTACCATCTATGAGCGTTGACTCTGGACATTTCCACTTTGAGTACAAGAGGTGGTGCGCTTCAGGTTTTTCTGAACAATTCCACAACATCGTTCCGCAACAAGCCCCACTCCGCGAGCTGCTCCAGCAGCAATGAGAAAAACGATTCGTACTTTTACTCCGGATTTCAAACCCCTCTGCCAATTCACCCCTTGGTTCTTGAAATCATACCACGGAATACCAGCGATTGTTTCGGTGTGCGCGTTTCATTCTTTAAGGCTTCGCATGCAAAGAAACACTTGTATGTCTTTGCCTTTGGACACTTTATACTGCTGCCCTGCCTCATTCTCTGCGGGCAACATGCGTCGGCTATAGTTCCGAATCCGTAAAGTATTCTAGCAGCTTTATCCTTTACCAAAAGTGTCTCTGCTTTCTCAGTATCACACAGTTAATCTAGCTCTCCATTTCATCCCTATTCTCACCCCACCCCCAGCCCTTCTGTTGCATCCTTTGTAGCTATTTGTCTTCCCAGCTGGCTTCAGAACAGCACTGCTAGCTGACAGGACTGCGACTACAGCGCTGGAAAGCGTTTCTTATGTGTAGTTTCGCTCAGTAACAATGCCTTGCATGTTTCGCTGTGATCTCTCCTTCAGTAAAAATAACCGCATCCTGAAGTTATTTCAAATACGACAGTCGATCCTCTGGGGCTGGACTCTACTGTAAGTAGGTGCTGTTTGTCGTAAGCACGTTCCGACGGGAAACAGACGGCACGCTCAAGGGGCCGCGGTATCTCTCCATCGTCGTGGTTTTCGTGCCGAAGCATTTCAATTAGAGCAATGACATGTCTATGGAATGATTATATTTTCCATTCAATTATTTTCACACTTCTAGTCTTCATTATTTGCTATTATTTGCTTGAATAGCGCGAGCCTGGGGAAGCTGATTTACAGCGCCGTGCCTGGCGAGCACCGAGAGGGCTCCGTCAGATGAAAGCGGGGCTGAAAATTGACCTGTAACTCGGCTGCTCGGCGTGACAGTCTGCCTTTGTTAAACCTCTCTGACTCGTCACATCAAAAGATCTCATTATACCTCACTGTCATTCACATTCAACGCAGGAGTTTTTTAACGCCGCGCGTTTTCTGTAAGAGCTTGAACTGTGTACAACGGCAATTCATCTTTGCTCATTTCGGGGGAAAAAAAAAAAGGTCTTTACTGAAACGACAAATGTCTTGCTCAGAGCAGTGAAGGAAAACGCTGACCCCAAATAGTCCGGTGAAAACCAACAAAAAAATTGTTCCTTATATAAATACATACATGCACATGAATCGCATAACCTCATGATTTTTCTGACCACTGCAACTACCAGGGTAGTTTAGCTTCAGCTCCATGCCTCTGTTTTTCACAAAAAGTGCAATTTTAGTACAAAAACTTGCAGAAAATATTTGGTGGTTAACATGCCTTTAACTAGGTTTCTGGCTGCACATATTACAATGTGTCCCAGCCCAAATTGAAAGTTATGCCACCGGCTGCACTTCTGCTGTCATGCAGCAGTTTGTGTTTATCTGTGATGGGCAGCGCAGGACGGCAGTGGGATCATGCAGCTACTTTTCAAAAAAGGATCCGTAACACGCCTCACCGCTGTCATCTACCGTAACAGTATAAGGTTGGTCATCAGTGCCGGTCAGTGTGAATGATAGAGTTGAATATTGGCTTAGTAGATTTCACAGTCTGCCCTTTCTCATTTCAAGGTGTCAGTCCAGCACTGTTCCAGCTACTCAAACATGGACATGTGCTGCGCAGATGAGATCCTCTCCTCTACTGGTATAAGCCAGTATAAGACTGGTATAAGTCGTGAGCGGGGGCGACTCATTTGTTTTGTTTGTAATTCACGGCATGGCCTGTCAGGCAAAACAGCAGCTGTGGAGCTCTGAGAAGGCCTTACAATACTGATAGTGTCACGCATCACAGAAGATGACGTGGAATGGGATAAGCAGAGAAGAGAGGAGGTAGTGGACTGGCGTCATCTTGCCTGCATCTTCTGACCGGTGCTGACATTTTACTGTTAAGTACTTTAAAAGGCTGGTGGAGCTGGGGATGCATCCTTGAGGGAACTTCTTTTGACTGATGTTAAAACATGTGACCTTTGTAAATAGTGACATGTGTGGTCATCTTAGAGAATATTCATCCGTATGTGCTCATGTGTTTCTGCTGCATTTGTAGCAATAACAGCGACACGCAAATCTAATAGTCCAGTGTTATAAGTACACCAAATTCTATTGTACCAGAATTTCCCATCGACATTTATATTCTCGTTGCTGTGCACAATACAGAAACAACATAGAATATAGATCAACAGCAACAAGGAGGCATGCCTTACAAAATCAATATAATTAAAAACTCAGACTGATATTCATTCTGGTAATTGCCTTATGCCTTTAAAAATAGTCTAACGCTTTTTTCTGTTTCAAGTCAGAACAGAGTGGGCTTTTTATGTCTCTAAATTCTTTTCCCTAAGTATCCGCAATTGGTCTCAGAAATTTTTGAGCTGTGACAGAACGTCATATGACTTATCTGCATTTTTTCCCATCTCACTGGAACTATGAAATTACACACCTCATTTAGGATTGACTCTTGACTGGTTCTTTTGATCTCTTAAAAGCTCTATGAGTGTATTAAAACAGCAGACAATTTGATATTGCTGCACACTGCAGTATAATTCAGCATGTGAGTGTATGCATTCATAGAGCCTTTCAAGGTATGCCATGGTAGACAGTGTAAAAGTGTGTATTCTTATTAAAATGAAATGGAAGTAAAAATCTTTTCGTAGCATACCACAAATCAAAGTAGATTTCCTGCAGTGAAGACATCGGAGGACTTGTGCACTGTGGAAAGCATTTACTCAAATGCCCTTAGTGTTTGATAAAATCATCCAAAAAACATAAATGCGGGAAGTTTAGCTTCTTCAAGAGGATAATAAAGAGAAAATCATGAAAGGAATTCATAGTGCATGAAAACTGTGCATGGGTCATTTTCAAAAAATGTTTAAAATGACCACTGATTGATAAGAAACATCTGCTTTATTCTGGGAATCACTGTTTTGACCCTAGGGATGAATTACAAGCTTCAAACTTTTGAGTGATTCACAAAGACCTGTATCACAATGACATGCTAAGCCACAGAAGAAGATCACAATGTGAGTGAGAATGACAAACTGCGTTGCTCCTTATCCAACTTGTGGCAAGACATATACAGCAGGAGCAACCCGTGCGAAAGGGAAGGACTTTAATACCTGTTCATCTAAGAGCGTAATGCAGTCCCATCAGAGTTCGAGTTTCACAAACTATTCAGTATAGTTTCACACTTTAAATGCATCTCTTAACACCAGCCTGTGCTGTAATTCACAGGAGTGTATGTAACTCTGTAATGGTCTTTGGGGTGATAACTTCAGTGCATACATTAGCAGTGTTCAGCATACCCTTCTTATTACTGGACATAAATGGTTAATCTCAAATTTCACATTCCTCAGAGAAAAGCAGTGCTGTATTTGGCAGAGAAATGAGCTTTATCAATTTACCTGATCCATATCAAGCTCTCACTGAAGTCATTTCAGGGCCATTGACTGTGTTGCAATGGGATTCATAGATGTATACGTTTGTCACAGAGACATTTTACCCAGCAATTTAAAGGAAGAGAAGATACAATGTGAAAGGGCATCTAGCCATGGGGCATTTAAAACAGCAGGCAGTCCTGATCATCTGCAGAACCCGCTACACATCAATGGATGGAAATGAAGAAATCTCAGTTTCAAAGAGCATGCCAATTCAGTACACACAAAATTCATTACACAAACGTACATCTTAGATAACATAAGATTTATTTTTGAAAAAAACTTGCATTTTTAACGTAGCCACATCGGTTATTGATATAGTCTAAATCCTATGCCTGGATGAAATTTCGCAGTAAAACCAAAATATATGGACAATTTTTAGAAATTGATGCAAAATACCTGAAAGATATTATTACTATTTCTCTTCCCTTATTTTGAAAAAAATCAAGTTATTTGAGAATCAAAGCATGTGAAGGGTATAACAAACCCCCTGGCACACGATCACTACCTGCACAGGACGGGACTGTACATACTGAATTCTTGAATGTGTGGTCTGTCAGTAATTCTACTTAACAGTCTGTTAATGCATTTGTGTTCTTAAAGGTTTGCTCTATCGGTAAAAACATTTGCAGTGACTTCATGTCTTCAACAGTCATAAAATATAGCACAGCCAGTGTCAATAAGTAAACCATAGCCATCATTCCGTAAGCAAGTAATAATATTGCTGGATTTTCTTCATAATGTGATCCTTCAAGTTTCTTAAATATTAAATATATTCAGGACATTTTGGTGTATTATAAATTAATGTCATGTATTTTAACTACTGTATTATATTTATGTGGAATACCGTTACCTCCTAGCAGTACCTAAATAACTTCATTGGGCTGAATGATGAAGTGCTCATGCATCTGCTACATGTTGCTAGCAGAGGGACGTACAGTAAGAGTCAGTTCAGTACTGGAACTAAAACTTCTTTGGGAATCACATGTGAGGCTGTTGTTTTCGACAGGAATGAGTGTGTTATTCAGATATGAACGGTGATCTTAGAATTTTGCAGACCAGTTTAACTCTAGCATTTAGGTCACCAGTGTAATTCCATCATGAATAATGCTTTCAGGGTTTAGAAGTGAGTGAGAAGCCCACCTGTTCTCAGGTGCGTTGCTCACAGGAAGAGAGCTCTACAGTACACTTTTAAATTATTCAGCTTCATGCATGAGCATATGGTCACATTTTAACCTAAATTATACACGTCAGAATTTGCGTTCATCTTTCTGATTAAGTCTGAACGAAGAGGAAGCACAAAATCATATTAATTACTTGTGAACTTTTCAAGGAAGATGAGAACACTTGTGTACCCAGAAAGAATACTCAAGGAAATTAAATGTTAAGATAATCTAACAGGAAATTTGTAGTCCATTGTTTCGCTGTACATGGAGTAAGATTCGCTTTTATCGTTACAGTTGATATCGCAGCCTCTACTGTTGCATTCTGAGGTTCTTTTTTCAGTTTGCTATTTAACATTAAAACACATCTAAATTACTGTCTGTCTGTCATACAAAACAAACTGCTTATTGCTCTCAGTCCAGACATCCTTTGTAGCTCCTCAATAATGGGTGCGGTGACTGGACAGAGCAGTTTTTTTCTGTTATTTTCCATAAATAGCTGCCAAAAGGTGTAATGTTTCAGTGCTGGTAACCAAAGAGTCTGAGCAGCACTATATAGCAAACATTAATATATCATATAAGCGAGAGAGCAGGCAGGTAAAAAGCAGTAGTTCACTGAATCTCATCACATATATATTTGTACATATTTAATATAAAAAATAACTTAAGATTTATCTTGATTGCAAGCCTCGGTATACTGGATAAAACAGACAACTACAAAACAGGAGTGCCCTGGTATACTTCAACCTTTCCAAATGAGCAAGTGAATTAAATTATGGTGATTTATTCATAAATTTTAGAGATTATTCAGACTAAGATTATTCAGCTTTGATACAGCAGTGTTTGCTGTGAATGTCTGGCAATTAAAAATAATTGGGGAAGCTGGTTTGATTCTCCACCTTCCGAAGAGGTATGACCTAAAGAAGGATCATTACACACTGAACAAGTTGAGAACATTATATGGCAGGATCTAGAAGACTAGACACGGGCTCATCAAGATGAAAAAAAGATTTCCAAATACTGAGCAGTTCAGTTGCAGTTCAATTCAGTCAGGCTCATTTCTCACTAAGAATCTTAAAAACATCAGTCCATTTCACTCCTAAATATAACCTAATGTAATGCGAATATATATTTATGCTTCTTAAAATGTTGATATACTGTATACAAGGCAGCATGCAGAGCACGCTCCATTGCAAACTTTGGTCACACATGCTGCATGCATTAGGCTGGATAAAATACATTTTCAGTGACTAGTGAATTCTGTTATGGGTATTTTGTCAAAAATCTGTGTTAATAATGTCATAAACTGTTGTTTTTTCCCATCAGACTCAAAACTCTTTCTTCCTTGTGCTTCCTTGGATATGCTGAAGTTGAGACTATTTGATACGCTTGCTCCTCACTGGGTCGGCCCAAGGGGACAAGAACAATTCAGTGAGACAGATGTGGGATCACTGGCGATTCTGCTCAGGCACTCGTGGACAGACGGTCTGCTCATCCATCCTTCTACCCCTATGCATTGCTCAGGGTGATGACAAAATTGAACAGCTGGCCAACTCAGCCTGCACATGACAAGCTTGGGCTCATCTCTGAGGCCTATTCTTCAGCAGTGCCGCAACAGGGCCTGCCACGACCTCATGTTCATTAGCTAACACAAATAAGGCACAGCAACAATATACAAAGGTTTAACATTTTGGTTTGTCTGCACTGCAGAAGCGTAGCCTAAAACAAAACAACATAGAAAAATAAATAAAATAAATCAAAGTTTAACTCTGTGGTTTCAATGTTACAAGAGAACATTTCTCCGAAACAGCCAAACATACAATTGAATGACTGCTTATTTAAAAGCCATGGGTTTCCAAATGCGACTTTGACATGGTGAGGTATCGTGAAGAGTTTAATTGGCAGTGTCAAATCAAATCTGAGAGTTAGAAAACAGACAAAGTCTCAACAGAGTTTTTAACCTCTTCAGTTTTGCTGCATGGGACAAAAACAACTTGATTCAGCTCTGCACCAGCCAACATAACTGATGCTAAAAAGAAGAGCCAGTGGAGTCTAATCTGTGCCCCCTTTAAGAGTCATCTCAAATTTTCCTCTACAAAAAAACACACTTGAACAGAAAAATGCTGTATAACCTCATTATATCTGTTTGTTTTCAGTACAGATGAGCCTCTGAGGTTTGTATTTGCATATGGATTTTACTCACAAGACCATTACACACTTATGAGCTGAACAATTCACCGAAATTGCTTTTTCCCGCCGTAACTCTTGTTTCTATTGAGACTATCGCACAGTGACTTATATCACTGTCACATTCTGTATTTTAATTACCTGCAATGCTATTTATGTTGCTTAATTTAAAAATGGGGATTGTCAGTATTTACTGCCATGTATGTTACTTTCAAATTTCAATTCAGTCCTTTCTGCTGTATTTTGCTTCAGAGCAAAATAAATAGACATTGATGAATGAAAAGAGAAAATACCACAGTGAGACTTTTATGTGTGTTTTATTAAAGTATTGATTTCTTCTAGATTACTGTTTACAGTATTTTTATTTCCTGTGGGACGGTTGCTTTTTTCAGAAAACTGCAGTCATTTAATGTATCTGTTTTTTTCCTCTTGAGGTAAATATAGTTTGCTGAGCTGAAGATGAAGACAGCAAACCTTGCATGTATTTGAAAAAAAGAACAATTTCTCTCCCAGTAATCTTTAATCTGATTAAACACAGTTCCCTTCAGATGCAAATAGCGTCACCTGTGTATTGTGCTGGTACCGGAATATAAAACAGAACAATGAATTTTGACCTTTTAAAATAAACGCTCTCCATTATTCATTTCTGCTGCAAGATTTTATAGAGTGTTTCCCAAAAGTGTTGCAGTCCAACGCAGCTGACATAATAGTTCTGATCCTTGCACATGGTTCCAGGGAAAAGGCCATCTGAGCGCAATAGGCGAAATACAGTTGGAGGGTAAATTGTCTCTTCTGACTCACAGCGGAGCGTTTCCTGCGCAAACATCATGTTGTTCCTGGAAGGCCAGAAACACCCTTTAACGATCCAGAGAGGGCAACCAGGCACTGTCATTTTGAAATGCAGCAGTCTGCCATAAAGTTACACTAAAAATACGAAAGTGGTAGTAAATAACTGTACTGAAATCCAAACGGTACGTTTTAACTGTGTCTACACAATATTTATAAATGGAGCCAAAATCATGAATGCTAGATGTTTAAAGAAAGGGATATAATCCAGACGAGTCATGCCTGTATGCGTGCTGTGATATGTGTTTCATGTGTAGTACAATGTGCAGCAATGCGCACATTATATATATATACAGTATATACACAATGTGTACAGTGTATAGCATGTAGAGTACATAATGTGTACAGTGTATATAGTGTACAGTATATAATTTGTGCAGTATATAGCATGTACAGTATATAGCGTGTACAGTACATAATGTGTACAGTATATAATTTGTGCAGTATATAATGTATACAGTATATAATGTACACTATGCTATGTACCACTACAATGGCACTCAGTATATACTTTCTGCGGTCAAACAAAAGGACTTAACAGTGAAGAGCGATGCAGAGCCAGTGCTGTGAACAAGATAATACCAACATAGCTACTTTTCAACTGTCTCCTTCCCTACAATGTAACGTTATTGCGCCGCAGTCTCTCGTCTCAGAGCTGCGCCGCCGCTCGTGCTGGTATCAGAAGGTTGTTGGTTCGACTCCAGCTGCTGCACCACTAGTACCCGTGGTTGAACTGCTGACCCTGAACTGACACGTCGGGAGTATCCTGCGGTCCAAATTAGTAAATCAGTGTAAAGTCGTTGATGTGACACTGTCACTGTACGCATGGTTAAAATTAAAATATTTGTACTTGTTAAATTATCATTTTGAGGAAGTAACGAAATTAAACAACCAAATATTAGTAAGTAATTCATCAATAACGGATAAACGCGAGACATCTAAATCCATTAATTATACCTGAATATGTGTGCGTATATAAATTCTCGTCCCGAGGACATTTCATTTTCGGTATGGAAATGCTCTTATAACACCTCTGTACATTTTGACTACTCCAGTAATACAGTGTTGACCATCCATACGTCGTCGGACAAAATAATCTTTACGCAGTCAACTTGAAGTTGGCTATCTGTACAGTAGGCTCATCACTTAAAGAACGTTACGTAATGTATTTGCGAATATTCTATCTATCTATCTATCTATCTATCTATCTATCTATCTATCTATCTATCCTGTTGCTTAATAATACAATACATTAATTATGGATAAGTTTATTAAATGTATACAGTAATATTTAATAATAGACTAATTTGCTTCATGCCAAGTTGGGCTAATTTATTACACTTAGAACAGAGTTTACTAAAATTCGTACTGTAGCGCAGCCAAATTAAAACTGATTGTGAATTGATTTTAATACAATAGCAGTAATTCTTGCACAATGGAAATGCATCAAAAAAATCTGGAAATGGCCCAGTAATGCGACCGGTATTTAAATACATAAGGTACGTTTTGTTGTATGAAGACTGTATTTACATTGATTTCTTTGAGATATATTTAGATAAATTCCAGATGTATAAATTCCACGTATGATGCAATTTTGAGAAGCATTTCACAATAGATATTTAAAAGGATTAATATCCGTTGCTCAGATTTCTTGCAGCTCAGTATATATTAGAAAAAGGTTCTTTTTTTTCTCATAAGTCTGTGCGCAGAAAGTTTAGTATTGTCAAGTACAGTAGAAAATGCGGCACCGTAAGTCACATGTGTCGTATTCCTCTGGAGCAGAGAATATATAATTTCACCATCAGCTTCAACGAGCATCCTGCACACAAAAATCACCGTGCACATTAACTTTGTTCAGCTTCTTCTTATTTCCTTTTAAATGAATCTTTCATATATTTAGAAAATAAGCAGTGCTACATGTACCATTCCTGTAGGAAGTAAAAGAGACTATTCGGGTATAAGCGTCATATTTGAACGGTTTTCAGGATTTCAATATGTTTCACGTGTCTGTGCGTTGATATAAAAGCTAACAAATGGGTTATTGAACGGATCCGATGTGTGTTTTCTGGGAATGGGGACGGCAGGGTGTACCTAGAGCTGAAGAGCAGACCTGCGCTCTGGTGACGCGCTCCCACGGGACAGGAGTGGGACTAGAAACAATAACTCCCCGGGGGACTGATTTAAATTGCGAATTGATTTAAACAGCACGCATTCTCAAAGAACAATAAAGCCAAAGCAAATTAAATACCATAATTAAGAATACCCTCAGGTTTTTGTATCTGAGTTTTAAACTTTAATTACTGGATACATTGTAAATATCCACATTTTAGTGGAAGAATAATACAGCACTAAATTCATTGAAGCTTTTAAATCAAGCTTTTGGGAAACGACCCTCCGAAAAAAAGTAATCCGGAGGAGACGGTGATGGGAAAAAGGCTGTATTTTAAATTTAAGCCTCCGCACTCAGTGCCAGCGCTACTGAGTGTTCGGATGAGCGCAGGTTCGAATCACGAGAACCGAACAGCGGAAGCGTTAAGAGCATCAGAACAAGGAGGGATCAGATGTTTTGGATCACTTGTTTTGGTACCTTTAATATGTAGATAATCCACGTCAATCGGTGTTTATTCTGTAAACTGCTAGCGATTCGCAATGGGACATTCCTCATTTCGCTGTTAAAAAAGGCGCTCTACCCTTCTCTTATGTATATTAATATTTGCCCTCTTATTAAATTGGGGGTTTATTTCACAGATTACATAGAAGGCACGAGAAGAACCTGTGGGCACAAAGACTGACGGCCTTGCACAAGGAGTTAAATGAGAGTAAGGAAACCTTTTCCCCCGAAAACACTGTGGGGTCTTAACCCAAAACCTTCTGGACAGTTTGTTCGACTACAACAGTATGGGAAATAGCACTGGAAGCATTTGGGATTCATGTCGTATGAGAGACTGTGTTTATTTTTAAAGAAAAACATTTAAAGGATACATGTTGCGTTTTACAGAATTCATACACATAAAGTGCTGGTTAGCAACAGTGAGTATCAAACAGTTGTTTGAAGTTTAATAAAATATTCATATTTTTCGGATATCACACCACTGGACGACCTGGAGATGAGAATTTGTTTCATTTTCCCGCACACCTACCAATACACACATACCTACTGCGTTCTATCACATAAAATACCCCAATTAATTCTATCCCTATTATTATAAACATAATGGCACAATTATGTTTATTTTCATTTAAATATCATTCGAAATGGACACGATGATCTTAAAGCAAGGATGTAATAGTAAGGAATACAACGCTACACCGGAATAATCTCGAGTTTCCGACTATTTCAAATAAATATAAAGAAGGAACAGAAATAGAGTTAAAAAGAAAAATAATTACATTCAACGAAATAATATTTATTTTTTTACAAATAGCCAAAACAAGAATAGGCCACAATCTTGCGGGATTATTTCTAGTTGTTACTAATGAATCTCAGAAAGCAACCAAAAACCATCTCTTCTATGGGAGTTAAGTACTTCTGCGGTATTTAATGCATTTATTTTCCAAGATGTTATTTTTCTGGTAATGCATCGTTATTATTCGTTTCGAGTTGAGCCGCCCTTCCAAAGAAAAAAGGCAAAACTGTTAAAGCAAAAGATGGAATAAAAATAAAAATGAACTCGAGGTAGGACTTTGGGCTGAAAAATATCTGAGATACGATGTCAAGGAGCCGCATTATTCCATAAGAGGGGCTAAATCATTGCCCTCTCTCCGAAGAAGCGGGACAGCGGTTCCAGGAGCGCGTGGCAGCGCACGGGTGGCTGCTGTGCTCTGTTGATTAACACGTTCTTGATTAACGCACTTGAGTCGCGCGCTCCGGGTCGCGTCCAGCTTGTTGCCTCGCAGCATAAGAGTCCGTGGTTCGAACCCCCTTCCTACTGCAGTACCCTGGAGCAAGGTACTGAAGTGAAACAGCAAGAATACACTCCTGCATAAAATCATGGGTCCATTATCCTGAAGTTCATTGTTTAGGGCTGTTATTGGACACACGATTAAGGCACGTAAGCCTGGGATACTACTACTACTAATAATAATAAGAATAATAATGCAAATCATGATTTATGGAGACAGCGTGCTGCAGGTTCATTCCTGGGAGCTGAGTCGCTCTGCTGTGTTTAATGGCTCCAGACATGGATGTGGGGGCCGGGCCGAGGTGGCCACGTATAAATAGAGTGCTGTGAAAAAGACAGACTTGAGATCAGATGTAACCACCCCGAACATCCCAGAAACACGGCGGCTGCGAGGAGGGAGAGAGAGAGGACACGTCCGCGCACGTCCCGAGTGGATTTTATGATCAGGACCCGTCCCGCGAAGCGCTATGGAGGAGCTCCGAGCTTTTGTTTCGAAATCCTTCGACCAGAAGACCAAAGAGAGCAGTCAGGACGGGATCTCGTACCGGGAAGTTCTGGAGAGCGGCTTGGCGCGAGCCACGGACCTCGCGAGCCCGGACTTGAACCCGAAGGGCGTCACGGACGCGAGCGACCGCTGCGTCGTGCACGCGTGCAAAGACCACGCAGAGCTGCCGAAAGACAAGCTGAGGGAGTTTCGTGTCGCAAGGGCTGCCGAAGGTATGTCCGCAGCTGCTTTTTTCGTCGTACGGCGAGCGTTTTCACCGCGTGGCTGCTCGCTTCGTGCGCGCGCGCGCGCCCGCGCTAAACCGCTCGCGGGGAGCGAGTGCGCGAGACCCCGTCCCCGGTAACTGCGCGTTGCACGCAGCCGCGGCCCGAGTCCCTGCTGCTGCGGGACCGCGTTAATTAAGCTTTGAGATCTTCTAGAAGACGTGGTGTGTTAAAGTTGATCACTCACTGACACCGAAGGATGAGTGTGAGACCGTGGAGCGCAGGCCTCGAGCGCTCACTCTCAGTCTCGCCAAAAAGTTACACTTGCGCCGCGCTGAGAAACGTTCAGAGAGGCGAATAATCAGTTTTAATTAATGACATACCGCAGACATAAACCCTAGGAATGCTAACATTTAGAGTAAGGAATGGTCATTACGCGCTGATTTAACGGGCGTCGGGGTTTTTATAATAATGTCATTACAGTACCGCGTTAACATAACATTGCGATAAATCATCGGCAGACCTAATGGTTTAAATGTGTGTCCCTTTGCGCACAAGTTTACACGCGTTTGTGGCCATCAGCGAAGGGTCACATCAGCTCTCATTGCTGAGTAGCTTCACAGTAACCACTGAAGACTGTTTTACTTTCAATTACTTCATTCATTAGACGTTTTAAAGCAGAAGGATTTTTCATATCAAGGAAACAATACCCGTTATCTATTATTTTGTTGACCATAAGTAATTGTGAAGTAGGTGTACTCGTTTACTTGGCTTACCAGGGCGCACACAGTGTGTACGTTTAAAAATGTTCAAGGTAGCCTGTAAAAGTAAGTAAAAACTGTTACACTAGTGTTCTACAGCAAATTGCTTAAAGTTTAATTTAGATTTTAAGGGACTTTTAATGGACCAGGACAAATGGTAGAAATCATGACTTAAGTGCGTAACTGTTAATGTAATACTAATTAAAATTAAAAAAAAAAATCAATAAATTATTGTATATCACTGTTTTGCGTATTCTGTACCGTGTATCAGTGCACTTCGAAATGAGAATTCTTCTCAGAGTATCAGTATGTATATCGCATAACTGTACTCGTTTATTTTAGTAACTGTCTCAAATGCACTGCTGTAGTAATTTTAACAACAACAATATTATTAGGGTATTCATCATGAGTACCTTTTGTGCTACTTTAGTCGTATAACAAGTACGACTTAAAGTTTGCATGATGAAGAAGCGGTTATTGCTATTAAATCACGGCAAACTCAGTGCTCCGCTACACACACCGAGCGCAGTACAGTATTTGCTATTATCGAGGGCCGCTCGGTCGCGACGGCGGGGCGCGGTGTCCACGCGCGGCATCCACGATGCACTCCGTCCACGCAGGGATATACGAATGCAAGGAGAAGAAAGAGGACGTGAAGTCGGAGGAGGAGGAGGAGGCCCACGGCCGGCTGAAGCAGAGGCGGAGCAGGACCAACTTCACCCTGGAGCAGCTGAACGAGCTGGAGCGGCTCTTCGACGAGACCCACTACCCCGATGCCTTCATGAGAGAGGAGCTGAGCCAGAGACTGGGGCTCTCCGAAGCCCGGGTCCAGGTGAGCGCAGCAGGGGGCGCGGTGGTGGCTAAGGCCGCGTAGACCCAAGGTTGCAGGTTCGAATCCCACTTCCTGCTATAGCGGCTCTTGCTTGGGACCCTGAATTCACGCAGTAAGAGTTTTCACTTACATCGTAATTCCCTCCGCGCGAAGGACTCAGACAAACGAAGGCATAAATTACTGTATATAAAAACAATAGTAATAATATGGTCGAAGAAAACAGTCACAGTCCACTTGCAGGATCAGGTAAAGTTCGGGTTGTTTTCCACATAAATTACGCGTTTTTTTTTTTTTTTTTTTGTCTCCCCATCTGCACAAATCTTTAAATGCAAGCAAGCGTTTGTCCAGAACTGCAGTCCATAGTTCGTGTAATACGAATGTAGAATGTATTTTTTATGTTGCAGGATATCACGCAGGGTATTCTAAATGGTTCCGCTAAATAAACAGACCGGTATATCGCACATAACATCAGCACAAAAATTATAATGCACTGAAAAGAATAAAAAATTGCCGAAGAACTTTTGAAAAATCACGAAAGCAGAAGATAAAATGAACAAAAGACATATAGATAGGTGGATCAATGGACAAATAGCAGGACAAGTAAAACGTTTGGAATTTAAACATTTTACACAAGCGGTTTCCCACGTGTCTAAATTAGACCTACATAACAGCTCCGTATCATGTGAATTAATAAACGTCATAATTCAGTTCAGTTTAATGTTACGGATTTCGTTTACAACGGATTCCGTTTGCGATGAAAAATATAACACATATTGACATTTAAACTTAAGCAAATATCCCGTGGCTTTGCCTTGATAAAGTGCCGAAGAGGTTATTAATTTTGGAGCTATGGTTTTCAGCTTGATTAATATAAATCTGTTTCTCATTAAATTAAACAAACCGCCCTTCTAGAACAAAAGAAGACTTTTTCACTGACTGAGGAGGTCAATTTTCTTGAGAGACGGATTTAAAACTGCGCGAACGAAACATATCGGCTCGCGTTCCTTTTATTTCTTAATGTATTTTACGCAATAAACGGGCAATCGTTTGAATTTTTACTCTAAAGCCGGGCCTTGAATCATAAAGTATTTTTTGGAAGACACACACCCTACACGACGGACCCCGAATTACACCCATTCTTACCGAAAACGTGCTTTTGAAACTCCACTTGTCTCGGATTATATTTTATTCATTTAGCTGATGCTTTTCTACAAAGCGACTTACAATGTTAAGGTTACAATTATTAGGAGTTTACAACTATTTATCCAATTACACAGCTGGGTAACTTTACTGGAGTAATTTAGGTAAGTACCTTGCTCTGGGATGCTACACAGCCAAAGGGGGGACTCGAACCTATGAGTCCAAACCAAAGGGAGCAGCTCTAACCACGACGCTACCAGCACATAATAAACACAAGCGATGGGGTGTAACTCGCAGAAATATTTTGTGTATTTCTTATTTGTATTGTGTAGTTTCGAGCTGCGCGTTCGTGTTTTCAAGCCTTGAAGCGCTGCGCTATTTTACGTCGACCTACTCTTTCGTTAATAAATCCGTTCAAAGTGAATTCTGAAATATGTGACGTCACATGTCTGATATTACTGCGTGTCTACAGGCTATACTATCACCACACAACGACACATGTTGGACTTTTAAAACCACCAAGTTGTGGGACACATGGACTCCCAAGTAGATATGAAATTACCACCAGTTTGTTTTTTTCAGGCTGGTATGGGATTAGCTCAGATTAAGATTAAGATTACTATATTTATCGCCTTTAATAAAAATCAATATAAAATGAGGCTAGTAGTATACTACAGAAACGCAAGACTGCATATAAAATGATTTTTATATGGCTACAAAAAAGTACTATAGGCAAAGAAAATCTAATATGCAATAAATTGTGAATTGTCCTGGTAGTATCGTAATTTTATAGCTGCAATTAGAAATAACGGAATTGTTAAATTTGGTGTTGGTAGTAACAGCTTGTAATTTACAACTTTAAAACGCCACGATCACTTAAAGCCACTTTATTTACAGCTATTAAAAGATTTATAGCTGTGAAAAGTATAAAAGGTGTGAAAACAGTTGTGTTACTCTGGCCCAGTTTTACTAGTGAAGCCTCAGTTCATTTGATGCGGATGATTTTAGGGAAAAAGACGAACCACTGAGTCTGAGTCGAAGTGCTTCACTCTGCCAGATATACTGAGAAAGGGGAGCAAAACTCAAGTGCAAAATTAAAATGAACATGTGTGGGGTTTTTGGTGGTTGTTTGACTTGCAGGTATATCTATGACACTCATTTTTGCAAATGATTAATTGGACATGTTGTGACACAGCACAATACGCAAGTTTTTGTAAGGCCCAATAATGTTCTATTGTTTAAATTATATACTGCATATATAAATATATAAAAGTGCATTAAAATGCTGTAAATGTGAAAATAATAGCAACATATTTTTTTTCTAAAGAATATACCTTCTATTTGGATAAAGAAATTTCACATTTTTATTAATGCAATAGGGGGTGCGGTGGCGCAGTGGGTTGGACCGCAGTCCTACTCTCCGGTGGGTCTAGGGTTCAAGTCCCGCCTGGGGTGCCTTGTGACGGACTGGCGTCCCGTCCTGGGTGTGTCCCCTTCCCCCTCTGGCCTTACGCCCTGTGTTGCCGGGTAGGCTCCGGTTCCCCGTGACCCTGTATGGGACAAGCGGTTCTGAAAATGTGTGTGTGTGTGTATTAATGCAATACTGTCACTGAGATATCTTTAAAAATCTTGTTACGTCATTAAGTTTCACATTCAGTGTCTTTCTTTTTTTTAAAGGTCTGGTTTCAGAACAGAAGAGCTAAGTGCCGAAAACAAGAAAATCAAATGCACAAAGGTAAGTCATGTCTTTCAATATTAATTCAGTGTGATCATTCTGACTACATAATATGATACATATTATACACTAATATGATAAATAATATCACACACATAAGAAATCTCATTGAAATAATATTAAAGTTTAGACCTGAGCCACTGTATTCCCTGAATAATGCCTGTTAAAACATTGCCTTCTATTAAGATATAGTCTAAGACTTAGAGCTTATTTGCCTAACATGCAGTGTATTACTAAAAATTCTCGTTTTACTGTGGGAGAACTCAAAGCGTACAGTATCTGTGAGCTGATAACTGTCACTTTTCCCAGGTGTAATCCTGGGCACTGACAGCCACTTGGATGCTTGCAGAGTTGCTCCCTATGTGAACATGGGTGCTCTCCGGATGCCTTTTCAGCAGGTAGTTTTCTGTACGCTCGGATTTTTGATATTTGCGGAGTACTAGTTAATTTGACTTCAGCCTTTAAATGCAACGGTCACTTTCTAAACGAGGCAAAATTATATGTGCACGGTGACCGTGAACCGCATAAGCTTTTAATGTGTAAATAATCAAGCATGAGTGTGCACAGTGTTGTGTACACTTTGCTAATTTGCATGTTTAAAGCTAAAAATGCTTCAGAACTCAGGAAATAAGGAAAACCCCAAAATATAAGGAAAACACTGGACTTGCCAAAAATTTATTTTAGGCACTTTTGCTGTGGTTTGTGGACATTGCTGGCCGGTGCTGGATCACACACAGTGTGTGTATACAGCTATGGTATAAATTCATCCATGCTCGATCTTCAAATGCTGAAAAATATGGGAGTTTTGTCACTATGGTGGTGTTGTATTGTATTCATCGCTGAAGTGTAAATCAAGGCAAGCATTCATAGTTCAACCTATGACCCCAGGGACTAGCAGACATATGCAAGATTAGAGATATTGTGAGATGTATGAGTCCTTTGGTGTGGATATGTGTAGATCACTTAGAAAGTGCTCCTAATTAGGCCTGGACAAGAAAGCTCAAGGGGATAAAAGGAATATGAAAATAAGGATTTGTACATACTAATTCAGTTGCGGTGTAAAGACTGTTTTACTTTAAAGTGCGAACTGCGTTTTGTGTCTTGCAGATGTTCACCACCTGTTGTTGCAACACTTAGGTGTCACACACTGTTATAAATGTTTTACATATTTTGTCTAGCATTCTATAAAAATGCAGACTAGTGTGATATGGTGTTTCCTTTTAAGGATGTAAAATGCACTGAAGCAGAATAAAATGAGCTGCATAAATGTGTCAATGCTGTGAATAGAAATTACGCACTGTTACACGAAAATAGTTGCTGGTTATAATTCTGTTATTATGATTTCTATTATCTAAAATGCTAAAAAGTATTTTATGGAAAAATCTTTTACAGTAGCTGCTGAGTGAGCGAGTGAGCGAGCGAGGTACTGATGTATTTCGGTATTAATTCCCATACATGATATCTTTTCATGACTTCATTTAAGATATGAAACAGAAGTCGCTTTACCTGAAAGTGACATGTATCAGACTTTAAGATACTGTGGTACTACAACAAGTGCTACAAATCGGTTTGACTCTGTATCGATTTTTGCTCAGGTACAGGCTCAGCTACAGCTGGAAGGAGTTGCTCACTCCCACCCACACTTGCATCCTCACCTGACTGCTCATGGCCCTTACCTGATGTTCCCGCCTCCGCCATTTGGACTACCACTTGCGTCCCTAGCTGATTCGGCTTCGGCGGCGGCGGCAGCGGCGGCAGCCGTGGCCAAGAGCAACAGCAAGAACTCGAGCATCGCCGATCTTCGGCTCAAAGCAAGGAAACACGCCGAGGCGTTGGGTCTCTGACAGCTGCGGACACCTCCGATACTTCGATGACTGCTCCGCGTGCAAGTCTGAGCTTCTGAAGCCCGTGACGCTTGCGACTAGAGCGAAATACAACCAAACAAATCCAATGGTCGAAGAACCAGTTGCCAAATCATCCACTTGTAGAAGGCAGAAGATAATGCAAACACCAATGAAATGGCCTTTTACTCTCTGGACTTTTACCGGGCCTGTTTCAGCCACGTGTCACAGGACTGAGTCTAGTCAGAACCTTTTGGATAGTCAATATACTTTAAAAGCGGCAAGAAATAGTGCAGCAGAAGTAGACTATTACTGACGCTTGTTGAAAGCTTGTCTGATTGGAAAGGCGTAGGGCTCTTAACTCTGTGAAACTTTTCGTACTGGCCTCCAACCACTGTGTCGTTGCATCTGCCGAGTGCACTTGTATGAAGGAAGTGAAGACTGTGTTAGGTTTACTGTGCCGAACAGTTTTTTTTGCTTACGTTTGACAGCCCAGCACTGTTATTGTCCTTGGCACCAGCTGGCGCCATGGGGTTGAATTAAAATGAAAAAAATGAGACACACAAGGACCGGAGAGCAAATTCTCAATGTTTGAAGGGAATTTGTGTTTTGGTGTATTTTTCTGCTGAGCATGACTCGGTTGGACGAATTGATCTTGTCCTTTGCTGGTGAAAGTGCTCCATCCAGGGAGCGGAGGTGAGAATACTATTTGCACTCACAGTCCTGTGTCACATTGTTTACAAACTATGCTAACAAGCAGCTGTTACTTCTAAATAAGGGAAAACAATGAATATATAGCATTTGATATCAAAAACGGATAAAGGGTAACTATAATTAACAATGTACAAGAAGCAGTAGCGGAACTGCAATGCAATTGTCCAATTAAGTGCAATACTGTAAATATAAAATGTAATGGTCTTATTATTTTTTGAGAATGAATTCAATTCATTAATCGTTACCTGCCACAGTTCCTGAAGTTTTATGGAATTCCAATGTAATTTTTTATACATTAAAAATGATACCTTGCCGAGGTACAAAAAAGCACTTTTAATTTCACCAAACAGTAGAGGACAGGATCTGAAACAATTACTTGTGTGCAGTATTGACATGGATGAAATTATTTATTTATTTTTTTCTTTTTTGTAATATTTAATGAGTGGAAAGATTACAAATGTATTTTGATACCCTCGATTACATCTTTCCCCACAGCTAATGCATGCTTTATACTGGTACACGTAAGCAAACAGAAAATTTTGTCCTATTTGTAGTACAACACGAAGGCTAAAAATGTGTCCGTATGAACAGAGTATAAACCTTTCCATAAATTAATTTGAAGGAAATTATTTTTGTTACAAACTGTTCTTAAAATAAAAGCACTATTGTTGCTTCTGACTTGTCTTTGAGCTAAGAATCCTAATGTGATCTACCTCTAACAATAAATCGTTACGATGTTACATTTCTTCATAAACAATTTCCTTTATAGTTTTCTTCACACTTTTTGATGTCTGTTGCTCATCTATGTTATTTTTTTACTGCTCTGTAAAATATTTTTCTACAGTAACAATATCAAAAAAAGATACTCTGAAAACAGCCTTTACATCTTGTGGCTGAATGGAATCAGATCTTCAAGTAAGTTTGCATACCATTTGTGTACTTAAAGTACCACATTTTTAATACGTAAAATTTTTTTTACTGATATGCAATATTTTATAGTTTTAATTGTCATGCTATATTATTGCATTGGTGTACATGTATAGATTTATGAGTCTTCAGCTCCTAGTACAAGATGACATGAAAAGAGGAACAAATGTCAAAATGCTAATAAAAAGCTATAAGTCGATGGAAAGAGTGGAAGGCATAAAAGATATAGGACAGCTTTCAGCCTGATTTGTGAGAAAATGGTCAACAAAATGCACATAAGTATTTGTATGGAAACACACTGTTTAAATACTAAATATTTTTGTGCACTGCAGTCGTGTACATAAGACAGAACAAACTTTTTTAGCACAACCACATAATGGTCAAACAACACCTGGGTAAACTGCCTTGCAAATTGCTGCACAGCTTCCTTTTTTCCAAACAACATATCATAATAATAAAGCTTAATATTTCGTAATCACATCTTTTTTACAAAA
This sequence comes from Scleropages formosus, assembly GCF_900964775.1. Taxonomy (NCBI): domain Eukaryota; kingdom Metazoa; phylum Chordata; class Actinopteri; order Osteoglossiformes; family Osteoglossidae; genus Scleropages; species Scleropages formosus. The sequence continues at coordinate 8,891,862 of NC_041819.1, read as the reverse complement.
ATGCACAGTGACAGTTAAGCAATACAGAGAAGTAAAATGCAATTTTCAGTTCTGCAACCAAAGCTGATCCTCATAACTTTTGGTGGGCTTTTTTTTCTCGCTTTAATTATGAGAGCCGACAGCGCTCAGGCCACTCTGTACATAAAGTTAACCTTAATGCTGACGCTCCTTTTCTGTAGTGCGGTGAATTCTTCTGGAAACTTCAGTCTGAAAGAAACATCTGTTTTGCTTTTGCAAAGTCTTCCACTATTGGAAGTCTCACAGTTATGTACTTATTCACAAGGTGATCTAAAAGAGCACTTTATTTCTAAAATCAGATGTAGATGTAGCTGTTCTGAGTTGCGTGTAAGGAGCTTGTTATCGAGATGCACACTATCTTCTGGTACGCATTTTGTCTCACATCATTTATGGAACTGTTGACTATCAACAAGACGCAACGTGAGAAACTCATCGCTGCTGTGGCAAGTTTCTTTTTTGGTCTTTAATTTTTATTGTTTTCACTTTTTGACGCAGTCATGTGCCACCACTTTTTGTTTTTCTTTTGCCTTTAACTTTGGGTGCCCTTCACTGCCCCCTTATGGCCAAATCCCCTTTTCACCCAATCATAAGGAGTCTTGTGTTTTTACTTTGTTGTGTACTGATGTTGAAGTACAGGCCAGTGAAAATCATAGATTGCAACACCAGTAGTGTATGGATGTATAGGAAATCCATTTGTGTTTGGATTTACCCACGATTTAGATTTATACTTAAATTAATATTCATAGACTTTTTAAATTATCATACGTTTCTTTTTTTCATGAAACACTTAAAGCGTAGTGGAACTAGTAGTGTTTCTGAATACAGGCTTCTCTATTTCAGCTCAAGATTATTTACCTCTTTCCATTAACTTGTGCTCATCTTAACAGTGAAAAAAGTATAAAAACTGAATTAATAGTTTATGATTCAAATCAAACTATTATGAAATCAATGTAATCAAACATCAAGAGAAAACTGCAATAATACAAAGAGGTAACAATACTATGAAGTATGGAAAACAGATACAGTGGACTGAAAAAAATTAAACTTTGTATTTTCCTTAACACTTTGTCCTGGAATTAGACAATGGTTTGATTTCTGTCAACAGAGAGATAGTGTAACATACTTGTAAATAATATAATGTATGCAGTAAATAATCATTCTGTCATTCATTCACCCACTCACCTGCTGTGAAAGCACCAATGGCTTGGAATACGAAGCCTTCCATAGTTCATTAATTCTCAAAGGAACAAGTACATTTTCAATGTATCTTCATAAAATGCTCTATTTGGAAAAGCCATTTTTAAAATTTAATTTCCGCACCAACCTGATTTTTACATCCTTCTTTCTATAAAGGAAAATTCATCTTCCAGCTCTTTAACACACAGTCATGGTTCCACTCCTCCCAAATTCTGCAATTTTTTTTTTTATTTTCTTTTGATTGTGCCAGAAGAATTTATGTTATAGCTGTTATATCACAGATATAGAAAGAATGTATTTGTGATGTTAAGGAATCAATAAAAAGCATGATTTGTTATGAGAGTTCGTTGGAATGAACGATCTATGAGTGAAACCAGTTGACATGCAGTTGGAGCCATGAGGCAGTGAGATCACTCTTTCCCTTCATCTTCCCCCGCTCTTTGGATGAAGATTTACTGTTGGGTATGTGGCCTCGAAGTGATGTCTATGGTTTGTGGTGTAAAAAATTGATTGGTCTACAATATGGTAGAATCTGTTGCAGGGCAGACTTGTCATTATTCAGTTCCTTTGTTGAAGGAGCATATGATAAACCAGTCTTCTACCACAGTTACCACATACTGCTTTAAGTGGAAGGTACCAATATGTTTCTTGAGTAACGTATTGCAGTGGCTGAAGATGAGAGGGTTATGGGAACATAGTTTCTGCAACAAAATGGTTTCGTAATCCTCTTAGTGCGACGGTACTAAAAAAGAGATCTTAGTGTATTCCCATTTCTGGGTGCAACGTCATTGCTGTGATTCACAGGAGCACTGAGACTGGGCCAAAGACTTTGAAAGGGGAAAGAATTTTAAAAAAACATATAGTGAAGACAAGGCACTCGGTGTGCATGACATACCATACAGACAACCTAAATCCCACCTGAAACAATGGACTTGTATTAGAGATAACTTTTTTGTTCCTACTGTTAATTATTGCACATATGTTTGAGTTATTTACGTTTTTTTCCATTTTTGCCAAACACAACGTAGTCCATAAGAGAGATTCTACATTTTTTTAAATAAAAGAAAATATAATTCCACTACATTACTTTTCTTAAGAAGGGGGTGAGGTGTCGCAGTGGGTTAGACTGGGTCCTGCTCTCTGGTGGGTCTGGGGTTCAAGTCCCGCTTGGGGTGCCTTGCGATGGATTAGTGTCCCATCCTGGGTGTGTCCCCTCCAGCCTTACACCCTGTGTTGCCATGTTAGGCTCTGGCTCCCTGTGACCCCGTATGGGACGTGTGTGTGTGTGTGTGTGTGTGTGTGTGTGTGTGTGTACTTTTCTTTACTGACGTGAGAAAAATAGAATTCTGTACCTGTGTAGCCAGCTGAGAAAACAAGCATTCACAGAAACTTGGGAAAACAGAGCTGAAGTGGTAGCATAAGCACAACTTTTAGATCAAAGGATATTTTTCAAAAGGAATTTATTTTGGTTTAGTTTACCTTTAGTGTGTAATACCTGAGAAAGAGAAATTTTGGGGAGTTTCAACAGTGCGAAACTATATTAAAATTAACATCTCATAATCTTGCAGTATCAGGCTCCTAATGTGAAGGTTTCCGGTTCAAATCCCACTCACGAAGGTGCTACAACTGAAACACCTTTTAAAAAATGTACCTACCCTGAGTCACCCATGTGTGTAATACAAGAAAAACAAGCATAATAAACTGTAAAATGGTTGCATATGAATGTACTCATGGTTGCAAACAAAGACTAAAGGAAACCTTTTAGTGGAAGTATATTCTCCAGACTCTGCTGAGGCATAACTATGCAAACAACCTGAACAAAAGCAAAGAAGGAAAATCGTTTATTTCTACACTCTTAGTGACATAAGAGCTTCTAAGGCGATTAGAGACTGAGTTTTAGAAGCTCATGGCTATGGCTCCTGGTAGTAATAAAATCTGCTTTCTGAAGGTGAAAGGTCAGAATTAAGCAGCTGAATGACATTATCCACATGGCACATGGATCTCCGGCAGGAGTATATTCTGCTTTTATTGAAAATTGGTTGGCAGTTGGCTGAAAGAGCCAAGTGAAAGAGCTCACCTTGCAACCACCAAGCAGCTCAGGATCTGTGCGGCATCAACTTTGCCTACCGTGTCACTGTGTCCCCAACTAAACACATCCTACTCCGAAAACATACGTTCACAAATCCTACAATTGTTACAAACCTGTAGATAACTTCCTTCTGAGGAAAATAACAATAGTAATATTTTACAGGATCTGTTTCTGGAGGAAAACAATATATTACTTTACAATGTTAAAATTCACAGGCTAACCTTTGAGCACTAGAGTTATACAGTAAATGAATGTAGTGTACACTTGTTCACAGATATCTCTAAGTCCTTGTAAAAGAAGTGATGGAAAACATCGGAAACAATCATAATTCTTTGCCGACAACACTGCTGGAGCAAGTCCGTCCACTGTTGTTTCCAATCTAGAAGCTCATTGACCTTCTTGAACATCATCTTATAAAATCATTCAGAGGTCAAGATGGAATTTAGACAAATCCAGATTTGGCTAAGCAGAGGTAAAAATTTTTGTGAGCAATTGTATGTCTTAATCTGGGGCAGGCTCTGGATGAGCACCTCACCCTGACAAGAAAAAGTGGTTAATGAAATTGAGTGAGTGCAAATTATATGTTTTACATGGAAAGAATATTAAGAAGAAATGTACAACACATGCTATAAAATAATCTGACATTCCCATAATTACTTGCAGCCCAAGGCTAGGCCCAGAATGTGAAAAATGTGAGGTATTACACAAACCTTCATTTCAGCAGTGTTGTGAGAAATCCATGTCATATAATAAGGGAATAGTAGTACAGTTTATTTTTATATGCAAGAAAAGGAAACTGGCCAGGATGAAATTTGAGTGAATTCAACAGAAAAAATAACGTAGGCACGTTTTGCTCTTATTTACCTGTTGCAAGTTAATTAATTTTTACTGTTATGTCCAAATGTTACACTTCTGAAACATTTTTTCTGTCTTACTACTTTCCATGTCTTTCTTTGAGCAGCTGCTTACACAGAACAGTGTGTTTATACAGCTGAAGATATTTCTGCAATAGGCCTATGTCTTAAGTACGCTGAACATACACCACTCTAGTCACCCAGTGCCATTGCTGAACAGATCCCCTTCTGTGCGCCTATCCAATCTGCCCACTTCTGAGTTGAGCTGAATATGCAAAATGATTATGTATTTGTTTAATGCAATTCTAGTCCATAATTAAAGTTACAATGTAGATAACTTTTCATTTGCTGGAACTGAAAATTAATGAGTGTCTTGTTATTCTTCGGGGGGTGTGGTGGCACAGCGGGTTTGGCCGGGTCCTGCTCTCTGGTGGGTCTGGGGTTCGAGTCCTGCTTGGGGTGCCTTGCAATGGACTGGCATCCCGTCCATGGCGTGTTCCCTCCAGCCTTGAGCCCTGTGTTGCTGGGTTAGGCTCCAGTTCAACGTGACCCCACTTGGGACAAGTGGTTCAGTCAATGTGTGTTGTTACTCTTCTTTAAATATAAAGAAAAACAAAAAAAAATTTAAAGATAAATTATTTGGTTCAACAAGGGCAGTATACCCTGCATGGGATGTCAGTTCACCACAGGTTCTGTCTCCCCTTCTTATTTAATTTATTGTGTATTCCTCAGTGCTGGATACAGAGCCACATTGCGGTATGAAGTCATGTTTTTGCAAAGGAGAAGCCTATATTTGAAGAAGACTAATAATATTACTGTAATATTAACAGCAAAAGGAGACTGAATATGAGATAGAAACTTAGTAAATTTATGTGTTGTAATTAATAAAGCAAATAGTCTCCCTTCAAAATTTACTACAATAGCCAGCATTACAATAGCTCTCTGTTTAACCACTTATGTTTTTAGTTTTTTATGTTTTCATCATTCATGTAACCAAAATTGTACATTAGACACATGAAATTCACAGTATCTGAGTGTCTATACACATGTCTTTAATAATAATAATTGACACACTGCCTGAGCATATTTTCTCGTGGTGGATTTTTTTTTTTTCCTCATCAGTGGTGGTAACAGAGTCCAAACTGGTACAGACTGAGGGACACTTAATTTGTCCTCCTGATTTACACAGCAGTCTTCAACACCGAGGTTAGTAATTCCTCCACAAACAGCTCTTGCCTTCACTGGCGTGTCATTTTAGGAGTCATTGTACATGTTTAAATTGTAGTTTTCTTTTCTTTTTTTTTTTTTTTTTTCTGAGAAGTCAATAAACAATTCAGACGAAACAAGGGAAATTATTGTTGTTCTTTTCAGAATTTTTTCTTGGTATTACTACCATTCAATTTCACAAGTACCTGCACTTTACAAGTAAAGTAGTAATTGTTGTCTTTCCCAGCGAGCTCCTGCCCAGCTGCATGTCACTCATTGTAACTTGAAGGACGTTTGCAGTCCAGGTGGCTGCGATTGAGGCATAGACCCAAGGTGGTGTCACAGTTCATCTGAAGGGCTGTGAGCATGAAACTGACAGGTGTCTCAGGACAAGGGGCAACAGACGTGGGAAACTAGACAAAGGCTGATTTTATAAAGCAGGGCAGCAGAAATGGCTTAGTAAACGAAAATATGTTATTTCATTGGTAAATGTGTTTTATGTGAGAAAGAATATCATGTTATTACACTTAGAGCTCTGTTTTCTCATGCATTTGCAATGGAAAAAATTAAAAAGCGGAAATGTAGCTTACTGGGGCTCAGAATTGCTTTGAGCTCTTTTTAGAAAACAATGAAAAACAAACCACGATACTTTTAAAGTCAGCTAACTTTAAAAAAGGGAAACAGTTATTCTTTATTGTCATTTTTTTATATTTTAACTTGGATGGCGAAAGAATCACCATTGCATCACCGTGAGAGCGAAAGTGAAATCACAACTATGATAGGAAAAGTATTGCCTGTGTTTGTTTCTTATCCGCAGCATAGTCAGGTCTTTATAAATAGTGACCTTAAGAAAGTGTAACTGTACTGCATTAGGGGGTGCGGTGGCGCAGTGGGTTGGACCACAGTCCTGCTCTCCAGTGGGTCTGGGGTTCAAGTCCCGCTTGGGGTGCCTTGCGACGGACTGGCGTCCCGTCCTGAGTGTGTCCCCTCCCCCTCCAGCCTTACGCCCTGTGTTGCCGGGTAGGCTCCGGTTCCCCGTGACCCCGTATGGGACAAGCGGTTCTGAAAATGTGTGTGTGTGTGTGTGTGTGTGTGTGTGTGTGTACTGCATTATCGTGGAAAACATATAAGCTTCAGGGGTTCTGAAGCACGAAGGCTTACTATCTGTCCCCTCTTACAACATCTGGGCCCTTTTGTAAATATCTGATTTTGGAACATCTGATACTTTTTATAACACCTGATCTTAGAAGATTTTTTTCATGACATAAACCTAGTCTTAGAACATCTGATTTTAAATTATCTCATCCATTTTATAACAGTTGACCGTAAATCATCTGGTCAGTTTGGAACACCTGCTTGTAGAACATCTGATCTTAGAATATCTAATTCTTTTAGAACATCTGGTCACACTATGGCTTGGCTATGTTTCTTGCAGTTATTGGGTATGTTAAATTTATGAACAATTTTTTTTTAAAGACATTAAAAAAATCACAGATAGAAGATTATAAATGTGTTAGTCACAAATATATAAAATATAAGATATACAGTATACAAAACAATATTTTATGGGTTTGAATCCAGCTTGGGGTCGGTGGAGTTTCATATTGTTCCTGCTTTTTCAAGCTGCAGACTTGTACAGAAGAAAGCAACAGTGAACCACTTCTGTTCCCTCTCTTACGATAACATGCGAGTAGATACTACAAGTCAGCTTCAGCTCAATGGCACATTTTTCCATCCATCCATCCATAGAACAAATCAAACTTAACGAAATACTGTTCAAAAACAGATTATATTTCAGGAACTGAGACTGACTCCACTGCGCTACACTGCATGAATTACATAAGTATTTTGTATAAGTATTTATATACCAGTATTTTACTGTTTATGCTATAAGTATATATATCATACGCTTAGCATAAACCAGCAAAATGCATAAAGACTGATATTTTGTTTTAAAAGTCTTATATATAGTCTGTTATTTCCTCAGCTTCAAAAGGGTATAAAATTGCAGTGGAGCAGAAAAAGAAATGTTGAAAGGGAATATTACAATTATTCCACATTTTACCTGTCTATAACCCATGTGTAATTCATAAGAAGCTTGCAGTCAGTTGCAGCTGCTCATTCATCCAAACTTTTATAAAATCCTATTTTTTCTGCATGAATACATAAACTATGAAACCAAAAAAAAAAAAAAAGAAAAAAACCCATGCTGCAAAAATTTCGTGACATGTAGCTCCGTGGAATTGTACAAAAATTGTGCTACAGAAAAATAGCAGAAAAAATTGAATAGTCGTGAAGTGCGGATTTAAATACCTAAAACCTAACCTTATTTGACAATGAGCACAAGTTAGCAAGACACAATTACTGCCTGGGTGACATGGACAAAAGCAGACAGCCCTGGAAATAATTTAGTGAATTTTATTTTTAAAATGGTATTCAGATCCCTGGCAGGAGACCTAAATGGGAATAGAATGTTCGTGGCCACTGATACTCTTGTAGATCTATTTTTGGTTAAAATAGGTGTTCATGAAAAATTCATGAAGCATACCATACAGACAAAAATTGCTAATAACTATTCTGCAGGCAGAAATTGGGAGGGGAAAGAGAAAAATGTTACTGAACTTCTTTATAAAAAGGTCTTTGCCTTTTTTTCTTTGCTAATTGTCTCAAGACAGTTAAATACAAGAAAATTACTTTCAAGTGTTCCAGCATGTTCTGAAAAAGGAAATTTAAATTTTACCTTTAAAACAGCTGGGAAGAGAGTGTAGCAATTACCATGATTAGACTTTACTTGCAATGTTTTTTATAATAATTACACTATAGTTTAGATACTCTGCACTGATTTGATGCTAAAATACACATAACTTCTCAGAACATTGTGAATAAATGTATTTATAGGCTTTTATGGCTAAAGATGGAAAAAGACACCGTTGAATGTTATCAGAATATACAAAACGGAAACGAGCTAAACTAAATGAAATAAATAAATAAAAATTAAAAGACCTTATGTTTACTATGTTTTAAAGAAATATTTTGGGTGCTTTGCGACGGACTGGCGTCCCATCCTGGGTGTGTCCCCTCCCCCTCCAGCCTTACGCCCTCTGTTGCCGGGTTAGGCTCCGGCTGCCCTGCGACCCTGTATGGGACAACCGGTTCAGATGATGTATGTATGTATGTATGTATATGTATGTATTTGAGACTGCTGGTTAATGACAGATAAACATGAACCGCATCGTATAAACAAGTATTGGGCCAAAAATATCCATCCATTCATCCTCCATAACTGGTAGCAAAGGGTATGTAGCATTGCATACACTGTCTGGGGCACTGGTCCATTAAAGAACACACATACACACACAAAGGGCAATTCAGAGTCATCAGTTCCATTGAAACACTCCTTTGGATTGTGAGAGGAAACAGGAGCAGCTAGAGGAAGCCCACATGCACAGGGACAGAACATACAAACTCCTCATAGACCACGCTGGATTTGAATCCACATTTCAAGAGCTATCGGGCACCAGCGCTATACACTGCACCACAGTGCCCGTTGACCAAAAAAACGGAAACATCAAACTGCAGAAAATTAGGTAGACATGACACTGTTCATATTTTCCCTTTTGCTTAACATTTTGCCATAACATTCTAACATCATATTTAGTAGCACAGACAGGAAAACCTGATATTTGTACTCACTGCTGCCCCAAAGCGCACAGCTGGGATAATGATGAGACAGTACGCTCAAGGTCTACTTGAAATTCAGAAGCCTTCAAACACAAATGCTGAAAAAAGCTTTTCTGTGTTCTTTGTAAGTGAACCATGCCTGGTGTTACATTAGAATTTCAATATTAGTCTTAGGTCATGTAAAATCGGTTAATGTTGTCAAAGTCCTTCAGGGTTTAACAGTCCAACGGTGTCAACAGCTGTCTATCATTTTTTACTAAATTGTGATATATAAAAACTTGCCTAATTGATGAAGATTGAGCTGTGGTGTTTAAAATGTAGGAGACTATTTTAGTGCCTGTAAATATACACATTCATCTGAAAAAGCTGGATTTGAGAGAACGATTACATTTTCTTTCTTTTTAAGATGTTTCTCAGTATTTTGTAGCTCGAAAGAAGTGAATCCTAAAAATATTCCTGAACGTTTTTTGCTTCATTTGTTTTTTGTTGAAATCAAAATAATATGTTTCAATAACAGTTGGTTATAGTATAGGAAAGAATTGTACTGTACAACACTTTCACTTGTGTACTTTACTAAACAATTTTTTAAATCAAATTATTTCACGTCACAAAGCAGAATCTAGATACCTGGTATCCTCTAGACTTTTTGTTTGAGGATTAAAAAAAACAGATTGGATAAATTTCTTCATATTTTTATAGAACACCTAGGGACACACACATATATATATACATATATATATATATATATATATATATATATATATATATATAGGACACCTACACCACATGCTGCCTCAGAAAGACGATGGGCATCATGAAAGATCATAGTCACCACACACGGGCACCTTTCTCTTCCCTGCAAAGCGACTCAGGTCTATTCAAACCCGCACTGCTAGGCACAAGAAAAGCTTTCACCCCACTGCTGTAAGACTATACAACACTAACCAATGTGCCACCTTTAGTAACTAGAGTTGGACTGCTCCACCCAAGCACATTGGTAAATTACACTGTCACTTAAGCATTCTCATTCTCGTTCTCTCGTTCTGAGTTCTCTGGCTGTCAACTGGTATTATTGTTATTACTGTTACCATGATTTATTGCTATTGCTGTTGCACTACTCACTGTCATTGTCATTGTTTTGTTTGTGCAGTATTTCTGTTGTCTCCGTCCTTGTCCATGGTCTGTGGAAAAGAATTCAGGAAGAATTTCATGATACTTGTACATGTTACTTGTACCTATGACAATAAACCTGAACTAGAATATCTTTTAATATCATTTCTATAAAAAAAGAGAGAATGTGAGCCAGTCATGGACACTCACACACACAGAACTTATAACAATCAAAGTAAACAGGTGTTTGTTTACAGATGTCGTTGAAAAATCATCCTACAATCACTCCTAAGGTAAGAAGTCAGGAGACTGATTGGACATGTCACCCAAATGCTGAGGCTTCCAAACAGAGCTTGTGGTGCTTCCATAATTATTGGTCCTAATGAAGCCAGTGATCCCTATACATGTTTTTGAAATGGTAGGAAATTGTCGTAAAGTTTATAGCTGTGGGGACAGATGGACCAAGTAAGAGTCAGTGCTCCTCCGTCTGGACCCCAGTATTAGATTTCAAACAGACACAAGGACACTGGACCACCATGCGAAGTGGGAAATTCTATCGGGCTGTTCCAGAACTAACTTTACTGCATTACAGTCCTAACAATAGTGACCATCTGACACAGATTTGAGACTCCTGGGGCCTCATGTATATTCACCTTTCTAGTATCGCTTGTATTTCATTAACACTGATAAACATCCACAAACACTGTGAATCCTGCATGAGAAAGGTGGTGCAGTTTTTCGCAGGGTATTGATACACCTGTGGCTGCAAAGGGTGTCTAAACAATTGTGGCATCATTATAACTTGTTGGACAAGCAGACATTACAGTGAGATGACTAGATGGACCCCTGCCTCACTAGTGGACACAGCAGGGTGTTATTTGTATCACTGTGGACATTTTGATCATTGCTGATTCCATTTGCACGATATATTTTAGGATTTATCATTTAATGTGGAAAAAAAAACTTACTTAAAACTCAGTTTCAATCTCAGTAGTTGTGAGGAGGAAGGAGAACGAATATGTCAAAGAAAACATGAAGTTCTATAAATTGCAGCATGTAATTGATTTTTTTTTTAGTTTAATCCAGATCTAAATGTTTTACATTTACATTTACATTTATTCATTTAGCAGATGCTTTTCTCCAAAGTGTACATCTCAGCGAAAATACAATTTGTGCATTACATTAAGAGAAAGAGACATAGCTGCAGCCACGTGATTCATGTTTTAACATGTAGTTTAAACATTTGGTACATTGAAATGAAAACCAGCATTTTACCCAATATATTTTGATGTAGTCATCGCTGATAAAACAAACAAACAAATTTGTTTCAGCTCAGTGTGCTGAATTTTCATTTCCCTGCAGGGTTACTGAAGCGCCAGAATAAAATCATTTGCATTTATCGGAACACATGTACCATTCGGGCGAATGCAAGCTGGAAGAAAGTGATACTTTATGCACGAGGGGTATAAAAACAACAACAACAACAACAACAACAATAATTCGGAGAAAACAGGGACATGTCTGCTGTGTGAAGTCTAAATAAAACATGATGGCAGGTGTCCAATCTACTTTGCCTACTGCTGGATGTCTTTCCTCAGCTCCTTCATTCCTTCAGTGCAGGACTTTGGTTCCAGGGGTACACCTCCCGAGGCAGTGTGCTCAATATTATTCCGAACTGAAGAAACGTACACCTGCTCCCAACGGCTGCTGACTCCCAAATAAAGTGGGCAAGAGGCGCAAGTGTACATGTAAACCATTTAGAGTGTGTTGCCTTGCTGAGCTGGAAGTACCTGTTAAATTGTCTTAACACATCAGAATGTTTTTAAACTACAACACAATTAACGATGCTAAACGAATTGCAAATTTTTTACCATGCATGATAACATACACAACACAGCCGGGTGATCCCCAAAGTGCAACAGGGAAGTGCTGGACTTTTTTACACCTTAGCTATATGAATATTGTTGTGTGAAAACTGTGTAATCCTGGGACAAAAACTGTGATTATATCATTAAAAATTACATTTAGAAATATTTTAAACACACACACACACACACACACACACACACACACACACACACACACACACACACTACCTCTGAGAACCTCTGAAGCAGTGCTTATCACTTGCTGTGTGAGTTGGCTGGGAATTGTAGCTTCGCTTCCCTTTTTCCCTTTTAGTTCCCCAGCACAATTACTACAGTAAACTGGGCCATTTTTGGTGCATGCTCTGAATGTTTTAAGCTGCCGGACAGAGGAGCCAGGCAGCCAGAGGAAATTGCTTCCTGCTCATTTCGGGTCTTGTTTCCATTTCAATCCGTGCCTTGTTGGCATAAAAACTCTTGGCAAAAATCCACAGGGAGGGAAGAGATAGGGAATAAGGGAAATGCAGGACGTCCCTCCTACTGGGCCTCCTTCTCCAATTAATGGCGCTCCGGACAGTGTCGAATCTGTAGCGACACTAATTTTCATTCTGGCGGCACTGCTTGGGTGTATTTTCGTGGAATCAGGAGTGATTTTGATCTAGGGACAATTTAGCTTCATAAAGGATTGAAAAGGTTTCTGTGGCAAAGGTAGAGAGAAACTCAATTTGTTTCTCATCTACGACAAGATTTTAAAAGGAGAAAAATTGAATGGCTAACGTGCTGAAGACTGATTCTATCCCTCGGCCACTTCTCCGAAAGAGGGTGAATTGAGTTCACCCCCCAGCATACACATGCACTCAACCTGCGATTGAGAACCGCAACCTTAAAACTTAAACCAACTTAGAACCACCACTGGGAAAGTTACCGGTAACCCGTCAATGTTTTTGTCTCTACGACTTATGGCTTAACCTCCCAGTAAGTGAAGGTAAGAGAGGGGATTATCACAGCTCAGCACCCCAGTCTGATATGTGCAGTGAGCCTTGTGATTTGTCTCTTTGGAGTCTTTCACACTATAGTCCCTGCAGCAGGGAGAGGTAAACATTTCTACGTGACATGGAAATTATGTTGACGCAAGAAAAAAACATTCTGACTCCATGCACCTTGATGTCCCAATTAAAATATGTTGGAACCTGTGAAAAAGCTAGAAAACACTGCACTAAACGGAATTCAGGGCTACCTAGAGTGTAGGTCTGATGTTGCTAATTAACAGCAATGTGCAGTCAGTGAAGACAATTACCTTCCACTGGTGAATCGCAATCCGAGGTTCCTAAATATATGTCTGACATAAATGTTACACGAAAGAAATGTTTGGAATGTGACGGTCGCTACCAGACAAAGGATAAACAACAATTACTATTGTTCTTCAATTACCTGACAAGTTGTATAATGACCCTCTTCACACATTGTTTTAAGTTCTAACGTTGCAAAGGTTCTCACAGGCTCTGGATGTTTTGTGGAAAGTATTCAGTTCCTCTAAAGTTATATGAAGTACTAGTCTCATAATATCATAAATCTCTGTGTAAAAAAAACGCTGCATAAAACACTGCATATTATCTACTTTACTGTATTGACGGTCTACCTAATGTAATTTATTTTCTTGTGTAAGCATTTATGGGGCATGTTGGCTCCTCCAAAGGTTTTGTTAACACCTTGATAATCATGTGTTGTAGCATCCTGCAAAAAAAACAAGCAAATAGTCTAATCCAGGTCGGTTCACTTGCCAAATGATCTCTGGAAGCCAACTCATACCTGTCAGTTAATGAGTAATAGCCAATGACTCATTGCTCATCTGAAACCAGATCAGCATCTCTAAGTGTTTCTTGGCTGAGAATGTAAAACATTTTGTTCTCATAAATCCTCCTTACTACAACATGTTCAAACCTGAGCTTTTTCATGTAGCCCTCAAGTCTTTAAATCTTGGTCTAACCAGTGAAAAGAAAAACAATCAACATCACTGAAAACCACAACCTGTAGTGACCTGCTGTTGCTGGAAATCCCTTAAAGTGTGCGATTCCATCAGGAACGTCTGATTCCATGTGTTACTTGAAGTGGACAGAGGGTCATGCCTTGTATAAGACAGGGTCAGAGAGCAGTGGTGGACTGGGGGATGAAGGCTCTTCTGTCAGTCTCCTTATTCCAGCCCATGGGAATGGTTTCAGCGCTGATCACGTGGGGGCGGCGGGGGAGGTTAAGGGTTGGGCTGACGGAGCCCAGCTGACAGCCCCGAATGGCCGATCATCAGGTCCAACAGACTGCTAATTTAGAGCTTATTCCACATGCACATTTTCCATCAGTGAAACTGAGAGTCCAGCTGTGTACCTAACTTCTCATGAAACTACAGTTGAATGTCACTGGTGACGGTGACCAGAGTGACCAGAGTAGCCCTGGACATTCACAGCTGACTGCATATTCCATATTTTAGTGCTGCAGTCTTTAACATTACTAGTAGTGGTATTGTAATGTGTAATAATATTAAGCACTTTTCACAACATTTAACTGACTGAAAGTCTGATATATCATCAGAGGCCATCAGATTTTTGTTTGTGCTGTGCTAATAGGAATGCTGGATAAGCAAATATGTACGTAATATAATCACTTACACCTGAAAAAAATGTGCAGAATATAAGTTTTGAGATATTGATTGACCAACAACCTTCATGGAGTATTTAAACTTTAGTGCCATTTTAGGATTAATAAAGACTCGTCAACTTGGCAATAATTTGACAAAGAAGATGTTTTTATAGATATACATATATTTATATATATATATATTTATAATATATAAATATACATATGTTATATTTACATATATTTAAATATATATTTTATGACTGCAGAAAAAAGACCATACGATTTTTGACTGTTCTGTTATTTTAATAGATAAGCCTCACTTAAAATGGCTTTTGAGTTAAACTCATATGTTATCAGTTCAGTGAAAATGAAATCATAATTTTTTCAAATTACTATTATGATATTTTCATTCATTCACCTTTAAATAAGTAGGCCTCAGTGTCTCATTCTGATACAGATTTCAGATAGCATCACTCTAATGCTTGGTTATTGATTAAAAAACATTAGATAATTTGAAAAAAATTGGAAGCAAATGATTGTGAGCCAATCTGTTCAATGGGAACCATGGCAACATTTCCAGTAGTAAAAGAAAAAGAGGGTTGGATGTGATCTGAGCCAAGCCTGAGGCACAATGATGTTGTCATGATGAAGAACTTTTGGACAGCAATGCACACAAAGCTAGGACAAGCACTCAAATGTAGTCACGTACCACGTGCAAAGACTGTTTGCGGATCTTTACAACAATAATCACTTTAAATTTCTGGAGCGTATTTTGTTAAATTAAATACAGGATCTCGAGATCACTCCTTACCTGAAAAACTTCTAATGTAAAACTATACTATTATATAACATTTCCCAATGTTCACATAACACTTATATTTTAAACAAAGTTATGTCTACTATGTGCTTATCTGAAACATAACATTCTTATGTTGTTATTGCAATGAAGATTTCACTTGTATGTGCTTGTGATTTCAATGTGCAAGAAAAGTATGTTTAAATGGGTTCTAATTTATACATAATTAGAAATGGAATGGCTTATCCAATAAAAACAAAATACATATTTTTGAGGTGAAAACAGATGCTATCCATATGTTTGCAGGCAGGACTGTAGTTCTTATATAAAAAAGCATGGTGGCCTGTAGGGGGATGGGTTGGGTAGGATTACATCTTTTCAAAAGTATGGTGGGGGGGTTTCTCAGCAGAAAATAGAACTGAAAATGTTGACGGGTCTTGTGAAAGAAGCAAATATGCAAATGTCCCCTTTCATTACGAGGGTTTTCATCTTCTGTACACCTCCCCTAATCCTCTCTATTACTGTCTCAGTATGTCTGGCTCTAACTGGCTCTCACTCTTCAACAGCATCAACCGGTGTGAACCTGACAACAGGGTAAGAGGGGGGCAGCAGAAGAAACCCCCTTCTAAATGCATGCTGAGGACAAGGACTCATGGTAAAGATCATTCGTATGTAACCTACAGATTCACTTCAAGTTTCCAACCTATTTTATAATGTCCAAGCAATAAAAAAACTGATATTTTAAGTTTGGTGCTACGAATAAGTTGATACACTGGTTTAATGGTGCCTTGTGAAGTGAACCAAACTGATTTGAAACATTATTTCACAGCGCAAAGTACTCAGCTAAAGTTATGCAATTCTCTCGCATCAAAATTGATACACTTCATATTTTGCGGTGAGATTTATTTGACATTTGCGTAAATCCGGAGACTGTGATCTGTCTGCAAAGTGTGGCGAGATGTGTCTGATATGACGTATGATAAGGAAAACATGTTTATGTGAATTAAAACTTGTTCTCCTCAGAACTTCCGGGCTCATGGGTTACCAACAAGTAAATCAATTACAGGGATCTGAATAGGCCTCTTTTCCACATAGTTTACAGATAGTGCCCACAGGTAATGTGTCAGTATGTCTTTTAACAACAGGCTTTGAACCTGCCCATAAGTCCTCTGGGGATTCAAATGCTTCTTTTGAGAGGAAAAAGAGGGGAGAAATTAAGCTGTCCTATTGAATTGCTTGAGCATTAAAAGCACTAAAGCTTTCTCTGAATTGATCCGAAATGACTTCCAGACATCTCCAGTGATGCTAAGAGCAGATGATGCCAGAGGCAAACCTCAATGTGGAGTTTCAGTGTCCCCCACAGGCAGCATGTTGAAGAATGTGACTTTAGGGCTGATGTTCTGCCTTTTCATAGACACCTTTTTCTAGCAGTAATAATTGTACCTTAGGAAAATATAGATTTTTTTTTTTTGGTTAAATATGATACCAGTAGCTAGTAATAATGTAATTTTCGCTTTGCAAATGATTACAGATATAGAGAAGCATCTTACAAATGCAATGAAACCTTAAGTAGCACAAAATATTTAGATTCATCTTTTATTTCAACCGGAAATCTAGTACAAAAAATTATATTCAAAAATAGATTACAAAAATGAAAAAAGGTACAAAGTTAAAAATGTTGTAATGATAATATTTTAAATAAATAAAATAAATAAATGTCTTATCTTTTTGAGGTTTCCGCAGGACTATGAAGTTGTGTTTAAAATTGATTTTTACATCTGGAAACAGAGGTCATAGAACAAGTAAGACCAGTACATCTGTTCATATGGAAAACCAGGGGTTTCTTACATTAAAATGAATCACAAAATCTCTGATGCAAGATGAGCAACAGCAACTAATTCTCAGATAATTATGTCTGTTGCAGAACATCGGAATGAAATATCACAAGGTGCATTTTTTTTAAATTTGGAGGCAATTAGTTTTAATAACACACACAAATAAGGTCCCCAACTGCATAATTCATGACACCATGGTACAGATGTCAAAAATCAAATGCAGCAAATTAAAAGTAACAAGTCTGAGACAGCGTGATTTAATTAAGAGTCCGGAAATATTGTGCTATGCATAATTGACAGAGAACGTGCTCGGACACATGTCAGCCTTTTTATCTGCAGTGGATTTCATTTGTCTCATGCGCTCTAGGCAGCTTCATAGGGTTGCCTTCTTTTCTCTTTTGATTTTTTTATTCAAAACCTAGGCAAAATGGAAAAAAAAATTATTGAATGTAACAGGGCGACTGGAAGCAGTTAAGTTGGGCAAATCTAATGGAGATCTTTTCTGTTTAATTTCAGAGCCCTCAAACACCTATTTAAACATCCGAAGTAGTAAATGACAGATTTATATTCATGATGTCATCTTAAATCACAGCTGATAACTATCTATCAGTGATCTGAAGGTTCTCTAAAAGGTTTTAATTGTTGAAAAAGCCTCATGTGACCTCACTAGCAGTTTTTCTTGCTTTACTCTTGAAGCAGAGGCATAGAAAGACAATGACTGCGGTTTCTTTGGTCGATTGTTACATGTCCAGCTGCTTTTGCTTCTCTGGTGTAATCAAATAATCGTCTGGATATGCGTGAGGACAATTATGTTGATGTGTGAAGTATATGAAACACTTCCAGAGTTAAATCACACAACCTTGTCTGAACCGGTTCATTTCTTGTAGGTCTTTCAACTGGACAAAGTGAAACAGTTAACCAAATTAACCGCTCTTCAGATAATTGTTCTGATTTTGAGTTTGAGTTGTTTTTTTTTTGCTATAATGGAAACTGAGAGTTAATAAAATTGCTCAAATGTTGGACAAGGCCTCATTCCGTGTTTATGAAGGTTTCATGAATCACTGTTTACAGTTAGGATAAATAAATAAGCTTTTCCTGAAAAGAAAGCAAAAAAAACCATTGTGCTACGCTCTCTTCTCAAACCATGTATTGCGATTCCAAAAATGTAGCCACTTATATCTCTTGAAACAAGTAATCCCTCACTGAGTAATTGCAAGTGATGGAGAGACCACAGCTCCCTGCAGCACCATCGCCGACTCTCCATGCAGCTAATTGTAGCCAGACGCCGTAACCTCATGCTGGCCCGTGTCCTTCCAGCGACCTTGGGCCCTCTCACTTGGCCCATTCTCCTGCAGCATGTGGGAAAGCGTCTCCAGCTAATTGTACCAGTCTTATTAGAGGGGGAGGTGTGTGACTGCCATTTTATTGTGTTTTTTTTTCTTTTTTTGTGAAAGAATGAGCAGCTGCATTGCTTAAGGTTTCCAGAAATACACTTCTCTGCCTGGTGTGAAAAAAGTCAACTTTCTATGTTCCCCGTGGCTGTTTTCTTACTGCATGTGGTAGCCAGACTGGCATCCTAGACAGAAATGGTAGACAGCTGAATGAGCATACTCTAACTTGTTGGTTGGAAAAAGGGGAAAATATTATTTCAACTTCCAAGAGCTTGTGATAAATCTGAACCAGTGCAGAGCAATTTGTCTTTTCATCAACTGGTTTGCTGCACAGATAGCTAAAAAAGTCACAGTTTACCAGCAATCCCTTGACACTCAGAAAGTTTCTGACAGTGAACTCTACTGATGATTGAAAGTGTAAATTCCTAGAGGTCTGCTTGGTGGAAATGAGCTCAAGTTTTTAACACCAGAACAGATACTGCTCTGGAGTAAATCAATCTGAAATTAACTGAGGCAAAAGGTGAAAAACCTGAAACCACGAAATGATCTTCAGACTGTACAGTTGAGTAATCTGATGGTACTTTCCAGTAACGCACCAGGTTTTACTGTGCACTGTGAAGGAGGAAGTAAGTTTTTGAACCTCAAACATCTTTGTCTTCGTGCAGCTGTCTTCTGTGTATATGAGGTCCAAGAACTATATTGCATATGTGAAAAATTTGCAAGTTGGTATCAGAAACAGGAAAAAAAACAAATGCATGGTTGCTTTAGCACAGTGCAATGCTATGAAGATGTGATACAGCTATGTCACAGGTGCAAATAGCATGGGAGGTGTCAGGACCCACGTAGATGATGCCAGATAAATGTTACTCAGTACTGTATGCAGAAAAGAATTCGGCAGCCTATTGAAACCGCTGTTTATGAGCCTGCTATATTATAAGGTTGTGTTGGCTTCTCGATTCAGTGATAATCTGAGTCAGATCACAACTGCAGCACATTGATGTGGGAAAAAACATGGAAAATACTAACTGCTTAAATAACGAATAATGCTACTCTGCTAAACTGAGAGCACAGGTAATCATATGAATACTGATATGTTTGCATGGCATAGATGAAAATATTGCACATTTCTAATGTCTGAAAGATAATATTTGCTCACCTCAGCAACTAAAAAAGTGACATGTCCTATCCTTCTGAAACAAGTGGAATAAAGTAAGACAGCACCCACAACTGTAGGACTGAAAAAAGTGTATTTATTGCAATTTTAAATACATACATACATACATTTTTTTAGGTTATTTTTATGGCAATTATATACAAAATATATATAGAAGTATATATACTTCTATACATTATTTTATCATGTTTATTATTTCATTACATATTTTAATTTTATTGTACATATACACCATTATCTAATATGTTTTGAATACTTCTATTAATTTAATATAGAAGATAATATAATAATGTGTTAATTATCCTTAATCAGCTTCAATGGTTGATGATATTAAAAACAGTCAGTGTCACAGAAAACATCTGGGTGTCTCATTCCCCCTTCTGCATTTTTTGAGAATATGTCCTTTTTAAGTTCGCAGATCCCGCAGAGGCTCTGTGAACAGAGGATGCTCCTTCACACGGCCCACAGAGACAACGGAGTCTGTATGCAGACGAGAAGTGACAGCTCATGGAAGCATCACTGTTGTACAGAAGCTGTAAGGGACCGAGGTGCTTCGTTCAGTAAAGACCATAGTTTGTGCCAGCTGAACCCCCGCACCCATGTAAAGCCATTCATGAATGGGGTCATACATAATAAAGTGTGTAATATGTTTTAAATAGTTAAGAATCATTCCATTTCTGAATATTGGCCACTGAACACCTTAGTCACCTCCTCCCATACATTTAGAAAAGGAGGGGTATCTCCTGTGTCTCCCATGTACAGAGCAATGCCTGCTGGGTTCTGCTGCTTAAGTGCGCCTTCAGCAGAAGTGGATCTGGGCTCTATGGCAAACAGGTGCTATGAAAGTCCCCTTGAGCAGTTTTAATTCTCAGGTCACTCGGGGTTGACCATGCGCCACCTGCGGAGTAAGGAACACAGCAGAAGACAGAACTAGCTCTCAGTCATATATGAAAGATGCATCATCATCTACTGAGTTTGTTGTTGCTTTCAGGGAAAGAAAGTAACGTAACACAATCCTTTTTAAATCTAAGTAATAAGGTAACACTTCTTGTAGCAGACTTGAAACATATTTTCAGTTACATTAGATTAGACACCCTATGTAACACATTATTTTTATATCAAGTATTAATATATTATAGTGTATGCTTTTGAAGTGATGAGTAAAATATTGCCATAATAATGCACCCAGCACTGATCATCTAAAGCTGCACAGGCACAAGAGACCAAAGACTGGGAATGATCACTATGGAAGATCTAGTTTATGGCACAGATGTGTCGCTATTGAACAATCTTATGGTTTCCAGCGTCCAGCTGAGGAGAATTTAAACCCCTCTTGGGGGAAAGATATGTACTTAAATGATATTTCCACTTAAAACAGTGAAGGCTCCTTAAATAAATCATATGCACTCAGAAACATCTTAACAGTAGATACTGGAGAAAAACACATTGAAAATAAGCCATTTATTTCAAATTGCTTCTCCGAATCTCACTTCACTCGCTCATCGGTATTTACTCCTCACGTACCTCTGCATCTAAGAGGCAGAGCCCTCGCAGCACAGCGTACTCCAAATAAAAATGTAAAACCTCTGTCACAAGTGGTACTAATGAAGTTTTTGTGAAGACATCTCAACAATGAACAGACAGTGTTCAGCTTGAACACAGGAAGCCCAGCCTCAAAGTTTGCTCTAACACAAGGGTAAAAAGTCTTAGTGGTGACAGATTACTTTGTTCTGCGTTAACAAAAAAGGGCTGCTGTTAAAAATCAGCATATACGAGATAACATATGAGGGAGAACCTGAGTGGGAAAATGGACGTCAAAGCTATATGTCAAACAGAATGAAGGAACGCATGGATAAAAACGGTAATAAATGAGAAAAACTGTGTACTCCAACCCAGCTTCCAAAGAACCTATGCAATAAGACAGAAGTGCATACCCTCCCTTGCAATAAAAGGAAATTTTTAATAAAAGTAGGTGCAGGGTGATTAAGCTTATTACGCTTAATCTTGACGAGTGCCTTGTCCACACATTACCGCGGTCAGTACCAGTCGGGCTCCGGAAACGGAAATGTCCTCACGTGATTCAAGTCATTTCACCTGCTGTAACCGATGAAATAACTCCGTACTGACCCTCCCGCTGATCTGCAATCAGCTTCCAGTGACTGATTGTGTGATTCTTTCATTTCCCACAAGCCAGGATTAACAGAGGTCAAGTAATTTTTCCTCCTAAACAGGGAAGCTGCGATACGACGTAAGTGAACTTGTAGAATCTCTGCATTTTAGTGAGTGCGAGTGAGGTCAAGGCAGTGTGAGACTTCGTCATTCTGAGTGAACCGTAACACAAATGGGCTGAAATGCCGCTGCCGTCAATGTACCGTTTCAGGACGAGTAGACTTTGCAGAGGAAAAAGAAAACGCTCCTTTCCCGATGCCTGCCATCAGCTGTCCTAAGATATTCTGTGTTCGACATGGCAGCGGGAAAGCAATTGCTCCTGACTGCTTTTCCTCTTAGCTCCTAATGAACCCCACATGCAAGGCAGTCATGGCAGCGGGCTGCAAATCTCGAAGCCGCCCACTCGTTGCTTGATTACAGCAAGAGCCTTCACCTGGTTGCCATTACTTTGGGTTCGAAAACATGAAGTGAAACAAGTTAGTGCTTGACTATTCCTCATGTTTTCCCCCCAAACATCTACTTGCTGTTTTTGTGTAACAAGCTGAGTAGGTTTATAAGTAATGCGATGAAGCCTGTTTAGGGGGAGAAGGTGGGGTGGCTTTAACTTGCTGGAGGCAAAGGAGGATGCAATGGACTCGTGCAGCAGCCAGCTATTGGACCGCTGGGATCAATAACTGCACCGGCAACATTCTGTGTGAGAAAAAGAATTATTTATGAGAATACGACTACACGCCACAGAGGGGCCCCTTATTTTAAATATTTCAGCATCTGGTTGGAGCAATTCATCATGGGGAGTAATGGATGAATCGGAGTATTTTTATGAGTTTTTAATTTGCTGGTACAACATACTGTATAAAAAAACTGCCGTTGACAGAAGAGGTTTCACAAGAGTTGATACAGAGGACTGAGGGTCACGAGAGGCTGACGATTCACGCGTGAGCCCATGTGTGTGCCAAGGAGTTTCCATTCATCATGTACTGGTTTGTAATGTGCATGTTGAAAGCCTGTGCTCACATGTCAAAAAACTGTCTTAATGTTTTAAATGTCTTCGCTGAGGGCTTTTTGAAGTATAGCGGAGAATAATTATTTTGCTTTATTGCGCAACAATCCAATAACACTTTGCAATATGGTGTTACATCATGGTTCGCTAATCTGGATGTTCAGCTTAAATACAAAATGTAATTTTTCATGAAAGTAACTAGAAAATACTAGGCTCCGCACTCTTCAGTGCTCTCCAATAAACATTCTCCTAGTGCAGGGTTTCAGTTGCTGTCACTGGCAGGTGTAGTGTGATTAAATATAAATGCAATCCTACTTCATCTGCATTTTTTTTTTTTAAATCAAAGTAATGTTTTTTTTGCCAGTATTGAATCATTTAATGTGATCTCCATATACTGTTTACATGTTGTGTAATTTCTGTCTTGTAAATTTTAATTTTATTTGTGGTTCTTCAATAGACTCCCCTATTCTTATTTCTTATTCAACCTTTTTTTTTGTAGATCCTCAATTACATCACATTGATAGGAAGCCCCTGTGGTGTCTCTGGTCTGACTCCCTTTAAGATGATCACTTTCACCCCTTTATTGTGGAGTGACAGGTGCTCTCCTTCAAAAGACTGGTCCCTGAGAAGGTTAACGGACATTGAAAAGCCTGAACTACCATGTTTTGTTGTCACAAATCAAAACATATCAAACAAAATGGCAGCTATAATTCAAAGGTCTGCTCCACTGAAGGAAGGGTTAAGCTGAACTCAGGTGGGCATCTTCCATCTGCGTCGAAAGGGGAATGTCTGCGGTCAGTGGCATGGCCTCCCTTGTTGTGATTCTGGGTCTCATTTCCATTTGCAAGAGAAATAAGTGTTTGCATATGGAAGCAATGGGTAGACAAGGTCAATGCAATTTTGTTCACTTTGGGGAAAAAATCTTTATGCAATAATCTGTTGGCAGAAGAAGAAACAAAGAAGTGATTTTGCACTGACATCCAATGATTTAAGTAATTTCTTTGCCAGCAAAAAGAAATGTATATCTGAGGTCAAATTACAGACGTTATCGCTGATTAGGTATGACAGTAGTTACATTTTTCAGCTTTGCCGTTTTCTAAAAAAAATACCATTATCTTGGCCAACAGTTTGATTCTGACTGCATGTCCACATTGCCATTTTAATGTGTCAAGAACAAAACTGATGTTTCAGGACATTGCAAGGGAGGTAGTTTTGTTGGTATTCTAATTCCCCCCGGTACTAGAGAATTCAATCCAGAAAAATTAGCTTTTGGAAAACGTTCATAATGTATATTTCAACCCTTAATGTACATGTTTTGGGGAAAAAAAAATGCTAATGGGGCAACAACTGACCCACAGAATTCTATTTGGGAAATGCACATAACTGCAAACAAGGTGTTTGCGACAGCACTGCCAGAGTAAAAGGAGCAGACCTCAAATTATCCTTTAAGCATTTAATGTTTTTCTCCAGTTCCAGAACTGCCCCCAGTGCACTTCTGACTTGTAAGAATAAAGAATAGTCTCAAGATATCAAGATCTCTTCACTTGTGTTGCGTTTTATTGTGTAGCCAGTCTTGCAGTCCGACCTCCATGCGGCTCAAGACATAAAAATCTCTCGCTTGCAACTGACATTTATAGCAATTTTAGAACACATTTCATTTATAGTCATTTAGGAACACATTTTATTTCCCTTATGAGCTAACGAAAGGACCAGATTTTTCTGATAATAAAATGCCACTTAAACAGCTGTTTAGTTTTATTCTAGTTCAGCACTGATTACACTCACTTATTCTTTCCCAAAAAATATTAATTTGAAATTCATTAAAAATCTTCAAAGCTTTTGATGGAATTTGAAATTCAGGAGTATGAGTTAATAATAGGCCTTGGACTGTATGCTATTAAAAGCCTCTTTGTCTCGGTGTTAATGTTGTTGTGCTGAAGTTGGATCTGGAACAGGTTAATAAGACCACAGAGTTCCCTGTGTACTCGCATGTGACTTTTAAACAGCTTCTGACACATTTTAAAAATGTTTTAATGCTTTTTTCACATGCCGCCTGTGACTTTGAGAGCTATATGGGTTAACAGACTAGCGGAAACACTGACTGTGATCAGCGTACAGCTTGCAGCAGACTGATATGTGCAAATGGCTCTATGCGGGTCTTTGCAATGGATGTAGAGAGATCAGAGTAGTGCCATCAGACCTGGGTAACAGAGAATAAGATGTGTGGGTGCAGATGTTGAAGCAAGGCTGTCTAATTATTCAGTGAGAAAGAGTTAATCCGCAGATAACTGTCAGCGACAAAACGCTGTGCCGCGGCCCTCCAGATCTCGAGCATGAAAGTAACACGACTTGTTTTGTTTTTGCACTGACTGCTTGTCCTGGTTTTTCGGTGTTTTTCTATTAGATAAATCCTAATTACAGTGTTCGAGCAATGGTTACAGCTAAAGGTTCAGAGAAAGTAACGACAATTAGTTGAGCGTAATCGGATACTGTTGCTGGAAATCATGATTTATGGCCTGTGTACGTATTAAGTATTTCGTGTGTTCAGCGCTATGTCCGTGCTTTATTGCTAAGCCGTGGCCTGGTTACAATAAAACAAGTGTTCCATTTCTTCCCCTTCAAAGGCTGCAGTTTGCTGCAGGGCAGGAAATTCAATTAAAGAACAATAGTAATATTTTAAAAGGGAAAAAAAAGGAAGAAAAAAACATAGTAACAGCACGCAGTACGAGTATTTCTGTCTGAAATTTATGTTTGGTGTAGAGTCAGTTCCAGCAACTTCCATGTCATCTGTGGTCCACTTCCTGCCTGGAATTACTTATGAAAAGGGTTACAGCTTTATGGAGTAGTTAGAAAAACAGAACAAACTTTTAACAGCTTATAAAGCCAACAAAAAGAATGTTCTGGAATATCCCCCCATCCCATCCCATTTTCAGAACCGCTTGTCCTATACGGGGTCGCGGGGAACCGGAGCCTACCCGGCAACTCGGCGTAAGGCCGGAGGGGGAGGGGACACACCCAGGACGGGACGCCAGTCCGCCGCTAGGCACCCCAAGCGGGACTCAAACCCCAGACCCACCGGAGAGCAGGACTGTGGTCCAACCCACTGCGCCACCGCACCCCCTCCCTGGAATATCCCTTTTTTTTTTTTTTTTAAAAGAAGTTCTCAATCTTTTAAAATTTCAAAAGGAAGAACATTGCACTAAAACATATAATACATTTATTTCAGGATTTTAAACTCGAAAGTCTGAGGGGAAAAAAAGAAAGTGGGGAATTTAAAGTCTCGTGCTGAAGTACTACATTCTTTCTTAGCAAATGAATGCATTATTTTGCATGTGGAAGTCAGTGAAAGTTCCAGGCTCCAACAAGCACTGTTAAGTGACAGCCCACGCATTCCATTACAGCACTGCGTAAATCATTTTTATACCGTTCAGACTTTTAGCGCTGTCAGGTGCAATGAGGTATGGGTTATATTCCCCTCTGTGCTTTGGCTTGTTTTAAAACAGTAATCCTGTAATGGTGACTTCTTTAGCCCAGTGAATGACAGATCCCCAAACTCCTGCTTCAAGCACTTGCGAAATGTGGCAGGGGCGTTCTCCGTCGTTAGGCTCCCAAACGAAAGGTACGGGACGACCGACTCCTACCGCACGCGCTCGTGGATCTGGGAGGAGCGGACGACTAATGGGGGAAATTATTTATGGACTATTTGCAGTGCACCTGAAAATACCTCCAGCAAAATAGTGTTTGGCAGCCCCGAATGGCTTTGAAGTTAGTCGAGTGCCAATAAAAATTAGGCCATCATTAAAGAACAGGCCCTCTAAAATTGGCTGCTGCTCAGCAGGTCAAGTGCAGTTCTGCTTTGGCCAACTCTGGCCCACTGCGGCCCGCTTCGGGAGCAGGGCACACATGGAAGCAATTTCCCTGGTTCTGTGCGTTTTTTTTTTTTTTTTTTTTTTTTTTTTTTTTTTGTGTTGTCCCCTCACTTTTTTCCACAGGATCCCTTTTCTTGCCTTGTTTAGGAAATTAACACTAAATGACAAATTGCTCCGTAAATAAAAATGCTTAACTTTAGACTCCCATCATAAAGCCGCTCCTACAGCCCAGGAAAGGGATGTGGAGTAGATATGCAGATATACCAGACAGTAAACCGAGTTTAAAGTTTTCAATTACACATCATTTTTAATATCAGTCTAATAAAAGAAATGTTGACAGTCCAGGAAAACAGAAAATGTTAATTCTAACTGGGAACAAAGTAGGTCATTCAAGGATGTATGATTTTAATACTTATGGTTTTGGCCAAGAGCAAATCACTTCACATATTTACAAGAAAAAACATTTCGGGTAAATGCTGTAATCATCAGGAACCAGACGCACTAAACTCGGAGGGACTGTAATCTGGAGAGATGTGAGCTAATTACTTAATCATTTACATCTGTCAATAGTGTTATTGTAAAAGAAATTACTGTAGTGATTAAATTACTGATATTTATCTTCTAATAGTGCTGATTAACTAGTGATGATAATCTGTCATTTTGAAAGCTGATATTAACTACATCAGTCCCAACAGAACAATAAACATGAAATATGAAAGGCAAAATTCATCCAAACACCAGATGGGGTGCTTTAGTGAGGAATGCGCAATACTCTTGCTGGCTCAGCTACAGTAATGACGACAACCAGACACAAATTATTTTTTTATTAAGTTGTTTTGCGCTATTACACCTTTGTTTGGGTACAAAGAGCAAATTAGAGTACAATAAATACATTTTGCTTTCAGAAAGGGCTGAGAACAAACTTCAGTGATGCTTTTTCATGTTTTCCACAGAAGTGAATTAATAAATCTGAGAAAGAGGCTTCAGAAAAAATAATCTGTCAAATATTCAAAATAGAAAACACCTTGATCGTTGCAATTTTTCCTTAGAATTGAATGTTCGTAACGAAGGCTTTGAACAGCACTGAAAACTGTGAAGTCTATGAACTTTTTTTCTGATGTTAGTTGTAACGTTACAGAAGTTTATATAAATTATGCATCAGAAACATCCATATGGATAGGCTTTAATAAGTTGTTTATGTGCTATGTACCAGCTTTTGTACCTGTCATGGAATCGCACAGGGGTTTACTAACAATCCACTATAAGTTCATAAGTCCGTTCTTACATTCAGCATATTATTATATTGACTGTCTACAGCTTGCATTATAAAAAATGAACGGTAACTGGCACTTTATGATTTACTAAGCCAGTACAACCTTGATGTATTAGTAAAAGATAATAGTCTTTGACTTGCCGAAGTGTTCCCATGTATCTCCCCTACTCGTTTCTCTGCACTGGCTTCCCGTAGCTGCCCAAATCAAATTTAAGACCCTGGTTTTGGCCTACAAATGCATCAGTAGAACTGCTCCCAGCTATCTATGAGACCTGATCATTCGCTACACCCCAACCAGACTGCTGCACTCTTCCACATCTGCCTGCTTGGTGGTCCCGTGCATAAAAGGTAAAGCACGGAGGTTCTTGGTTCTGACTCCGTTGTGGTAGAACGACCACCCCCTCTCACTCAGAAGTGCTGAATCTCTGCATATGGTGAAGAAAATAAACTCTTTATCCTACTGTAATGCACAAATTGTATTTTCTATGAGATGTATTTCGTTTTGGAGAAAAGCATCTGCTAAATGAATAAATGTAGATGTAAATGTAACAGTTAAGAATGGACTCATAGGGATTTATGCTAAACCTCCTAAACTCATAACAGAGACATCTGTGCACAACCTTGCTTCATGTTATGTACACAATGACCCTACATGCCTCATTCATTGTGAAGAAAGGTGTGAAGCACTCTTGATCATGGGCCAAGGATGTGCCATACGCTGACAAGATACAGTATGCTCCGAGGTTAATCTCTGCCACTGTAGAGGGTGTCAGTGTAAACTCTACTGGCAGCAGTTGTACAGCAGAGCTGGGATGTTAACCACCTGTTCAAGGTAAAGCACTGCTGCTGCTAGCTGTCAAAGTCCAGAAACTTTGCATCCTCAGCCATGTGGGCAACATCTTCCTAAGCGGGGTAACAATCCACTGCACTGTACCATAATGCCTCCGGAACCTTAAAAAGAAGTGACAGATTTCAGGATCCGGTAGTGATCAATTCCTAGTCTTGCACTTGCTCTTTGTTTCAAGGCATTTGGCAGATGTAACTTTGAGAGGGATTTCCAAGAAAGGATTTATGTTGCTAATGTCTTGGCAAGTTGATACATTTCAAGTTAAAGTGGATATGATAGGGTTAATGACCGTGAGAAAAGTCTCAACTCATTTATTATGGAGTGAAAGGGATTTGGGATAAACACCCTTCAGCCCCCCAGATGACAGACAGATGCCGATTCTTTTAGAAAGGGAGAGCCAAGAAAGAGAGCAGCTTTATGTACTATAGGAACCACTGATCATCTACATACCACAAACAATATTTTCCCGCAGTTTGTAGAAACTGTAATAGTCCTATTTTATGTGAGACAGATACAAGGCAATCCATGGATAAAAGCAAGAGTTTATTAGCGCATACTCTGCCAAGGCACATTATAGCGTCATGAGACATCTTTTCTGTAATACATATTGAAGAAACAGCTGCAACACTACACCAGCCAAATATCTGGTATTTTTCCACTCCCTGACATTTTGCAATGATGGAGAAAACGTCCCCACAGTGTCTGTGGAGAGCTGCTGAGTAACATACTACAACATTTCATACAATTGCTGCCCAGCTGGCCCCTTTCAGGTTGATAAAATCCACTTCCTCTGTCGTCCACTGTACTGCTTCTCTGCCCTGCTTTACTGTGGATATAAGGCCTCTTTGTTCTTAGGCACCAGTTCATACAGGGCCTTGCAAAAGTACTCAGACCATGGCCATTTTTCTCTTTTCACAGAATCACAAGTGGTAAACTGAACTCTGTGATCTCTCATATTTCATTTCAAAGCACTCAAATACATCTTTCAAAAAAATTAAGGTTTTACATTTTATGTAATTTGAAAAAATGTAATTTTTTAAAATATATGTAAGAGAGAAAAAAAAAAAAAAAAACTAAACCAAATGTCACTGTGTGATGTATTTCTTGAGGCACGGGCACTGATGGGTTGTGCTATGCAGAGCGCTTAGAGTTCTAGCCAAAAAATTGGTCTCATCAGACCAAAAGACCTTTTCCCCCATGGAAGGTGGGTCACTCTCATGCTTCTTGGGAAACTCTAGAAATGCTTTAAGAGGGTCCTTTTTGGGTAAACTATTTCTAAGTTGTTCATGTGGTTGACTGAGTTGCCGTTTTTCAGCTTCTTTCTACTGAAGTCTATAGCTGCTCTAGGCTAATGGTTGGCTTCTCTGTGGCTTTTTTCACAGGTCTCCTCGTTTCCACGCTGAATTCTGATGATACCTATCGAGGCAGTGTCTGGGTAATATGATGTAGCTTCAATTTCTGAATAAATGAACCAACAGTGACCACCAGCATACGTGCAATCATTTGGGTATGATTCTGAAGCCTTTCATTTTAGGCAATTGGATGACTTTGTCTCAGACTTCTATTAAATGCTCTTTAGTGGTCATTTTCACACTTTTTCTTCAGATTCCCAGTCTGACTAATGAAACTGACAATTTTGTTATCTAGAAAATGTGACAGATTCTTTAACGGTTCATGGGTACAGGCACTTTGTAAGGCAATTGTTTTTCTTTAAATTGAAGCTTCCATAGCACAGGGACTAAATATTGATAGGATACTGTCTTTTCCGCTATAACCTGTGTTTTAGTTTCACACTTTGAATGTAAAGGAAGTCAATTTGTATAACTCAAACTTTTTCTATCATGTGCTTTTTTCAATCCATTGTCAGGAGCAACTTGTCCAGTGCAGGGTCATAGTGGTCTGGAACCTGATCTGCAGCATTTTGCATGAGGCAAACACCCATCCACACCCTGCGTGGTAATCACACACACTTACTCAGCCACACATACACACACCACTGACTTCAAATCATGGGCTCCATTTTGTTGCTTTTGATTCTGAACTGTACTATTCATTTACATTCATTTATTGAGCAGACACCTTTCTCAAAAGCGATGTACATCTCATAGAAATTCACCCTGAACTTCATTTGAGCATCCTGCTCAGAAACCTCTCCTGGAATGTATTTGGAGCAAACAGATTTGCTTATATTTCTAATAACTTTAACTGAAATGTACAGATTCCTTTAGTGCTGAAGCGCTGGGTGCCAGTGTAGCGTTAAATTACATACGGATCCCTCGGTACCTCCATTTTCGAGCAAGAAGTGTACTGTAACAAGGAATGAGAAAGCCTTTGAAATTTTACAAGTGCATTACGGTGTATGTCGAGGTAAAAGTTTGTGGCTGAGGGTGGGTTAACTTGAGTATAATTGAAAAGAAAGACTGAACTGAAACTTGCTTACACCATGTGCATTAACATGGCCTCGTTACTTCATGCAAAATTGTGATCTTGGGCAAACGTTAAATCGGTCTGATTTGAAGAGATTTATATCAGCAAAATATGTTTAAAATAATTTACTCTTCTATTTCAATTCTCCATTGGTTTTAATATTTTCTCTTCATCTAATACAGCACATGGCACATTAACTGACACTACTGAATCAGGAATAACGTGTCTGAGCTACAGAGTGTCAGATGTACACATAGGCTACAAAGCACGAGAAAAAGCTTCCTCTTTGGCGCATCAGTGCAGCCTGGAATGGGCTGTGGAGATCACTATTTTTTGTACTCTTTTTAATGAATTATTAGTTATTATGCACCTTTGAACACCTTGCTTAGTGCTAGTGCAGTACTGATGCATTTCAGTAAACTGCAACATTTACTCTGCTAGTACCAAGTGCCATGTGTGGCGTCTGCGGTGTGGAGTGAACTGCAGGCCCCTTCCTCTCTGCTTCATTATTGGACTTGTCACTGGTTCCTGGTAAATTAGCCCTTTGAGCTGCTGCTCTCAGCCAAAGGGAAAAAAATACAGCAGGGTGGATGATCGGTTCAGGAAGGGCTGGCGAGCGTGCATGAAACCATAATTAAATGTAGTCTGAAAGGATTTAGCTCCGCCTCCATGTAAATTAGCCACTGGGCAGGTCAGTGAAGAAGAAAAGTGTTTTCTGTTTCCTGTTGCAACATGGCTGCATTTTCTTTATATTCTAGTCTCAGTTATTAATTTTTAATTCCACAACAAACTCATGACTGTCCTTTCACACTCTTGTGTTATCACTATTTACTCAAGATGCAGAAATCAGAACAGAAATCATCTGAGAACATTAAGGATACGGAAAAAAAAAATACTTTTTTTGCTGAAGTATTTGCATGAAAATTAGTTGGTGAGTAAGAAAACAGTTGCCTGTATTCACGAATGGTTAAATCGTAAAGTGAGAATTTATTTTTTTTTTCTAATTTCAGATTTGGACGTTAGCTGGATTGAATGTAAAAAACCAATTATGAGACCAGTTTGACTTGTACATTTTTTTTTTTTATTATTATGTTAACAATGTGAGAGCAGTAAATGAAATCCTGAATGAATTTTTTGTTTAAAAACTTCCCTTACCACCCAGAATGCCAGTGGCTCATTGTCCAGTTGATGGCTGCTCTCACCACCCCTGTGAATGTATCTCCATTACATTCTGACATCGGCTGACACTGATGTTATCCATCTCAAGCAGGTGCCTTTGCAGAATTTCCTGAAACCTTTTGCTCACAGGGAGCATCGGAGCATTTTATTATCAAAACACACGATGGGTGTAGTGTTGTCACACCCTCGGGGTGCATATTAACTCCCCCTTTGAACAGCGACGGTGTGTTAAACACGTCTCCTCAGGGCTTCCCCCCATTGGCAGATATCACAAATTTTGGCATAATCTGGGCAACAGGGCCCGCATCTGCTTTTTGTGTTTGCTCAGTTTGATTCCCCACATGCTGACGACAGGATTAGCACATGACACGTGTCATACACCTAAACAT
Source organism: Scleropages formosus (assembly GCF_900964775.1). Classification (NCBI taxonomy): domain Eukaryota; kingdom Metazoa; phylum Chordata; class Actinopteri; order Osteoglossiformes; family Osteoglossidae; genus Scleropages; species Scleropages formosus. Next base: position 8,858,862 of record NC_041819.1, on the reverse strand, counting down.
TGCTTCCAGTGCCAGTGATGTTCCAGCAACCTCCTGGAGGACCATCAAAGGAATCACTTATTCACAGCTCACCTGTATGCCGCCAGTCAAGACTGAGGCACACCTTCTGATGAGTTTTGCGGTTTGATGAAATATTTCACAGATTTGAGACAGTCTGGTTGTAAGCCAGCTTTCTTTCTTATGATACAACCACATGTCTAAAGAGGACAAAGCACACATACAACGTATGAGGCAAAACATCTCGAAATGTTTTACAATTCCCTTCGGTTGAGTTTATTTCTCTGAAGCACTATTCTCAACAAAGTGATGCGGAGTGTTGTGTATATGCAGTCACCCAGTGATGGCAATTCCGTAGCATATTGGCACACCTTTCTCACAAGGCATGCACAGAGCTGGAAAGTGACTCCGCTCATGATGTTGGTATCTTTGACCTCACAAAGCATTTTTACATATGTTAAACAATTAATGTTATGCATAAGACAACCAAGGATATGTTCGTCAACTAAATCTATATTTAGTATTGTTTTAACCATACATATCTCTTATGAGTGATATCATAACAAAAACAGTACCGCCCTTTGTTCGGTAATCATGTATCAATGATTTTTCACACGATAATCATACTTGTAACAACTTACTCTTGTTACCTTAGCAACCTGATGACATGCTTGTCTAACCTGCTTGAACTTGTCAAAACTAAAAGGAGTATTCAAGAAATTATATAGAAACATTCGAAAAGAATACACAAATACTGGTTGGAAAGATGTCATTTAAAACTTTGAAACAAATTTAGCATACAGCCTTGTAACAAGACATAAAAAAACCATATCATAAACAACTGTTACAGTGAACAGTTGAGCACTATTAGAATCTAATCAAAATAACACTTCACCATGACATTCTGAAGCTGATGAACCACTCCCTTCCTCTCCCAAGCCACATCGGCTATCGTCCTGATACTATCACTGTGACTCAGGCCAAGCCGGTTCAGACAAACATTTTATTTCCTCTTACACTGCTAATATGGACAGTAAAACAATTTAGATCAATTGACAAGTGTTTTGGTGGAAATTGTGTCCAAATTCGTAGACATTATCAGTTTGCATTTGAACATACTATGAATAGGTAACTTTTATATAAAGGATTTCTCTATGACAGACTCTGTTGCTGTGATAATGTATACATGTATATACCGTAATGATGCGCATTCTCAATCTTTTACCTTTTCTAGTATCTTTCTTATAGAGGTCAGGTCTGATGTCAGACCCATCTGTTCATGTGGCATCTATATACTCCAGTTTACTTCACCACGTGTTCCATTAACTTCTAGTAACTGATAACACTAAAAGACATTGCCAAAACCAGCAAAAGGAAACGGTTTTACCAGTTCCTGTATTCTGCAGAAAAATAACCGGACAAAACAAAGCTCCAGCACTCCCAGTTTTGTTCCGTTTCTCTTCTTCTTTCAACTTTTTACTGTTTCTATTGTTACGATACCCGTCAGTGCCAACTCATTCTTAGCACAAGGACTGCATGAAATATTACATTGCGTCAATACTGCCACACATAACCTTAAAAACCGTTTTCTTGGCAAACCTGTAATTTGCTAGATAACATTTTTGCTTGAGATATCAAAGAAAAGCAGCACACATGACAGCATGCTGGAAACTTCCCCCACCCATAAACTGTGCTGATGATGTTATCATGTTTTATAGATCAGTGGAAATCCCCCAATCTTCATTATGCATGGTTTTGTTATTGTAAAATACGGTGTTCCTAAAACAGGGGGCGCGGTGGCGCAGTGGGTTGGACGGGGTCCTGCTCTTCAGTGGGTCTGCAGTTTGAGTCCCGCTTGGGGTGCCTTGCGACGGACTGGCGTCCCGTCCTGGGTGTGTCCCCTTCCCCTCCGGCCTTACGCCCTGTGTTGCCGGGTAGGCTCCGGTTCCCCGTGACCCCGTATGGGACAAGCGGTTCTGAAAATGTGTGTGTGTGTGTGTGTGTGTGTGTGTGTGTGTGTGTGTGTTCCTAAAACAGACCTGAGGGAAAACTGTTCTACATGCTGGCGAAACAAGTACAATGGTGCATACTTCTTATACAATATTTACAGATTCTAAAAAATGTAACACTAACTGATAAGTTAGTGTTACTGGGAACAAGGCCTCTTCAAACTGCTGGTTTATTGTCACCCTGCATTAAGGTACGTCCTTCTGTGCACTAGGCGTTGTTTGTAACTATTTCTTCACTTTAAGGTAAACAAGTTTATTCTGAAACGTGAAAATCACATTTTGACCTTGAAGCCTTCAGTATAGCAAACAGTGTTGTACAGTGGAATACTGCTTTTGTCATGATATATTACATTATTAAAATATGGGAATGAAAATGGAAATTCAACAAGGATGGTATTCCGGCTATAGAGGCCAGTCTCATGCAGTGTCCTTAGGCGATGAAAGCAGACAGAAAAAGTCTCAAGAGGATGGGTTGGAAATTCTCAGCTAAGTAAGCTCTCTTACTGCCTTGGCCTTTGAGGAAGCCAGAACCATCAAGTTTCACCTTCAAACACTAAGATCAACATTGCTTGGGTAACAAAACTAGGAAGAATGGTATTAAAATAGGAAATCCCTTGGCAGCAAGAGAAAATAATTTCTAGTACTATTTACTGAGTTAAAAATTACTCAAATTTTAGTCCAACAATGCTAGTCTGTTCAGCTTCTGCTTTGGCTCGATAAGAAAAATTGACACGTTTGGTCCATTACAATCAGCTCCGTCGAAACATTCGTTTTTTCTGCCTTGACTGAAGGGAACTTTGAGCACCGTTCCTGGAATCCAGCGACGTTTGGTCCACTCAGGCAGGTAGCTCTCTTCACACATTAGTTGCCATAGTCATCTTCAATTTCAGTTACTTCTTCGGTATATTTTGGCTGCACGACCTGGAACACAAGACACAGAAGGATTTACTTCTACACATCTACAATAGTATTGAAGAAATCTGGGGAAGTAATATGATCCAGGGTATTACAGCAGAAATGGGATTTGATCTTCAGCCTTCAGAGTACAGTACACGCTGGTCAGGTGTACACTGCAGTCATCACTGCATTTGCTACAGTAAACCAATTAAATAGTTTTAAGCGTGTACTGAGAAAATGACAGTGCTGTGAATTATTCCGAAAAGTCCAGCCATAAATCACCAATTCGTTCGGTATAAATACTTTTTTTATCCTCTGTGACTTGATATAAAATTAAATTCTTGCAACAGATTTATTTACCTGGAAACTCTCTTGTATTTCCAGAAGTTGTTTCATCTTTACAGATGGTCTTGGGATAGGAGGAAACAGCTTGTCAACTATCCTTGGAGTGAAAAAAACATTAAAGTAAATTAAAAGTGCAACCTTTTTAACTTGAATATTCTAGCTGTGAACACATCTAGCTTCAGTCCATAGCTTTCAATACCTTATTTGTAAGTAAACTAAACCCATCACACAAATGGACTATTAAAAGTCAACCAACAGTACAATGGATAATGTTAAATCTTCAAATAAACTGCGTACGCGCTAACGACTTTGAGTCACTCTAGTATCTGAATTCATTTGACACGGCTGAGCAAGAACGTATTCGGTATGACACATTTTTCAGAACCCTAGTAATGTTTACTGCGGTCAAAAGTTGTAACACGCAAGTGTTAACATCTCATCTACAGCGCCGTGTAAAAAGCACACAACACACAACTTGCTAGAGCAATACCTAGGAATCCTACTGGTGCCTGTCCGTCTTTTTTGCATACATGTGGTTGACACGACATTTTACTCCACATAAGGAGGTGAAACAGAAATCAGGGCAAAACAGCAGGGCTTTCTTCTTACCTGGGCCACCGACACAGCAGCACCACAGCGAGAAGAAACATCGGTATACCGAGGGAAATGACAGCAATCTTGAGGCCGTTTAATACAGCCAGCTCTTTAGCTGCCATCACTTCTAATGGAACAAGAAATGGATATTTCTTATCACTTCTAAAGCAGAGTACATACAGGATGTGCAATCTGGACACTGACTGAACTGCAGGCTCTGACATGCAATACAGTAGCTAAAAGGCTTAGATACATATAAAAATCCCATTTGATGAACCGATATTAGTATATATATTGATTGACAGAAACTAAGTACCTCATCGGGTATATTAAGTGTTGCCGTTACAAAATTTTTTGCTTTATGTACGTCACATTCTCATTATGTGTAGTATAATTCACATGTGAAGGATAGTCTTACAGGCAAACAAAGTGTTGAAATGAACAATGGCGTTATTGACAGATATGGATCAGGGGAAGTATGAAAAAATGGCGTAATCTCAGAAAATCCCCGATGATGGCAGTGTAGAAATCATCACGAAATGGAAAGGTAATTGCACTGCCCAGAAACTATTTAGATCAGCCTGTCTCTCCACAAGGACCAGTAATGACGGAAGCATTTCTGACCACTGCAACTACAATGATGTTTCAAAGAGCAAAGTTCAAGTGAGTACAACAAGGCGTTTCCCAACAAGATGTTCTGCAAAAATACTGTGACCACCTGACGGGACTTCTGGTACAAATGAAGGGTACCACACTTGCCTCAAACCTGCACATTAAGCAGTCAATAGCAAACCTGTTTTATGCCAGCATTCTGTCATGAAATGTGCTGCAATTTGCGGTAAAACCCAGAAAAGCACCACGAAAGCTGTCCGAAAGCCATCCGAGAGAAACTTCGCTCAAAGCAAACACGGTACAGACTTGGACAAACTACTTTCAGGTGCAGATGCACACTTTAACTGTTCTTACCATAGTGATCTTAATTTTGACAATCCAAGTCTTACTATACAAAGTACTGAGAAAATATGTGAAACCACAGAAAAGTAAATACATTTTCCATTTTCCAGCCATTGTACACAGAATGTTTATTAGTGCTGTATGCACATAATACTTACCTACCGGTTCACTCCAGTCACTCCAAATATTGTTAACCCTGCAGGTAGGTGTCTTGGTAACTCTGACCTTAATCAGATATTTCTGGCGCAGGTTTATGTTTGGTACGGTGTACTCTTTGTCCTCAGTGCTGTTGAAGAGCTGGAACAGAGACATGCCATTAAATGACCGCAACAAACAGGAACTTGCAATGGCATTTATCAGCTCAGCAATAATTAACAACTGCAAAAAAACGGGAAAAAAAAAATTAAAAAAATACAAGAGCTTCTTGAATCACACCGAACAAAAGGCTGACGCACTATGCAGCTCCAATGACAAAAAAGCAAACAGCAGAGTACAAAATACCTCTAAGTACCTTTGAACAACTATGAAGATTCAACCTCCACGTTACGTTGCATAACTGGAAAAAGTGGCAGTATGAGCACGGTCAACACAAAGAGGTATAAATATATATATTTATGGTATATCATAACACACGGAGTCCATTGTACAGGAAATTATGTTTGAAACCGAGCACAGAACAAGAAACTGTGAAACAGGTCATGATTGTAAAAGATGAACTGAGCAGTATTGCTACATGCAATTTCTAAGCACATGGACTAAATACCCAGATTATAGTCATAAACTTCAGAGAAATGAGATATACAGATATAAGGACAAAATTAAGAGAAACTGTTGCACCACTGTGCACGCAAATAGATCCTTTTGGTGGTTTCTGCATAGCAGAATGCGTTGACTTCCCTTGCGAACACTTTGACGATACAGGAAGCCCAGAACCCACACTCTTCACTTTACACGTTCTGTCTCAGACTACCCTTACATTTACATTTATCCAATAAGCAGGCGAAACAAAGCACGACGATTACTAGGTACTGTTTAGCTGTGCGACTCGCAACGTTACACGCTGGACTGTAGTCTACCGTCACCGAGCCGTATAAAGACCAAAGCAATGTCAACGCACCCATATACATGTGCAGACATCACACGCACACATCATCTGAAACTGCTTGTCCCACACGGGGTCGCAGGGAGCCGGAACCTAACCCGGCAGGACAGGGGGTAACGCTGGAGGGGGAGGGGACACACCCAAGGCAGGACACCAGTCCATCACAAGGCACCCCAAGCGGGACTCAAACCCCAGACCCATTAGAGAACAGGACCCAGGCAAACCTGCTGTGCCACCGCATCCCCCTTATGTGCAGACACGTTACAAGCAATTTCAAATCATCAGTTCACCCGAAACACGTCTTCTCATGTTCACCCTTTTCCAAGCTATGGTAACATGGGAAAACATGCAAATCTCATACAAACTGAGCGGAAGTCAAACACACAAGCCAAGTAATGTGAGGCCACAGCACTAACCACTGTGCTGCCCACCAGCCTGTTGTGCCTCAGAGTGCCAACAGTCACAATGTTCAGGGTTTATGCTTCCTCCCAGCACTACTCTCCTCTGATGATGAACTGCCTTCCACTGCTGACTGTGACCCATTTTCAGTTACCAGGAATATAGCTGTTGTGCATATGATGAGGCATTTCCTTCCACTTTCTTTTTATTCTTAACATTCTCAAGAAGTGGTAATACACTTGGTCTTCTGTCAAAAGGCCTTTCCTTCTTCCTTTTCTGTCCATTTAGGACTGCTCACAGCTGCTCTTCTATGATGAGGTCAATCACTGGTCCATCGACGTACAAAAATTACATGCCCTGATCAGGAGCCCATCCTGGTAGCACAGTGCACGAGGCAAGGGGGGGTACACCCTAGATGGGATGCCCATCCATCAAAGGGTAGATACACACTCTCCCATCTGCCCATTCACACACTAAGAGCAATTTCGGAAAGCAACATGCCTTCGGACTGTGGGAGGAAACCTGAGCACCCAGAGGAAACTCACACAGACACGGGGAGAACATGCAAACTCCCTACAGACTCAGCAGGAACAAAACTCACGTTCTCTCGCACCACCCAGGTGCTGTGAGGCAGCAGCACTAGTCAGTGTGCTACCATGCTGCCCGCCTGTCATTAATCTCCTCCTGTTTCTACCAAATACTATGAGCTGTTCTCAGTCACTAGGGTATACCCCACGTAAGTTTGCTGGGAATATACCTTGCATACATGTTGTTTGGACCCAGGACTCTCGTTCTATGTTTGTTCCACTACCCGTCCATCACCATATGCTGTTCTCCTTTTCAATTTTAAAAATAATTAAAAATAAAATTCCCCTTTGTTTTTTTTTTCCATATATTTTCCTTTAAAGATTAAAGGCAGTTCTGCTCAGCTTCAATAGTTTCTGAATCCATTTTAAGAATTCATTACGTTACATTAATGTTTCAGTTCAAATTTTCAAATTGACTAACAATTCAAGGGTGGTTAGTAAATTTAGAAAATTGCACTGTATCTATTTGGAATTATTACTGTTTCAAAGATAAATTATTATTATAAGCATCCGGCTATGTAAGCATGAATAAAGTTGGTAGATTATTTTGCAAAAAAGTGCCGGCTAAAGAAAAATCAAATGAAAAAGGGTTTCCTTAACATTACCTCATTATTGATGTTTATTTGGTAGTAGAAGCAAAAGGGAGAGAGCATTGACTGAACATCCCATTTAATAATCAGGCTGTCTGACACCACTGATGCTGTTACGTTGTGTGGGGGATTGAGCTTGTCTGAAAAAAAGAAAGTAGAATTAACCATACTTAATTACTGATGTTTAACATTCTAATAGTCTTAATTGTTTTATCTTTCTTACCAATGTCTGCTTTTTCAAACACTTCAGAGTGAATATAGCAAAAGTTTGGGAGGGACACATTGATATGTACAGTCACATCTTCAACATCTTCATCAATATTGGCATGGCACCCAAAAATGTTGCCTTGTGAGTTTGTGAAACAGTCATAGGTGGTGACAGTGTCATCTTTCCTGGGGGAAAAAGACTTGATTTGAAATACACTACAACATCAACGGCTAGAGGCTGTAAAAGAAATGGTTATAGACAGAAGGGTGGCTTACGTGACAGTGACAGAGTGTTGGGCGCCAGCGGGTAGGTCCAGTGTAACCCAAGTGCAGTTTAACTTGTCAGTGTTATATACTATGCAGGACACATTCCTCACAAGGAAAGCACGCACACCTGAAAATGCACAATGTTGCTTCTTTTTTAATATATCACATATCACACTGCTCTACATGGACTAGGCTGAATGCTGTTCATATTCTGCATTGCTATATTTAAATAGATGGCTCTTGCAGAAAATCTGCGTTTAATTATATGCTCTGGCTAATTGGCACTTTAGCAAAGTAAACATACAAGGCAGTAAAAGCAAGCAGCTCTTATGTTGTTACACACTTTCATTCATTTACTAATGGTACTCCATCTCCTAGCACTACTACTACTACTTTACTACTATTACCACTGCTATACTATGATCACTTCTACTGATTAATTTAAAGAATCAAACAATTTCTTACCTTGTGGAAGTGTTACATTCCCATAAATATGACTCACATTTATTGTATCGTGCTCAGATTTACTGATATATTCGGCTCCACCCATACACCCACTTCCAGCTTGGTTCACATGCAGTTTTACACAGATCTGTGAAGTATTTCCATATATTAATCTCATGTACAGTATACAGTGAAGTATATAACATGTTTAATAAAAATAGACATTTTGAATGAATAGATGTGTTAAGAAACTAATCTGTGCAGTAAAAGCATTAAATACTTAGAGAAAAAAAAATGCAGTTGTAACCTTAAACTCGTCATCCTCAAAGTCATACAGATAGTCCTCTGGGTTCGAAGCGGAAATGATGAGTTCATCAACTGGGGTCCCAGAAATAAATACATCTGTTGATACTGTATCTATTGCAGGAGTCACTGAAATTTTTAAAAATACAAACCTAGTGAAAACCTCTAAAATGGCAAAGTTCAGTGTTTTCAACTTGACTGAAGCTACTTAAAACAAAATGAACAGTTGTAGAATAATCCCATACCATTATTTTGGTGCCCAGGAACACAGCTGGTAATTTGTATAGCCCAAAACAGCAAAAATGGTAGAGTAAACATATCTGAGAGAGAGACTGAGAGGAAAAAGAAAGAACCCTGTTCATTTAATGACAAAAGCAAATAGTTACAATTAATGATATTCAATAATGTTAAAGCAAAATCAACATCCGCTTGTCCTGAGTGGGGTCCCGGTGAACTGGAGCCTTACCCACCAACACAGGGTGCAAGGGCAAGGGGGGAGGGGACACACCCAGGACGGGACACCAGTCCACCACAAGGCACCCCCAAGCAGGACTTGAACCCCAGACCCACCAGACAGCAGACCCCGGCCAAACCCGCTGTGCCCCCCATCTTTAAGCTGAGTGTATCCACTTAAAAACAGAACAATTAACTGAGAGGTACTCAGACAATTTCATTAGTGGGCTTCTTTTAATACAGTACGCAGTCATACCCCGAGACACCCATTCGAGCTCCCAGAATCCAGCTTGATGAGGAGTTTTATGTAATATCCCTACTTTTGCTTAGAAAGCATTTCTTCACGTGTATGGGGACCGAATACGGATTTTGCGTGCCTCCTGGCAGCTGAGCGGTACGAGACATTTGGGCTCTAGCACATTCACATTTATTCACTCAGCAGACGCATCTCTTCAAAGTAACTTACAACGATTTATTAGTGTTTAGCTGACACCTTTATCCAAGGTGACTTAGGGTGTTAAATACACTGCTCTAAAACTCCCTTTTCTCATTCTCCCATCTCTTCTCCAGAGAAGTGTGACAAACACACACAAACACACTACAGGCAATTTATAATCATTAGTTCATTATATATATGTATGTTTTGTCTGTGAGCATTTGTTAACTTTACGGTATATAATAGCTACGGAGGAGCTGAACGAGCACAAGTAGACAGAGTATTACAAAGTAAATGATGATGGCAAACTGTCTTATGTTGTTTCATGATAACGAATGTTCACTACTAAGGAAACTGTCAATTTTCATGGAATTCGGCATCATTTTATCATACATGGGTGAAGGTTTTGGTGCTGAGCAAAGTGTGATTTTTTTTTTTACTGCGGAAGTGAATGGTAATTATGGTTTTGATTTATGAGAACTGATGTTACAAAGTGTTTTTTCAAGAATGCATTATATTCATAAGGTTGGGGAAGACTATCATTTCTGATTATGCTTTTAGTTCTACTGACTTTGATTATACTTCTGTGAAAGTAATATCCCACCTCTACCACCTGACTTTCTACACCTCCCATCAAACTCAACCTGTTACACTAGTTTTTTTTTTTTCTTTTCTAAATCCTTCCTGTACATTCTCCGTTATTGTATTCTCGGGTTTTATTTCACCGACTAACTTACTCACTAGGGCAGCACAGTGGCACAGTGGGTAGCACTGCCTCCTCACAGGGCCTGAGCTGTTTGGGTATAGGTTTGAATCCCCCACAGTCTGTGTTGAGTTTGCATGTTCTTCTCATGTTCAGGTACACTGGACACCCTAAATTGCCTCTAGTGTGAGTGTCAGAGTGTAAGACCACCCTGCAGTGGACAGGTGTATTGTCAATGGTGTCTTCCCCCAGCCTTGTTTTCAGTGATTCCAGGATAGGCTCTGGACCACCATGACCCTAACCAAGACAAGCGAGTACCAGAAGTGAGACGGTGAACTTTCTCACTACAGGGTAATGTGTGCACTGGCTTCCTATAGCTGCCCGGATCAAATTTAAGACCCTGGTTACTGCTACAAATGCATGAATAGACATGCTCCTAACTATTTATAAGACTCGATCATCCGCTAAACTCCAACCAGACTGCTGCGCTCGTCTACTTCTGCCCGCTTTGTAAATTGTAGGAAGGTGATCAGGGATCGTCCATCCTGAGTTTTGTGCACCTACTCATGCGATGAACATCGGTGCATAAAGTGGAAAGAAAAAAGACGAGGTCTTACTTAAGAATCACACGTCTGCAACTATGTCTCTCTTTCTGCTAATGTAATGTACAAATCATATTTTCTCTGAGATGTACGTCGCTTTGGAGAAAAGCGTCTGCTAAATGAATGAATGTAAATGTAAATGTGTTATCATGCTGCTGGGACACAAGATACACACCTCTGTATGACACAGTGAAGCCAATTGATTAATTAGACACGACTGTGTTGCTAACTGTTCCAATTTGGACTCTTACTAAACCAGTAAGTGTACACAACACACCATGTCGTTTTTACACACTCACGCACCTTGATGAGAGTGCAACTGTATCCAGAACTAAAGGAGTATCTATTACATATGACATGAAACTGACATGAATGAACCCATGACACTTTGATCAGAACTGTTTTGATCAGACATTTTTTTAGGTGCCCCAGTCTCTCCACAGGTTTAGCACAGTGAGGACACACTGTTTTTACTGTACTTAGGGTACTAACGCACAGGTCGCCATAAACGCTAACAAAGTGAAACAGTGTATAATAATTAATATTGTGTCCATCATGTACTGTAATTTCACTCACAATCTCTCATAGAACAGAAGAAAGATATGGTGCGAGTTAATTATGGGAATTCACACACACACACACACACACACACACACACACACAGACTGAAACTGCTTGTCCCGAGCGGGGTCGCGGCGAACCGGAGCCCAAGCCGGCGAAATAACGCGGCGCAAGGCTGTGGGAGGAGACACACCCAGGACTGGACGCGAGTCCATCGCAAAGCACCCCAATAGGGACTCGAACCCCAGACCCACCGGACAGTAGAACGAAGCCAAACCCGCTGCGCCTATGGGAATTATTTTCAGCCCTTAACGAGTAAGGTGAGTTGTTAAATTATAATATATATTTTGGTAGGTGAAAATGCAGAAATACACACAGACACACACACACACACAAAATCATATACCCACAGATACGTACATAACTCATACATACCCATCATGTCGTTCAAAACGCTGTATAGTATAGCTCTTGAAAATGACAGCTAAAATAAAGCGGCTATCATATGTGAGACTGTAGTAAAAGAAAGTAAAGACAGCGGATTATAAACTATAACGTAGGTCCATCTATTGATTCTATCTACGCCCCCCGCAGGCGCGGAAATAACGGGACACTAAAATTAAACAGCGCAGCGAGCAGTCAGTCAGTGACCTTCCTTACTGAGAACACGCGATTCGGGGAGCGGATACAGTAGTACAACCAACCTTACACACACACACACACACACACACACACACACGCGCGCGCGCGCGCAGAAAGTACCTTCGGCGGGTGCGCGCGCACGGAGGGCAGGCTGTCGGGAACGTGCAGCGCAGACCCGGCGTCGCTGACGGGAGAGTCAGGCTTTCCACCGCTTCTCCCCTTCGTGGAAACGAGCTTCGTCGCAGAGCAGCGTGACGAAATTCCTCGGCTCAACTTGTCGCACGTGTGTGCGTTCAGACGCTCTACCGCGATGCTTCCTCCCACCTTCTCTCTCTCCGTCTGTGTGTGTGTGTGTGTGTGTGTAACTGGACTGTAGGAAAATGCTGTCACAGTGTCAGCAACAAAATCATGTTGAAAAATTATTTCTATTGACCGACAAAAACGTGTTACATCACAGCTAATGCAGAAGACAAATATATATTTTTGCACTTTCTTTCTCTGAATATGAACAGCTCATACGTGTTACACAAATCACACCCAGTGACTGAAACCACTTGCCCTGGGCGGGGTCACAGTGAACCGAAGCCTAACCCGGCAACACAAGGCGCAAGGTTGGAGGGGGAGGGGACACACCCAGGACGGGATGTCAGTCCATCGCAAGGCACCTCAAGTGGGGCTTGAACCCCAGACTCACCAGAGAACAGGACCCAGTCCAACCCACTGCGCCACCTGTCACAGAAATATTATTTTTATTTTGCTCTTGCTGTCTGGCCGCCGAGGGGGCGCGGTGGCGCAGTGGGTTGGACCACAGTCCTGCTCTCCGGTGGGTCTGGGGTTCGAGTCCCGCTTAGGGTGCCTTGCGACGGACTGGCGTCCCGTCCTGGGTGTGTCCCCTCCCCCTCTGGCCTTACGCCCTGTGTTACCGGGTAGGCTTCGGTTCCCCGTGACCCTGTATGGGACAAGCGGTTCTGAAGATGTGTGTGTGTGTGTGTGTGTGTGTCTGGCCGCCAAAAAAGTTAACTGCCGATTATCAGCGCTGTGAATATAATAGTACAAAGTGATAACTAAAATGCACTGATCTGCTATGTCCTTTTCCTTTCACAGCGGAAGGCACTTTTTCCAGTGTCTCATACTTTTTAATTGAAATTGTAAGTAAAACAGTACAACCATTTTATCTAAATGACTTAGTTATATGTCAACGGCATTTTTGAATGTAATTATAAATGGGAAAAAAAGTCCTTGCAATTATCTGCGGTGATAGATTTGTAAAATTTGACGGTTTAAAGATGACAAGCCAAACACGTGCACACACCTTTTTTTCATGTAATACTTCTGCGCTAGAGTCTCAATGTGTGTTTAATCCACACAAAAGAACTGTTCTGGCCACAGTTTCCTAGAAGTGTACTGTTACGATGTTCGCAACTTCACTGACGTTACATGTGATTAAACATCATATTTATACTGTAATTTTATCTAAAAAAAAAGGCTTTTCACAGCGGACTAACTTGGACTCGCGGCCAGCATCTCTTTCTTTGATTGTACTGCCCTCTAGTGGCCAGTGCGGTGCACTTCTCACTGTCCCGGCAGTGCGGCAACGCTGAGGAGGGGACACACTGGACGGGATGCCAGTCCATCGCAGGGTCTCGGACACACATTCATACTGAGTTTCTCTCTTTTCTCGGTTACAGAAGTAAAACCCCCCAGTTGACATGTATGCACTTAACTTGTGCTTTTCTCCATAGAGACTTACTATGTTAAGCTGTGTGTGAGTGACACAGAGAGAGTGTGTCCCACTGATGTATGGATGAGTGACCCAGCGTAAGTAGTGTATCTTGCAGTGTAAGTCACCTTTGATGAATAAGGTGTGTGGGCTCATAACACTACATAGACTTCACTGGAAGTCACTTTGGAGAAGAGCGTCTGCTAAATAAATAAATCTAAATGTAAATGTAAGCCACTTTTTCTGTATACATTACACAGCAGGGAAATTTGTACTGTATCATTTCAGGCTAAGGGCCTTGTTCAAAGATACTACAGCAAAAGTGGGAGTCGAACCAGGGACTTTCGAGTACCTGACCGCTACTTGTTGACCGTTCTTGGCTTAGTTATAGTTTACATCGTTTATACCGCGACATTTCAAATTTTCCTTGTTTTTGCAGCATGGTGCAGGTAGAATAATGCTGCAAACATTATTTCACATGTTTACTTACGCTCAGTATCAAACATGACAAACATGTGGAAGTATTTGCAATGGAGCCCTTATTTTTGAAATACCAAGATGTTTACTTTGTCTTAAATTTTACGTGGAAAATAGTTCAGCATAATAGCCCATGTGAAGAAGGAGGTAAGTATATTTATCCGACAAGTACAGTACAACTTGCCTTCCTGCAGAGAGGATCCCATTACAGATGATTGTGCAGCTTTAGAGCAATTTTAAGAAATGGCATTGGCCTTTGATCCTACTTAAGTTGATTGACTTGCACGAGTTTCATTACAAATACTTGAAAGTCACTTGCGAAATGCTAGTAAACAAAACTGCGGGCACTTAGGAGTGATGAGGCCCAGCTGCAGCTGGAGATCTGTGAGACTGATGGAAACGCAACACGGCCTATCAGATGTTACGTGACTAATCGCTGCGGTCTGTCTGTTGACCCTCTGTTAAAGTCACAGCCAAGTTCCCGTTCCAAAAAACCTGTTGTTATCATAGCGTTTTGACATGACAGCCTCTGGACCCGACCTAATGGGTTCTGAGCCGGAATCTATACTAATATACAATAATTTGAAAATTTTGTTTCTAAGTATTTTATACCTTTAAAATGGTTGTGTGACATCACCAGGAAATCGATACCAAAATAAAAATTGGTACAAATTACAATACTTTTAAATAACTATCATAATTACTACATTTTTTGGGACACTGATAGATGTATTTCACGCTAGAGACAAAGAAAATGAAAATGCTTCAGTAAATGAGCGAAACTGCAAACCCAGCTTTCTGAAAACGTACAAAAAAATATAAATACTTTCTAAAAATATGCACAATTTACAGTGCTAACAGTGGAAAAAGAAAACAGTGATAAGATTAATCTGAGCTGTCTGATTACTGGTTCTCCGCTGTCGAGAAATGTGACGGTACTGTAAGTTAGTAAATCCAAGTGATGCATTAGCTTAAGAAACTTTGTTGCAGGGGTTTAACAAAGAAATGGAGTGTGTCCTCTAGGAATACGTCTCTCCTTTCACAGCTTTGATAGTAGAATGCTCTTTTAGCAGGTCAGTAAACAAATAGGCTTAACAAGCACCCTGAACATGTAAAGTGACAACTTGTGCTAAAAGTTTATTGAGAATATAGGCTCTTTTGGAAGTGGAGTGCAGGACTGAATATCAGCTTTTAAAAATTCATGACCTGTATTTACTCTCTTTACATTACTGGCATGCCATCCCTCAGAAGTGTCTCTCTTGACCAGCCGGCTCGCACAACAGTTTGCACCAAGCGTAAGTGTAGGAGTGGTGCACACAAGAGACCGCAGTCTGAGCATCATCGGCTCATGTAGCCATGATCTGTAAAATTTTGGGAAATGCCACTTTGACTCAAAGAAACAAAATTAACTTACAGTTATGGTTATGCTTTCGGTGGCTTACTGAAAATGATCACCTTTTTAAAAATGTTTGTTCTATTCTTTGTAGTACAACTCATTCATACCCACGATGGACTGCTACATAAATGCTGTAGCTGTCTAACACACGGAGAAGAAAACTTTACAAAATCTCAGTTTTCATGTGACTTTCAGAGATTACTAAAGATTCAGGTTTGCGCCTAGATTATTTAGTAAGGTAGCAATCCTTGGTTAGGCAAAGAATAAGTCTTGCAGGAGAGGTGAAATTATTCATATGAATTTCTATTATTATTTTCTATCATATTTATTTTCTAATAATTAATATTAATTAATTCACAGTCCAAAGACATGCTGTTCAGGTTCCCCCACAGTGTGTGAGTGACAGAGCGAAAGAGTGTGTTTCATTCATATATGGATGAGTGACCCAGTGTAAGTAGTGTATCTAGCAGTGTAAGTCACCATGGTGAATAAGGTGTGTGGGCTGATAACACTGCATAGAGTTCATTGGACGTCGCTTTGGAGAAAAGTGAATGCTAAATAAATACATGTAATTGTAATTTATATGGTTAATTTAAGTACCTCTGCATTTATAATCTTATTTTGTGATTGCCAGAAAATAACAAGAAATATACATTAAAGTTGAAACTCATCCTGTGCCCCCCTCCTTCCACACAGACATGTACAGAGAGAGAAAGAGAGAGCAAAAGAGAGAGAGAGAGCGAGAGCGAGAGAGAGAGTGAGAGACAGAGATAGAGAGAAAGAGAGAGAGCGAGAGAGAGAGAGAGAGAGAGAGAGCAAAAGAGAGAGAGCGAGAGAGAGAGTGAGAGACAGAGACAGAGAAAGAGAGAGTGAGAGAGAGAGTGAGAGACAGAGATAGAGAGAAAGAGAGAGAGCGAGAGAGAGACAGAAAGAAAGAGAGAGCAAGAGAGAGAGCGAGAGAGAGACAGAAAGAAAGAGAGAGCAAGAGAGAGAGAGATAGAGAGAGACGCACAGTGCGTAGACTCTTCAGCATAATTTTCTCAAGAGTGGCTGTAGCTGGTTAGAAAAGTGCTGTGGGAGCATTTTGCATCTTGTATCAATATGTGTACATATCAAACCCACAGCTTGTTCTGGTTTCAAAAGCGTCTGATTTGTGTTGCTCTGATTGTAGCTGAAATGATTCACTGCTCTGTCAGCTTTTTATGTGTTTTACTGTCGCACGGTGCTCTTAGTAGGGTTAGTAAAATGCGTCAAACATGATACACCATTAAAATCCCTTTGTAACCTGAAATTTCATATTCATTTCATATATTTCTACGAATGCATCGATAGAACTGCTCCCAGCTATTTACGGGTCTTGATGAACCGCGACACCGCAACTAGACCCCTTTGCTCGTCTACTTCTGCTCGCTTGGTGATCCCGCGCATGAAAGATCCAAAAGCAAAAGCCCAAAGCCTCTCAGTTCTGGCTCTGATGTGGTGGAACAACCTCCCCCTCTCACTCAGAACTGCTGAAGCTCTGTCTACATTCAAGAAGGGTCTGAAAACTCACCTTTTCTGTACCCATTTCGCCCAAGATCTCTCCAGCTCATGTACGGTGTTATTCATGCACCGTAACTTCATAAAGTCTCAAGCAAACCTAGTTTGTTACCTATGACTTGCTGCAATGATAAACCTCGGTGCAGCAAGTGATAGGTAACAAATTAGGTTTGCTTGAGACTTTCATGTCTGCAGCCATGTCTTTTTCTCTTACTTTAATGCATGAATTGTACTCTTGCTGAGATGTACGTCGCTTTGGACTAAAGCATCTGCTAAATGAATAAATGTAAATGTAAATTTAATTCAAATGTAATAATTTTATTCAAATTTTCAGTGTACTTACCCTAAAAAACCTCCTTGACAAGTTATAATGATTTCAGTTCAAATGCAAAGGCAAATGCAAAAGTATTATTACATTCAAAATAATCACAATGATAAAAAGTATATGAAATTGTTAAAGGGGCACACTTTTTCCACTATTAAAAGAACATAAAGTGATATAATCCAACAGTGAATGTTTGATATGTGCATATTGCTTTATATCACAGTATAATAGCTTGGTTACTGCAGTGAGTAAATGTGTATAATAATAGACAGGTTATATCTTTTTAACTGCAATCAGATACCTGGCACTAACATTGACACTACAGTCATGCAGGGTTTGTGGTGCTTTAGTTTAGGGCAATAGAGAAACACTGTATGATAAAAATGACATAGAGCAGCAACATGCGTGAGGATGTGAGGAGCCTCAGCACGGAAAAAAAGTGAATTTCCATTTAAAAATGCTAATCAATATCTTTGAAGAGATTTTTGTAATAAACTAGTTATTATTGAGTCTGAGAGCAAAATATAGACATTTGTGACAGAGATGAGAAAGACTGTCATCACACTGAAACTCAGCAAATGTGTCATCGCCAAACCTACATCAACTGTCAAAGTGAGTGTTGACTGATCCTCAATGTCAGTTTTTTTTTATTTATTGATTCTGTTCCTTCCACTCATCCAACTTAAACTGATCTTTAATAGCAATATATAAATGATGCATGTAATGAGGTCCTACAGGCTTATTATGACACACCATATCCATGTAGAGAAAGAGAGAATTACACTATTTAAGAAATAGTGACAGAAATAAGGTATTAAATTACAGAATTGTTTTGTGCTTTATTGAAAACAAATTACTGAGATGCATATGAGTGAATGCAATGGCAAATTCCTGTTTCGTGTTGGTATAAAAACATATACTCCCAATGTAAAGCTAAGGTAGTGGTAGGAAAGCTATAGCAAGATATAATGTCTCAGAAATATCATATAAATGTGTTTAATATTTTGCAACAAAAAAAAATAAAACAAATTTTAGAACTAATTTTAATGGCACAAGACAAAAGAAAACTAACATTAAATTTGCCCTAGCAGGTCTGCAGTCTGGGAGAAAAAAAAAACACAGTGATTGCAGAAATTTTAATTTAAAGGAGGAAGTTTAATTTTTTTTTTTTTTTTTGGAATTTTGGGTTTAAACTATAAGAACATTTAACAGACATTTACATTTTTTGCTCTTAAGAAAATAAAGTTTCTATATGTCAGTATTTGCCTCATACATGGACATTTCATTCACAGGGCTTTATTTAATTTCAGACATATCACGGCACTGAAGGAAACCAACAAATCATATACCGAAAGTAAAAAATGCCAACTGAACATTTTGGCTGTTGTTTTGCTCCTGTTGTCTTGCACAGATGAGTCAACTTGCCTCTGTTTTTCAGCTAAAGCACTAAATCCACATCGTTTTTAATTTCCCACAGACTAATGAGCAGGCTTGATTATAATCAAAAAAAAAAAATTATAAGCACAAAATTACTGTTGCGCACATACTCAACTTGACCAGAAGAACATTTACAGTGTTTTGGCTCAGTGATGCAGTTTTAAAGGAATTCATCATGTTTTGCTCAGTGATACAGTTTTTCAGGTATTTATTATCATTTGGCTTCATTGTACACGTGGAGAATTGTCTGTCCAAACAATACATTTGATACCTTTTTAAGGCACATGAAGAACAAGTAATGAGGTTGTAAAAATGTGTGAAAGTAGATGGTGTACAAATATACACATTTGAATACTCAAGAAGGAGAATAAAAAAACACCAAAAATTTGATTAAACCGGATGATATGAGGTGACCTCGTGTAAAATATCACAGAATTTAAAAATCAGAGAAATTCTCAGCTATTTCTCGCATCGTGCAAGGCAATTTTAGAAAATGCCTCCCTCCACCGATCAAATCAACGGGTCGCTTCCTGCTCGGAAAAGCCGACTTGGCCATCGCCGTCGGCACGGCTTTGAGACATAGAGCGGCCGGAAAAGAACGTCGCTCTGTGAAAGGATGCTCTGCGGCTGCTGATGGAATCTAGGTCCAGCACCTCCCTCAGATTCATACGAAACTCCTTTGAGGCAAAGTAATAAATGAAGGGATCCAGGCAGCTGTTTACGCAGCTGAGTAGGAGAGACAGCTTATAGGCCATGTAGAGGGAGTCCTGAAAGAGCAGCCTCCGCAGGCTGTGGGCCACAAGGAGAATGTTGTTGGGTGCAAAGCAGACAATGAAGATGAAGAGGACGAGTAAGGCGAGCCGGAGGGCCCTCCCTTTGGAGTCGCTGCTGTTCAAGGCCAGGGTCCGCATAATACGGATGTAGCAGAACAGCGTAATGATGAAGGGGATCAGGAAGAGAACACCGCACCAGATTACCAGGTAAATGAGCCAGAGTGTCTGTGTTGGTAACATGCCCGTTTGGAGGATGTCAAAACACGTGGTGATGTTGAGACTGACCACGTGAAAAGTGAGGTCAGTGCTCTCCAGGGGGTACAGTACTGCCAAAACAATTACCCACATGATCCCACAGATGAGCACAGCTCCTACCTTATTTCTCGTAATGTTTTTGAACTTCAGCGGCCGCACGATGCCAAGATAGCGAGCGATGCTTATGGCGGTCATGGTCAGAATTGAGCAGTACATGTTGGCGTAAAACAAGACTGTTGTAAAACTGCACATCATGGAGCTAAAGGGCCAGTTGTAGCCTCTGACCAGATAAACTATTTGGAAGGGCAGGATGCAGCCAATGACTAGGTCGGTGAAGGTCAAGTTAATCATGAAAATGATGGTAGGGGTCTTGGGGGAAGTGCGGAAGAGCAACAGCCACATGCAGAGGCCGTTTGCAGGGAAGTTGATGAGCGCCACTACGATGTACACAGCAGACACTATGCTGCTGGCAGTGTTGTCCTGGAACATGGCCAAGGTAATGTTGTCAACCTTGGACATGCTGAGGCTATTGGAGTCTACAAAAAATACAAGAGACAGGATCATCGGTAAGGGTGTCGTCGTGAATCTGGAATCACGCAGATTCAGGAGTTTCGCTCGAAAATGCACGTTCGGCCGACTATAACGATTTTTGCAGAAGCACGGTTTAGATGAGAAGCGCTTTTAAAATCAAGTCCATTTATAACATCTTCTTTCAGATACGAGCGACCGTGAAAAACACAAACCACTTAAACTGTAGTGAGTCACTTACTAAGCCTCAAATAATAAGAAAATGATTGAGAAAACATACACCGATTCTAGTTTTTCCACAGCAGTACCCAGAATATAAAAATTTAATTTTTAAAGAATGAAAATATATAACTTATGATCTTGACACTGTGACTAGGTCTGAAACCTGAAAGACGCCCAAATTATAATTAATTAAAATAAGAAAAAAATAAGTGAAATTTCACTGGAACATTATTTTCAGTAACAAACAAATAACGGACCCTACGGCAACTGCTTTCTTTGTTTTATTGACTGAATGGTCGGTAGGGATGCTATTGTGAACCTTTAATCACACAGATTTATGAGTTACTGTATATGTTACTATATGTTACTTTTCAGAATCAAAAACCTACCTGACATTTTAAAGGCCAGTTCAGTTGTCAGAATATAATATCAAATACTTTGTTAAAGAAGAATAAATATTACTGGTTTTGCTCATACAAGGAAAGCAGGTTTAGAAAAAAATAAAATCAATTTTACAATTTTTTTGCAGATTAAAAATCATGGGAGACAAGAGCAATAATAAAATAAAATTTAAAGAATGCAGAAGCTCCAATTTATGCTTATTGCTCATCTAAATGGAATTCTCTTAATTTCTGCAAAAAGGAAACATCTGGTATGTAAATATTTAAGAATTTCATTTTCTTACCTGTGAATGAAACTCAAACCATCAAAAAGTCTGCAAAAGTGAATACAATAGGATCGGACGTTCGATGTCCGTAAGGCGCTGCAAGCGTTGGGTACACGAAACTGCCAAGGAAATGTTGTAGGTGTGACGTGTTTAACCATTGCCTCGTGCCGAAGCTTAAGTACCTTCACTGCTGTTAAGGGCTGCCTGTGAGAAAAGCTGCTAAAAAGTCCCTTCAGACCTAAATTTATGGTAAATCAGTGTCCTCTTGAAACTCTTAACCTGTAGAGCTCAAGATTTAATGACTCAAATCAAAATGCCAAGTGACAGCTCAGATTTGCTTCATTAAAAGAGAAAGTATTCAGAGATTTCTATTTGAGAAAAAAAGATCTGCTCTGAAGGTTTTTTGCTTCTCTCTTATATATGCATACACACTGTACATTACACAGTTACTCATTTACCTGACACTTTTCTCCAAAGCAACTTACAACATTAAGCGACCTACAGCTGTAGACCCATTTAGACCACTGAGTAATTTAAAGTAAATACTTTGCTCAAAGGTACTACAGCTGGAGGTGGGAGTTGAACCTACAACTTTTGGATCCAAAGGCAGCAGTTATAACCACTACATTAGCAGCTGCCCCTGTACATATGTTATATCCAGAATACTGGATAAGGTCAAATAAATTATATTGATATTTTAATTACCTTCAGCCATTTATTTTTTAAAGTTTGTATGTATTTTGCATAGATTGACATATAACCCAACCGATTTCAACAACCGCTTGCTCCAGGCAGGGTTGTAGAGAGCCAGACCCTATCCCAGAGATGTTGGGTGCAAGGCTGAAGGGGTGGGGAGGGCACACACTGGATGGGACACCAGTCCATCACAGCACCACAACTAGTTATCCAGGCACACAGCTGGGAGAGGGTACTAGAGCAGTTGCAGGGCAGGCACCATGTTCAAGGGCACCACAGCCAGCGATCGAACCAGCAACCCTCAGAGACAAAGGAAGCTGCTCTAACTGCAACACCACCAGCCACCCCAGGACTGACATATCATATATATTAAAATCAGAGTGCAAGAAAGGCAAAGCTATCCAGGTTTTAAGTCAAAAAAAACATTGCAGAGCAATGAATCCCGAGAACTTGTTTCAGCAGGAAAGAGCACTAGAAGACGAGACAGAAAAAAAACGTTTAACAAAACCAAAACTCCCCGTGAACAGCTGAGTAATGAAGTAGCCTAACAGTACGGGATGCATGACAGAAAACACACATGCATCAGAATTATGTGTCCACCAAAGAGGTGGACACATAATTGTCTCCCAAGAGCAAAACTGGTAAATTACTGTGATCTCACGTAGTAATTAAGATTGGAGACAAGTGTTAGCTGAATGAATAAATTACAGCAATTATGTTTGTCATATTATGAGTTTTTATTTGTCAGTAGAGAAGAGATCCCCTGGGTTAAGGTCACCTACAGCATCTCCCTGGGTTCTAGTTGCTGGTGTCTCATCCTGGGGAGTGTTATAGCTTGAGTTACAGCTTCCCAAGTTCAACGTGATCACGTTTTATATCAGATAAACACAGTCGACCAACCGTTACCGTTACAAGAGGTGAATTGGAAGAGTCTACGCAGAACTCAGACTGCAGAGGTGAGTTCTGTTGTCACCGCAGAAGATATCTGTGGAAACCAGAGCATGCAGCTCTCTTAAGCCCGAAACGCTAAATGTTGTGGAGGTTTAGCTTCACCACAACGAGTGCAAACGTCCCAGTTACTAAAATGTTGTCCTCATAACACGCACTTTCATTTTTAAACACGGGGTTCAGAAGATGGAGTTGCGAGACACTTGGAGGATAGAATATTACTAATTTCTTCTGTCATATGTGCTTTTCCATTACCTTATTAACTATAAAGTCTAACTATATTACAGTGAATTTCTTGGAGGTCACAAAAGGAGGCTGACTGGATTACTTATAAAGTTAATGCTTTGGTGAGGTTAAGTGGAATAAAAGTCTTGATGGGTACATTCAAAATTCAACTAGGTGCCCTCTGTATTTTTCCCATAATAACCTAATTTCTTTAACTCTGTCTTCTGGTTTTGGCTCAATGAAAACAGCGCATATGACTTCATGCATAAAGCAGGAATAAAAATACACACACACACGCAAACCACTTGTCCTGGGCGGGGTCACAGTGAACCGGAGCCTAACCCGCCAACACAGGGTGCAAGGCTGGAGGGGGAGGGGACACCCCTAGGACGGGACGCCAGTCCATCGCAAGGCACCCCAAGCGGGACTCGAACCCCAGACCTGTCAGAGAGCGGGACCCGGCCAAACCCGCTTATTTCAAATAATTTTACTCAAGCCACAAAATACCCTTGAGCCTGTGAAAAAACTTCTTAATTACTATTCTTTGATTTTAATATTTACTTTCACTTTATATGTTATTTACTGATCAAACAAATAAATGTTATTTGATGTAACTATCACTCACCCACATGCTACGCTCTGTGTGATACTTTCACCTTGTTCTACAAAAAACCACACTGGGAGAAAGCCGAATTGTTTGCTGACCCGACACACAGCGCTGAGGTGTGTTAAAAAGTGAACAGTTTCTAATGGTTTTCACTCTTCACTCCCTTTCAATGCACACACGCACAGACTCGTTCAACAAATGGAGTGAGAAGTGCTTTTCTAAGGGAATCACAGCTACAAGTTGGAAGATCTCATCCGCACACAAGCCGTGTAGCAGGCCACTCCTGTTCGCACGTTTCTCGCAACGTGGTATTTTCCTTCACGTCTTGTCAACGCAATCACCTTTAAGGAAACAAATGGCATTTTCATTTATAGCACAGACAAAAAACAGATCCGTTCGATGAACTGAAGCCTGTCCCTAGTCTAGTTTTAACAAGCTGGTAGGAGGTAGCCATGTTCTGTAAATGTAAAATAATTGTCTCTTTTATATGCCTCAATCTCTGTGATTCATGTCTTCAGCTGCTTTATTTACTATTGATAATAATGTAGATGCAACAACCAGAGACAGTAAGTAACAGATAGTAATGAAGTTACTAAGAAAAAAACTGAACAATCCTGAACACTAACCCTTTAACAATCACATATATACCTACATGTGACAAGAGTTCAAGAAAGTAGCGGATAAGGAAGTAATGGTGCCTTCATTACGGTTCACTAGTAAGAGGAAGAACGTCATTTTACAGTCCTCATCACAAGCAGATTATTACCTCTGATATCCTCAGATCTTTTCATCAGAAAATTTCAAAGTTCAGAATACATCTTAAAAAGTGTAATAAATAAAGAAATAAGTGTGTCAGCAGGCATATTCCTAAATACAATTGCAACTGATTTTTCTGTGTCATTTAATTTAGTCAGAAGTGCTGTGATTTTGCCCGCTTACATGTCAAGGTTGGATTTTCTCAGCATCATAGTGAAACCATATTAGACTGTTGCAATTATTACCCAAATCTTTTGCAGCAGTGAGACAGATGGGATTGCTGCACCATATTTCCTGTGACATTTTTTAAAAGATCTTACCAACTGGTCTCGTATCATCAAGCACGATGAATCGCTACGTGACATTTGATTTGCTTTCATTAACCTGTTGCAGGAATCAGCAGACACTGATAACACGCCTCTGCGATGCTTGCATTGAGTTGCCATGTAAATTGGGTGTCACCGGTACAATGGGGCTTGATGATGGGAGATTTACCGAATCATTACACATTTCACAGGCCGCATGAGCAACAGGTGGATTGAACAAGTTTGAGCTGACAGCAGAGTGAAGGTGGTGGGGAAGCCCCTGAGAATTCATCCATCAGCTTTTCCTTTTCACTGATGACAAAATGTGGTCGACTGGGTTCAATACACTGTTTATTCCTCTCCTGATACAACCAAGCAATGACTAGTTTCACCAGTAAAGGGAGCACCAACACCCTTCTCTTTAAAGGAAGTCAGTGGTTTGGCTAGAAAGCAGAAGACTGTTTCCATAAAGGCACTGCTTACAGAGATTGAACAACAAATACATGTGCTTTTATAGTAGATCTTATTACATGCCCTAACTTGTAGTCCTGCTTCCCCTGTGCGGCAGACACCGATTTTCTGTTTCATAAATCCCATTTACAGCTGAAGCGTGCAAAACACTTTATTACTGGAATTAAAACAAAACCATTGACTCTAAGGTCAAAGGCCAAATGACTATTTGTTTTTCATCTGGAATATGATTTTGGGTCGCAATGAGGACATGGACTTGCAGCCTGAAGGTTTCTAATTCAAGACCTGCTACTGCTGTAGTGCCCATGAGCAAAGTACTCAGTCCAGCTATAAAACTTCTTCTTTCAGTTCCTGTTATTAAAAAGCACACCAATGAGATATACCATGGACTCAAGAAAAACTAATGGTGTAACAGTCGCAGTTGTTAATTGATAGATTTTACTAGTAAATAAAATTATTTAAAAGTTGCAGCAGGTCAATGTTGCTCTTTGATAAAAGCATCAGCCATGCGACACATATATAATTAATATTAAGTCATAATTCTTTCACAGATGTTAACAGGTGCTAACATAAAAGACTAAAGTGAAAAAGGAAAGCATGCAGTATATTTGTTGGACACGATACAAAGAACATTGATAGGTCTTGTAGAGCGGATAGCCCATCAACATTTCATTAACAGAAGCACATACGATGACTCACACAAAGGGGTCATTGCAGCCACATTTGTTGGCCATAGCGACCCCTTTGTGTATATGTTGTTGTGTCTGTGTATTCTAAACAGACTGGCTGTATGCTTAGAATACGCAGATACATGTGGTGGCCTGCATACACAATAAAATAGAAGTACAGGTGGTCCCTGATGTTTGATTTTTTTGACTTTACGATGGTGAACTGGCGATAGACATTCAGTAGAAACCGTACTTCAAATTTTGATGTTTTCTCGGGCAAGCGATACCCGGTATGATACTCTCTCACGATGCTGGGCAGCGACAGCAATCCGCATCTCCCATTCTGTCATGCAGAGGTGTGTAGTAGGTGTATTAAATGCATTTTCAACTTACGATATTTTTGACTTATGATGGGTTTTGGGGAACGTAACCCCATCTTAAATCGGAGACCACCTATATACTTCAGGCCAATAACACTGAACCTACCTACCACACTGGTTAAAAAAAGACTAGTAATCTATTTACTACTCAATTCCCATTGATCTTCTATAAGAGCTTGATTTCTCACAGTTTTTGCTTTTCACAGGGTTGAATAGCGTAACCCATGATTCCTTTTAGGTAATTGTTCTCCCTTACTAGAGTTCATGCATACTTATTTCTAAATGAAATTGACATTCGCCTCCCATGTTGACATCCAAGTCAACTATGAGTACCTAAAAATTTGCATATATCTAACACATTTATGCAACTGCTAGCAACAGTCGCACAGAAAGCTAAAGCTTAGGGTGCCTGAAATTTCATGCCAGGAGGCTCCTATGAAAATACACTGGAGTGAGGTAGAGCTGTGAATGAGCTTGAACGTTTGTTCCTGGGTGTGTAGAGAGGTGCAGACAGGCAAGACTGTAGCACATACAGATGAACATTCATCATCACTAAAGGATGAGTTCCTGTTCTCATATCTCCTTCAGTGCATCATAAAAAGCAGGACTGACACTCCATAAAACAGTGTATAATGTACCTCATGACCCACCAGAGAGCAGGACCTGGCCAATCCGACTGCACCACAGCACCCCCCCTACATAAAACAGCAAGCCTAGATTATTTTACAACAGAGTACTGGTTTGGTCTGGATGTCTCACAGACGGACTCCTTTGCTCTGAGAAATTGGAGTTTAATGGCTCTTCATGCTCTTCAGATACACAGCACAGTTTCCACTGGAGTTTCTGCCGAAATTCTCTTGAAGCAAAGTAATAGATAAAAGGATCAATGCAGCAGCTCAGACTATTTATGCCCAAAGAAAGTTTGTAATAGGCATACAAGGTCTTCCCCTTGGCATTGTAGATCATGTGCATGATCTGAATCAAGATGTTGGGCAGGTAACAGAAGACGAAGCAGAGCATCACCAGCAGGATGAGAAGTATCGTCTGTTTCTTGGAGTCCTTGGTGACATCGTGTGGAGAATGGCAGAGGCTCCTGATGATGGAAATGTAACAGCCAGTCAACACTAAAAGTGGGAGGATGAAGAAGAACAAGAGCACCGTGACAAAGTAGAGGTACGCCGTGAGCTTCGATGAGAAAAGATGTCTAGGGAAAATGTCGAAGCATGTAGTGACATTAAGCTGCAATACAGGAAAGGTGATGTCTTTGTGGAACACGGGGATGTGGACCAAAAGCACCAAAGCCCAGATGAACAAACAGATGAGGACTGCATTCCTACCAGTCCTCCAGTGCTTGGTGTGCAGTGGTCGCACAATGCCACAGTAACGTTCCAGGCTAACGGCACAGGTGGTCAGAATGGAGCCGTTCATATTACAGTAGAAGACCAAGGTGGACACACTGCACATGACTTGTCCAAAGGGCCAGTCGTTCCCGCGCAAGTGGTAGACTACCTGAAGAGGTAAGAAGGCACTGTAGAGGAGGTCCGTAAACGAGAGGTTGATGGCGAAAACAACTGTGGGATTCCTGTGTGTGGTGTAGCAAGAGAGTATCCAGAGGGAAACCAGGTTGCAGGGTGTGCTTATGATGAAGACCAGGAGGTAGATAATTGGCATTCCAAGAGTCAAGAGGGGACTGCCCAACATCTCTATAGTACCATTGGAAATACTCTGAGAGAGGTTGGAGGAGGTGTTGTTCTTGAAATGATGCATTCTGAAATTCTGTCGATTTCAGTTACTGAAACGCAAGAAAATACATTAAAACACAATGATAACAAAACTAATGTAATACACCTGCATATTTCAACATGAGCACGTCAACAACAATCCAAGCAATTCCTGTGTCTGAACCCTCGACTCGCGCCTCCTTTCGATGTCTGTTACAACTCCGCTTTGTGAATGACTTGTCATTGACATAGTGGCTTCTGCTGCTACCTCTGTTTCAGTAACTGTCTATTGTTCAATATTCTACATTACTCTGCTGGAAAAAAAAAAGGCTGTGTTCAAACAAGTCTCACTGAATTAAAGTATCCCAGTTTGGGTCACAAAGCAATTTACCATACGTGTTTCAATGCGTTCTGCGTTGAAGCAATGTTCACACTTTAACGTACCCTCAACAGCCTCCCAGTATACACTACGCTGTAGTCCCTAACACTTTCTGCATCATCTGTTCACCATGCTTTTAAGCACACATTAACAGCCTGTAAAGAGTCAAAAAATTCGTCAGCTTTAGCTGCTTAAAGGCCACTAAGTTTTGGGGTGTTCAACAACCTCGCTTGACAGCGAACCTGGAAAGTACACTAAGCATACTCTGAATCATAAAACCAGTCTAAAACTTCTAACTCCCAAAATGGAGTGCATTGAAGAGAAATTACAGGAGAGAAATATTAGACCAAAGCCTTGGCCAGTCATGCACAACATCCACTAACCGTCGTGCTCTGTGTGTGCTAGTGTTGTGCAAACCCACCACCTCCACTCCTCCACCACTCTCTTTGCACAAAGGGTCCCAAACATAGACTTCAACAACCTCACTCAACAACATGAGCCAGCCGGAAGACTCTAAGCCCATATGAAAAGTGCACCAGGTACTCGTTCAAACGCACAACCGGTGTAATAGTTCTAACTCCTGAAGTCATGACTATGGCTGTAAGGCAAGAAATACTGTGAAATCTCAAGTGCAGACAAGGCCAGCATGATCAGTTACCGTCAAGTGACTAAAACAGAAATTAAAATTGTTTTATTTGAAAAAAAATCACAGTTACAGTCATCAATCACAATGTAAAACTGCTTCTTTAGCTTCGTATGACTAACGTTCTGTGTTTATGTGTGAAAATTCCCCCATCTCATTCTGCAACTCAAAGGTACAAATTTTTTGGCTATACCACAAACTGATCTATTTCTCTTGTACAAAAAAAACAGAGAACCTACGATGTTGTTTACTTACAAGACTAACATTTTATGATAGGAATTAAAACATTTTAAACTTTTCAGTTAAAAAAGTTGTAATGAATGTTGTAATAAGTCATCCAAAATACTACTGCATTCTCTAACCTCTAATTTGTCAGGTATCCACATTATACAGTGTGGACTTTCTGCTGGTTTTATCAAACTGGCAAAACTTTAGCAAAAATATCATAATTTCATAAGCGAAAAGCTTTCATTAGACTTTTTTAATTTGCTTGATATAATACAGTTTTTTTTTTTTTTTTAAAGTATGTAAAATTCCCCTGGAAAAACACCTTGTTTAAAAGTATTTTTTGCAAACGCTGACAACATCACAACCACATCTTCCTGTCCTAAGTTCATAAGTCACATTGATGAAAAGCACAATGTTGCTAAGACTTAAATTCAGCAAACGAAGAGTAAAAGCTGTAAATCTACTGAACTAGTACTGACGCTATTAAATTCAACAAGGGACACGCTGCTCACCTTAAAGTTGCAGTTGTTTCCTGTAAAATTACAGGCACACAATGAACACTGTATTTTTCTGAAGAGAAACAAAAGACAAAAACTACTAAATCAAAAGCGGTAATACACCCTCCATGTGCTCTGTACCAACTTCCTTTTTCCATTCTGAAAAACAAGATATATAGCAAGACAAGGGACACACCTCCAACTTCAATTCTATTTTTATCACGATGTGCAGAAGTGCAGAGGGTTCAGAAGAGCACAACCCATGAAGAATCTGTTCAATCAGAACTTGAAAACAGACATTATCTGTCAAAAGCTCTGTTTGACTGGTTTCCTTCACATGACACTTCCAGGTTAATGCATTCTAATACATAATTTCCATTTTTTGATTCCCACTGGAAGATGAACTGCAAAGCAACATGTAAAAGCTTGCTAATAACAATGCTTGTTTAAAAAAAAAAAAAAAAAAAAAAAAAAAAACACAACATTTTCCACTCCTTATTCTTTTCATTTTTTGTTATTGTTCTCCTCTGCAGTGTGGACAACACTTTTAACAAATGAACAAAGCAGTCTAGTCAGCCCGTGCCTCTTTCTTTCCTGGACACAAAAAAAAAAAAGAAAAAGAAAAAGTTTAATACGTTTTAGCAGCACCTTTTTACCATACATCTAAAATTGCTACGGTTAAGACAGTTTGCTCATCACACATCATAAAATCTTTCAACATTTGGTAAATAAGCGCCTGGTTTGTGGACAGGAAACCACACGTAATGCCGAGGAACTACACAAGATGTGGAGTCTTACAGGTTTTCACAGTGTAACTACAAGAAGTTCATTTCCCCCCAACTGCTGTTGGTCTCTGTATTTCAGAGACTGTTGATTAGAAACAATTAATTATATCGGTGAAACACCAACCTTTGGAGTGATACCGCTTTCTTACATCTAAAGTCAACCAAGTCTGCTGTGGAAAACACATTTTCAGCAGTTATAATAAACTGCGGAGAAGAAAACAACCACTTCATATAATTCATGAGTGTGAATTTACTAGAGATTGTGTACTGTCTAGTAAATGTGAGGGGGTGCGGTGGCGCGGTGGGTTGGACTGCAGTCCTCCTCTCCGGTGGGTCTGGGGTTCGAGTCCCGCTTGGGGTGCCTTGCGACGGACTGGCGTCCCGTCCTCGGTGTGTCCCCTCCCCCTCCGGCCTTACGCCCTGTGTTACCGGGTAGGCTCCGGTTCCCCGTGACCCCGTATGGGACAAGCGGTTCTGAAAATGTGTATGTGTGTGTGTGTGTTTAATTACTTAAAATGCTGGCTGTAGATCCAAATGACAAAAAATGGCACAAGTTCACAGAAAACTGGTACAGTTGTCGCAATATGAAACTGAGCTTCCAAAGACAAATATACATTTAAGTCAGTCTCTACATGCAGTAACATAACACAATATCAGGATGATCAGTTTGCGATACAGTAAATATTTAAAACACATAAACTGAGTTAAAAAGACAAATTTCATAAGATAAGGTTTACAGTCATTCCATTTTATTCCTTAGGGAGGCAGACTCTTCTGTTACTTTCACTACGGTCTTCATTCAGACAAACCCATGCTGGGTTTCATGCTTCCAAGCCTTTGCTCACAGACCAAGTAAATTTTCTTCACCTCAAGAAATGGTTTACCAGCCTTAACGGTCACCCCTAGGGCTGCAGCTGAGTGAACAAACGTGGGCCTTCGAGAGGCTGATAACATCTGTGAAGGTGGGAACTCAAGCAGCTGCCACACTGAGGTGGCGGTATCTGAGCTGCAAGCTAGTCCTGATCATCTAAGGGCTCATCGCTGTCTGATACCTCCCCTTCCCCCCTGCTGGAGCTGCAGTGATTGAGGTGTCTGCGTATGCCACGCAAGAAGTTGGTCTTGAAGGAGCAGTAGGGGCACTGGTAGATGCCCTGCTTGTGGAACATGCTAATGTGACTGTTCAGGATACTCTCAAGGAGGAAAGACTTGTTACACTCCTTGCAGACATACGGCTTGGGGATGTCGTGCTTCTTGCTGACATGATGGAGCATGAAGCCCTTCATCTTAACACGCCAGTTGCAGATGTTGCAATAGTAGCGACCACCATTGCGGCGGAAGTACTTAGAGAGCTCTGCCTTATCGGCTCTCGATTCAGGTCTCGCCCCCTCATGTTCCTCCTTGGAGGGAGAATAGTCTGGAAAGTCATCATCATCAAGGGTGGGCTCTTCATCACTACCCACCTCCCTCTTCCTTTTTAAAGTGTGACTGGGGGAGACCGAGTAACGGAAGTCTTCATCAGTACCCTCTTCCTCCTCAGTCTTGGCACTGTCCAGGGAAGTAAACTTTGCAGGGGCTTCGCTGTACTCTGCATCCACAGCTACTGAATCGAACTGCTCATTGTGGCTTATTCCCAGTTTTTCTTCCTCATTGTGATCAAGGACATCCTTGCTGTCATTACTGTCGCTAAGATAGTCTTTAGGTTCTCCCTCCTCACTCCGTTTACTTTTGCCGGCAAAGCAATGGCTCACAATGACATGATCGTACACACGAGCAAAGGTTTTCCCAGTGAAGAAACACGTCTGGCAGTGGAAGAGCTTAGCACTCCTCTGGTAGAAAATTATCTTACCCAGTCGCCCAAGATCCATCTCCTCACAGTGCACTGGGTGAAAGGTACCAACATGGATTTGGTAGGTGCCGTTGCTTTTGCACTGGTAGCTGCAGAAGGCACACTGCAGATGGCGTCCCACCACACTGGTATTGATCGCTTGCTTCTTGATATCCATTACGGTACTTTTCCGACACTTTTGCGGAGACTTCCCAGATATGCTCTGAAAAATGGGCAGAATAAGATGTGAATCTATGACATTGATTAATTTGAGGATACATTACAGTTCCATGTGGATTCACTTCCCGAAAACTACAGGTTGTACTCTATTCTACTAATTTCCTGATTTATAGAGTGCTCATCATACAGTATAGACAACAGCAATTTTGATATGATTTTCTAAGTTTGAAATCCATCAATCCAATTTCAATTAATTGCTTGAACTCAGCAGGGTTGCGGTGAATCAGAACATATCCTGGAAGCACTTGGCACAGGTCTGGAGGGCTTACACCCTGGACGGGATGCCAGTCCATTGCAAGGAAGCCACATATGCATGCATTCACTCGCCCACACTACAGGCAACTCAGCGTCACCAATCCATCCGGACTGCATAACTTTGGACTGCGGGAGGAAACCCACGCAGAGAACACGCAAACTCCTTACAGAGCAAGTGTGGATCGAACCCTCACAGGTGCTGAGATGACAGCAGTACTCGCTGCACCACTGTGCCACCCCTGAATCATTTTAACTAGTTTGATATGATACAAATTTGTACAGTTTTTCCATTCACCCTAAAATACATCACATCTGCATATCATAAATAATTCTTATTAATTTCTTATGTACCCTGTGACTTTTTACACACAGTGCTCTTACATCATCATCATCATCATCATCCACAGGGGCTCAGGTGTGACATCAGTGAAGACACCTGAAGGTTTTTATTTACAATAAAATTCATAAATAAAAATAACTATAGTATAAGAAAATACACCAATACAGTACTGAGGAAGGGGAAACTTTTGACTGTGCTGTACTCCTTTAAAGAACAAAGAACAGAAAGAAGAAGCGGTGGAGCTAGGACACAGCATCAATCACACCACCACCACCACCACCATCACCATCATCATCATCATCCGCATTAACATCACCACCACTTAATCATGCTTCTCACTGGGGAACTACAGGAACTCGACTATCTAGTTTCAGCAGGTATTAAACAGTCGATATGTTGGCCAGTACGTATATAAAGAGTCGACAGAATGAACCACACTTATATAATACACGTCGCTCTGACTCCGTTAATTCATGATGGATTTGATGATGACCAGCAGCTGCAGATCAGACAAATTGAACCAATAGCTTCAAGAAGTGCTTCCTTTACCTACCCCTTCTGAGCCTCCCCTGTATTCAGTACAGGCAAAAGGTTAACTGAATGCACTGTGCATCTTACTGCAAATAAAAATGCATCATTTTTAACATGATGTTGTACGGGATCCACACAAATTTCCAGGGAGCGTCAGGACCAGTCGGCAGGGAGCTTGACGCCATGATGCGACGTCCACCTATCAGGGAGCACGCCTCAAGCACGTGACCGGAAGCAGTTTCAACTTGCAGGAACTTTTGGGACGCACTTAGGTTTTTCTTTGGTTTGTTGATATTTCGCGGCCATCGCTTGAAAATATAGCAAAGTATGACGATATGTTACCATTAAAATACAAATTACTAAATAAAAATATATATATTTTTTTATGGCGCATCACGGTAACGCACTGGTGTCTCATCACCGAACCGTGTGACGGTTCAGTTCTCATCATCACACTGACATGATCAGTGACATGTTGTTGATGTTCTCACCATGTTCTGCGCTTCCTTCCTCCTGCAGTTCTGAGATATGCACTTGAGACGACTAGTTGACTCTAAATTATGCTTCATCTGTGAATAGCTTCCAGCCTTAAGCAGGCCGCTAAGGTGCAGGCTGCTTCACCTTCTCTGCATCTGGGATAGTATCGATAGACTCCGTAGCACCACTGCGACCCTGCCTGGCTAATTGTTTTTATGCTGTGTCAAACATGACAGAAATGACCAGTTTTCAACCACTGAGTATTTTTTAAAAAAATTAAGAGTAAAGAAATTACATCAAATTGATGTAGTGTTTTCAAAAAATGTTGCCTTTATTAATTTAAGTGGCAACCTGTTGCCTCATAAACTTACATAAAGTGGTTTGTTTATGCCAAGGCCGGTGCTGCTGTTTGACCGCTGTCAGTTGGCACTACCGCTCTGCAATAGCTACTTTGCAACTAATTATAAAGAATTATTTTCTCAGATAAGCCACAGAAAAGCCTCCTTTGACTGAAGCATAGCGGGGCGGTCTGTTTACCGCTCTCATGTCTGAAACTGCAAGGGCAAGATGTTGGGCACAATGAATGTGAGCGCGGCGGCAGAACCTTGACAGACACTGCAAACACTCCCTTTACTGGCACTGCACGAAATGAGTTTATTCACAGGTTGAAAACATTGGCTTCAAACACCCTTGGGTTCGGTTTGCAGACGGCAAAAAGCCAACGTCCCAGTTCTGCCGATTATTGTGGGAACACTAAGGTTGGATCAGATCTGCTGTCCACAGCTAGGACGCTTACGTTGGCACCCAACGTCTGTCCTGTTTATGCTTTGGCGACACCGCGTTACTGCGCTGGGATGTTTGGGTGCTTCAGTCATCGTGTGTTAGTTCTGTGTGATGCTCAATAAACGGCAGACGTGTGTCAAGCTTACCCGTGAAGTAACACACAGCAGTGGCAGCAAGAATGGGATCCAGCTTCTGATTCCTCTACTTGCTCTGTTCCTGTCACTTGAGGCAATGCCTTGAAATGTAGTTTTTTAACTTAAGCTGTTGGAAATATCTAAGTCAGTATTTGGCACCAGCCTTCAGTACCCTAAAGGAGACACACTGTCACATGCTTTAAATCCTGTGCCATGTATGTACGATTTTCTCCAAAGCAATTTACAAAGGTAATCTACCTACAGTTATTTACCCCTTTATACATCTGGGTAATTTTACTGGAGTAATTTAGGGTAAGGACCTTGCTCAAGGGTACTACAGCCAGAGGTAGGGCTCAAACCTGTGGGTTCAAAGGCAGCAGCTCTAACCACTATGCAACCAGATGTTCCTTGTAATCACACCTACCTTGTTTCTTGGAATTTTGTGTTGTCAGAAAAGTACATTAGAGAAGACTAACCTCTGGGAGTACTGTAGTGACACTGGGGGGGCATGGTGGCACGGCAGGTTTGGCCGGGGCTGTGCTCTCTGATGGGTCTGGGTTTCGAGTCCTGCTTGGGGTGCCTTGCAACAGACTGGTGTCCCGTCTTGGGTGTGTCCACTCCCCCTCCAGCCCCGCGCCCTGTGTTGCCGGGTTAGGCTGCGGCTCATCGGAACCCCGTTCGGGACAAGCGGTTTCAACCAGTGTGTGTGTAGTGACACTCACCAGCAGGTGAAATATATTGAAAATATTCCTTGGTTTCACATACTGTCAAAAGTGTGGGAAGGAAGTGCATTTCTGTCACCACTTACTCAGTTACTTTATTTGTAGAGAGCAAGAATAGCATCTGTTTATAGCTGTTTGACCATGTTACTCTGCTCATATATGATAAAGTGTGACACATGGTGATATTAAAGAATTACTAGCTTCGCTGGTATGAAGTTTCTTCTTGAAGGACCTGGCTCGTTCTGACGGAGGAAGGGGAACTTGTCCGCAGATCACAGGGGCCCTGCTACTGACATGGAACGGAAAACAGCCCTCGTGTACTGTGCTGTAAGGGCACCTTGCATTTGAGAGAAAAGGCACCTGCAAGTTGAAATATTTTCATTTAAGAAAATGTCAGCTTTTTGTCCTCTTTTGTACAAGTTCAGAGAATCAGCCAAAGTAAATCTATATGATTGTTCAGTTTTTCTCAAACTTTTAATTGCATTCCATGGTTGTATTAGTAAATGTCTGAAGTGAGATACAATTGTCCTTTGTATCTAAATATCAGTGGGGTTAGCTTCCGACACGAGGTTTTTAAAATGAAAATCTAAGAAAAAAACAAGAAAAGGAAAAAAAAAAAACAAATGAAGAGGATGTTGATTTAATTGTCAGCATGGGGACTTGTCAAAAATTTGAAAGGGATGGTGAATTTCAGTGGTTTTGAACCTTGTAACCCAATGAGCTATTACGCACACCACGCACGCACTTACTTTTCCCATACGGGCTCACGGGGAGCCGGAGCCTAACCCGGCAGCATAGGGCTGGAGGGGGAGGGGACACGCCCAGGACGGGACGCCAGTCCATCGCAAGGCACCCCAAACGGGACTCGAACCCCAGACCCACTGGAGAGCAGGACCCGGTCCAACCCACTACAAACTCTTAAAGGAAATTTTCTTTACATTTTGAAAGCACAAATGAATGTGCACTGAGCTGCTGGGTCAAGTGTTTGCGGAGCCTGTGAACTGGTTTAGGTCCTGTAACATGGTACTGCCATGAACCATTTATTTTATTTAGCTGATGCCTTTCATTCACCTATTTATACAGGTGAGCATTCTGAGTGATGAAACATCCGAGGCAGCAGACTTTTCAGCTGGTACATGGCATAGCTGTTTGGTCATAGGACAAGATGTGGGGTCCTAACGCACAACTGTTCCAGGGTTACTTTCTGAGTTCAGCTTTTACAGTAGGTCCCCTGTTGGTGATGTTAAATGGGCATTTTTAAGTTATTAATGTTATATTTTTAATAAAATGTGTAGGTACCTCAACAAGAGAACTTGTAATACATCTGCTGGTAAATGATACAGAGAGTGTGTTTCACTGATGTATGGATGAGTGACCCAGTGTAAGTAGTGTATCTAGCAGTGTAAGTCACCCCGGTGAATAAGGTGTGTGGGCTGGTAACACTACATAGTATCCATTGTAAGTCGCTTTGAAGAAGAGCACCTGCTAAGCGAATAATGTAAATGGTGTTGTAGGCCATTTGCTTTGAAGAATTAATGGTGAAATATGTAGATACAAATGCTCCTCGACTTACAATGGTGAGTTGGTGATAGACATTCAGTAGAAACTGTACTTTGAATTTTGATTTTTTTTTTTTTTTTCCTGGGGAAGCCATATGCGGTGCGATACTCTTGCGATGCTGGAGAGTGGTAGCGATCCACACCTCCTAGTTTGCCACACAGTCACCCCCCTGTATCTACGTTGTGTTTTGTGCATCCATAATGTCACAGAAATGCCCATCTGTGCCTCCTGCTACTGGTGGGAAGAAGAGGAAGGCAATTACTCTCGAGACCACTAGTAAGAAATTCACTGGACCCTTTCATTCACAACAAGGGAAATGAAAACAAGTCTAATGTCAAATATATAATTTTGAGGAACAAAAACATGCAAGACAATTTGCATGTACTGTTTAATGAAGGGATCAGGATAACTACAAAGTGCTTCTCGATTTCATCTCACTTTATTTTTTCAAGGTAAAAATCCACAGGTTATTAATACAGATGTGTACTTAGATGAAGGCAGGATTCAAGTTGGTCTTCCTACACTCCTCTTAATTCGGTTAAAGTTAGTCCACTGACCCAGGGGCCAGATTCTGGGTTTGCCCAGATCTTGGCCCACAGCCATCACGTGCTGGTGTCAGACATGGAGGTCTCAAGCATCATGTCACTCTCATACATGTCAAACTCCAGAGGTGTGGAGCGGCGAAGGGAGGCCTCTGCAGGCTTGTCCAAATTGGGCGAGGAGGTCTCTAGTGCCATGATGCCGCTTTCTTCCAGGGGCTGTGCTCGATGCTCACTGGTGTCCCCTGACGTGTTAAGTAGCTTCATCAGTGCTGGAGTGCTCAGGGTGCTCCTCAACTTGTCCTTGATGTCTGTCCCTAAAAACAATGAATCTGACACTCAATGTCCTAGATATTTTAGTGGAATATACTTATAGAAAATGCCATGGCATAACAAATCATCAATGACATTCCTACCTATGTAGGCTTCTGTGTCACCAATGTACATTTCGATGCAGTGTCCCAACATTGTCACAGAAAATGTGTCATCTCTCTTAAGACCAAGTGCCTGTTTTGAACAAAACATTTAGATTTGATTTGCAGTGTAAAAATCAACAAAATACTTTGTGTTTTTAAACACCTCATGCCATGCTAACTGAAAAAACATCCATACTGTGTGAAAGTAGTCAATGGCACTCTCAAAATCGCCCATGAGGCTATGCACGTATCCAATGGCAGAATAGGTTGAAGCATTCTGGGGAATGAGCACGAGAGCCTGTCGGTGGTATTCCAGAGCTTGATCATACTTTCTGCAGGGAAAACCATACCATTAATACAGTCATTTCACTGCAACTGAAGTCCTTGGTGATAGCTACAACTGTAACTAATTCCAGACCATACAGTATTATCACACATTGTTAAACAGCCTTTGTGCCCGATTACCATCTAGAGTGCAGACATGAAGGTTGTTCACCCGCACAGGTACCTGGAGGAGCTGTATAAGAAAGGACAGAGCAGGCTGCGCTTTCTCAGAAGAGTTAGGTTCTGTCACGTATGTAAAAATTCTACTCATTCTACCAGCGTGGAAACATCTCTGCTAGTGAGACCCTGTGGCTCAACAAGCTTGTAAAGCAAGCAGGTTCTGTCAAGGGTGTGACCCCCGACTCAGGAGAGGTGGTTAGTGTTCATTATGGACAATGGCTCACATCCCCTCTACAATGTAATCGCCACGAGTTCCTTTAGTCACCAGATAATTTGTAGACTGTACCTGAATAAACACCTTTCTGGGTTCTTCTTACTAACAGCCATCTGCCTCCATAATACCACTTAAGGGCTTGCTAGTTGTTGAATACAGAGAAGCAGGGATGTCCATGAAGACCTTTGAGTTCCATTTTTTTAAATGGACTAATAATTGTAATTTGTAATTATTTGAGTGTAGCTTTTTTACCTCTGGTATTATGGGTAGTTTGTCATTGTGTTTAGCTGTTGTGCTTGTGAATTGTAACTGTTACATCTTCTTACATAGTTATGTAGAAAAACAGCATTTACTGCTAACATGCATTTGGGCTGACCAAAAACGAAATTAAAAGAAGCACTGTTTAATGAACATGTGTAGTGCATGTGTGATTGGCGAGTGGTACTTCGATTCTCCAACGCTCCAGACAGTGTCACAATGTAGTACAGTTGTTGCCTTTCAATCAAGGGATCCAAGTTTGAGTGTCTGCTCCTACCATACCCTTGATTAAGACGCTTAGTCCGAATTATTCCAGTAAAAATGACCCAGCTGTCCAACTAGGTAAACCAGTGTAAGTACCTTAGCATACAAACACAAGTTTGGAAAAAAGAATAAGTTAAATGAGGAAATAATAATGTTGACGTGCAGGTGCAAAAAAAACATAGTAAGACAAACAATCACAGTTATATCTGGAGGTTTTACCAATACAAAATCCCCACTACACTGTAGATCTGTGTCCTTTATCCAGAGTTACTTACTTCAGTTTCCGACAAACATGGCCCAAGTTATTCAACAACGGCTCCCACTTATCCACAGTAACCTGAGAGAATACAAAAGTCTTACTTCACAACCAACACAATGAAAAATAGTACCACCAACTTTTTAATGTCCATGTTAATTGGCAAATACACCAAACTTCAGTAGTGGCAAACCATTATTACCTACGTAATTAAGCCATTCCTCAGTATTTTCACAAGGACATATTTACCTCATTTCCAATAGCCTTAATTTTTTCCAAGGCATCCAAAAATAGCTTCTCCGCTGCTTTAAAGCTGGAATGACATGGCGCATTATACAATGAGAACAAAAATACTATAAAAAAATGTAACACTAAATATTCTACATGGCTAAATGTACTATCATGCAGTATACTGATGTGCAGATGTGTCCTGCAGCGAATTGGCAGCAGATGAACTCCACTCACTCTCCATTCTGGAACGCCACCACGCCCACCTCGTGCATGACAAAGGGGTCCTCGGGTGCAATGCTGAGCGCCTGACTGAAGAAGCGCTCTGCCAGTTTAGAATTGTTGGTCAGCCCGTACTCCAGGCCGATGTACAGCATGGGCAAGTGGCACCTAGAAAGCAGGGGTTTCAAAAGGACACTGAGAATAAAAAGCAACTGAAAAAGAGCCAGTCTGTTTTTCTGGTGCTGCTGCTAACCTTTGTAAGTATTTAGGTCCCAGACATACAGCCAACATTAAAGAATGAGTTTGGCACAGACACTACTTACCCTTTCATGAGCTGTGCTGCCGTAAAATAGGCAGCCATGGCTTGGTCATGTTCACTCTCCACTGCAAACGAATGACCGTACGCAATCCAGGCTGGTCCATATTTCCTCTCCAGGGTGGTGGCTTTGCTAAAAGGATGAATAAATTGCTACTATTACTTAAGACCACTAGAAGAACACTGCAGCCTACGTGTGTGACTTTCTCTGCATTAGTTTCATGCAATCACACTGTGGTCATAATGATCATAATCATAACAGAATTTAATAGAACATGTCCGATCCAATCATAAATTTTGATTCCAGGTTTCCGAAGAGAAAAAAAAAACAAGTGCAGGACTTGAATGCTTACTGTTTTATGTCCTTACCTAAGGTACCTTCGGGCATGTTCATTTTTGTGACCAACCATTAGGTAATAACATCCAACAGCAAACCAGGAGACCTGTGAGAAACTGGAAGTGAAACTATACCATATGCTATACTATATGTTTGATATACTTACACCTGCTTTTGCACTGTATGTTTGATAAATATCTGATGTTGTTTTGAGGGTGAAGGAAAAAACATTTCCATAGTTATGTATAATAAAGCTCAGACTGTACGGGACATTTGGGTGAGAACACAGAAGGGAATGTAGCTGTAATACAGCAACACAAAGCAGATCTTTTTGGAAGTCTAAATACTTAGTTCTGTAGGTGACAAAGACATTATGTTTATGAAGAGAAACAGTACTTACAGGGCTGTTTGGGTACAAATCCACCAATTTGTGAGAGAGGTAAAACAGTTCTGTAAGGAGGAAACAACTGCAAACGTAAACAATTACAACAGCCTGGAACTATAACTCGGTAAAACTATATATGTAGAATGTGGGTGTAAACATATACACATACTTGTGCACA
Source organism: Scleropages formosus (assembly GCF_900964775.1). Lineage (NCBI taxonomy): Eukaryota > Metazoa > Chordata > Actinopteri > Osteoglossiformes > Osteoglossidae > Scleropages > Scleropages formosus. The sequence continues at coordinate 8,817,138 of NC_041819.1, read as the reverse complement.
TATAGACACACACTTATTTTTTTGTAATTACCAAGGTTGTACTTGGTCTTACCATTTGCCTTACTGAGCTCCACTAATGTTCCTATATGTACTGGAAGACAGTTGGCATGAAATGGATCTTTTACCATCACCCTTAAGAGAGAAAGATGCATTAAAATTACTTGTTCTGATCATTAGCTCTACTGAAATTCAAAAATCCTGAATGAAACTACTCAAAAGATTACTTGGAATAACACAAAAAATGTCAAAAAAAATATTAGCCGTAAGATTAACCTGTAAGGTTGAAAAAGAGGAAATATATATTACAATGTTACTGAACAATCATGTTACTTTAATAAGTAACTTGGCATGGTCTAAAAATATCTTCCTGAAACTACACAACAATGAATTTCACATTAAAATACCTTTAATAGCTTGCCTGACTTGGTTTTAAATAGATTCAGTATTTACTATGCTGATGTTTTTAGATATCAAGAGAAGAATGTCACTTACATTGATGTCAACTGATAGCATGTTTTAAAATCACAGTTGTAATAATGCCTCTCTGCTAGAGAGACTACTACATCCAAGTTGTCTTGGAGACCATTCACTGTATCCGGGACGACAACCTCACTAGGTTTGTTATACTGTGGGCGAGATACAGGCTAAGATTGGTTAGACTGCTAAGAAAATTACTGTACCTATCACACCATTTCTTTTAAAATATGCCATTATCTACTCATAGGAACATGAGCCTTTGATAACTGCTGTTTTGAGGCAATTTTTATGAATACATTTTGAATACACTCTGCTTGCTTTATCTGGAAGCATACTCTACAATGGATTTCTTAAATTGGTTTTAAATATCATGAAACAGATTAATCTGTAATTAAAGAAAAAAAAAAATCTTGCAATCAGCAGGACACAGTCTTTTGCCCACCTTTTTCAGTTTGTTCTCAAACAGGAAATGGAGAAGTTCCTTTTCTTCATCTGTACACTGTTGGCTCAGAGGAAGGGAATCCAGGAAGTCAATCTCTGCAGGGACACAGAACATGGAAGAATGGACAAAACTATGGAGAAAGATGTAAAGCATTAAAAATATAAACAATGAATGAGCATGTGTCCGGTAACTTATGCTAACTATCTCAAGGTGATTTCCCCCAATTCTAAATTAGTTTTCAAAGCATAATCAGACAAAGATATAGTCATCACAAATATACACTTCTCAGCCTTACCTTCTTGGGCTGTCAACATATGATAGGAGGTTAGGAGATCAAAAGCTTCAAAGCAGTAGACGTCAAGCTTCAAGGCCTCTTTATAACTTGCTGTGGCCAGGGGTCGATTGTCCATAGCATCATAGATTTTCCCCCGCAATAGGCAGATGGAGCTGTTGATCTGAAAGAGAAGATTGGAGAGAGCATCAGCACCATGACATGCAAGACAGACAATAAAACCTTGAGATATTTTGAGTGCTGACAAATATCTAATCTCGCAAACTGCAACTTTACCATTCAGAAACATTTTATTTAGTAAGGATTTTGTGTTACATTTATTTAATGCACACATTGAATTTTGCATGCTTTCACTCATCATGATAAACTAGTCCAAATCTTTCTTGATACTGTAACCAGAATTTTTTTAATTGGTGAGAGAGAGGTCAAAATATACTTTTACAAGCCATCCAACACAACAACAATGACAACACAAGAATTTTTTTAGACACTGCAAACGAAGACAATGTAACATTTTTGAAAAACTGCAAAAATAAGTTCTTACATTAGGCTCTAATGGGTGCACAAAAAGTGAAAGCAGACTCACTGAAGCACTAGACATTCCCCAGTCCTTGGCTCCCTCACCAATCCCATTATCCTCCTTAATACTCTTGTCAAGCAACTTCCTGCTGGCAGGTTCCTCCATGTCCAGAATGTCCAGCGCTTGCTGGTATTCTTTAGCAGCATACTGAAATATGAACAGTATGATGCACACAACTACATAAAATGTTTCTAGAAACAAAGACTAGCATTATGTGCATTACTCAACTATACAGTCAAAAGGTATAGTTGGCAAAGCAAAATACTCACATGGCATCTTGCAGCCAGATACTGGCATGCTCCATACAACTAAAAGGAAGCAAAAGAAAATGAAGTAGCAGCATATGGCATAAAATAATCTAACCACAGTAGAAGCACAAAAGTCTCATGAGACTTCAAAGCAAACTAGTTACAGAACACACATATAGTAATAGTAAAAAATAGTGCTGTTTGTTATGAGCACCCAAACAGGTCCCATCTACACATTTTGGTGTACCTTGTCAAGTTTCCTTGAGCGGAGTGCATGCGAGGCCCTGTGATACTGGTTTGTAAGGTAAAGGCACTGTGCCAGCCAGTACACGTCCTGGGGATCTTCTGCAATAGGGACATTTGCTCACATTCAGCCATTTCTCACAGAACAGCATGTAAATGTAAGATTACACCAATTCAGTGCAAGCTGAAGAGGGACAGCGGGACAAAACAAGTGCAGAAACAAGTGAGAAAATTCCTTACCATGTGACAAGGAGGCAATTTTATCTGCCCAAAACAGGGCACTCTGGTACTGTTGCTGTAAAGGCAAGCCATCAAACGTGAAGATGATATGCAGAAATCAACAATCCTTTAATATTTTGTAGACTTGATTCACTCATCTACCTGATTATGTGACATTTATATAAAATCAAATTGTATTCCTCTCTGGACATAATATAACAACATATTACACAGCAAGGGGAAGTTTGCCACATATTCCAGCAACAAGATGCTCAGACATTTTGTGTTAATCATGCAACAGCAGGACAAATCACAGCACTGTTTACACTTAAAATATACTTAGCTGTCTATCAGTTTCAAAACTATTACTTAAGGCCTCGGTTAAGTATGTCTTCTAATGATCAATGAAGAACAACCCAGTCGTTGAGCTTTGACTGCAGAGAGTACGATATCAACTACATTAAATAACCATCATTACAGTACATTGTTTTTTTGACTACCGAGGTAAAAGTGCATGGTAAAAACAGCAGCTGAGTACCTGATCGATGTAATGTCGCACACGTTTCCGCAGCCTCTCGAGATTCATTCTGATCGCCGGTTTATTCCTCTGCAACTCAAAACGACTTACTTTGCAGCTATGAAATAAAAAACCATAGTAGCTCCGTGCTACTATATATTTTTTAATTTTGTACACTAGCTAACAGCTCACTCAAACCTGCAGAACTCATTTAGTCCCGCGACTTCTCCACTACCGGTGGTGTTACGATGTTAACGGCCCGGCGGGAAACGGTTCCTGACATCTTCATCCCTCCTCGATCCTGCTGCTCCGCGAAAGACTGAAACAACGTACATACGGGATATTTCGCTCAGAAAGAACTATCGGCGACGTATTGGATCGATGTGACGTAACGAAACAGTTGAAAAGCATAAAGCCCTATTCGGCTTTTCATCATCATTATTTATTGGGATGCTTATATTTACTTTGCTCAACTTTTAAAGATACCGGGCTGGTCCTAGAATGATGAACAGAGGAAATATGAAAAGTGTGGACGCAATGAATTAATAAATCCATAGGGTACCAAGTTGCCAAGTAACAATGCAGAGCGAAATCAACGAGGACCTGGGAAGAAATGTTTTTCCATATTACTACTGTTCTTATCGAAACTGTATTCGATAACTTCCCATTCTCGTTCTTTGAAAAATCAATTTACAAATTTTATAAATAGTAATGCTGTACATCCATCATTGATTGCAGCAAAGTGAATTAGTAGTAGCAGGAACCGACAACAAAACACCCAGTACTGTACTCTAAAAAAAAAAAAATGGACCTATAACTAGTATAACGCCATAACAAATGTCAGCATTGTCATTGTTGCTTCAAGGGGTGACTGGTAGTACAGCGAGTAGCGCTGCTGTTTCATATCGCCTGGGTGGTGTGTGAGGACGTGGGTTCGAGTCTCTGCGGAGTTTGCATGTTCTCCCCGTGTCTGCGTGGGTTTCCTCTGGGTGCTCTGGTTTCCTCTCATTGTCCAAAGACATGCTGCTCAGGTTCATCCAGTGTATAAGTGTGAGGGTGTTCCTTTGACGTACGGATGAGGATAATCTAGCAAGTCACTGCGGTTAATAAGGTGTGCATTACATTAGTATCCATTATAAGTCGCTTTGAGGGAAAAGCGTTTGCTAAATAAAATGTTATGAAAGTGCGTTTTCTGCAGCGTCAAGACACCAGTTTTACATTCTCTGACATCACTGATACTAGCACCGTCATGTACACGCATTTGCAAACATTTTTAAAACATGTATTGTATGACACCAAGTTTTGTTCTTACGTGGCAGGAATTCCTTTTTTTTCAAGTATTAATTAAGTTCATCGACAAGACAAGTGTTGGATCCATTTCGCAATTGATCTTGCAATAGAAAACAGAGAAGCAAGTAAATACATAAACGAACAAATCTGCTATAATTTGGGCTCTGAGTTGTTCATCCAATGATTTTTGTGTACAGTGAAAACTTGAAATTATGTGAGCTGCATTAAGAAATATGGTTTCGCACAACTCAGGCATCTGACTGAAAAGGAGAATGTGACCAGGTAGTGCAACAGCGCCATCCGCAGGTGAGAGTGGAGCATTGCATGTGACGTGTGCGCTTCGCTGCATAATGAGGTTGTGGAGCCACACACACTTTCTAAACCACTTGTCCCATACGGGGTTGCGGGGAACCGGAGCCTAACCCGACAACTCAGGGCATGAGGCCGGAGGGGGAGGAGACACACCCAGGACAGGACGCCAGTCTGTCGCATGGCACCCCAAGTGGGACTCGAACCCCAGACCCACCGGAGAGCAGGACCTGGTCCAACCCGCTGCACCGCTGCACCCCTGTTTTGGAGCTAGAAGATGCAAAAGTTTTGCAGTCTATTGCCATGCTGTAATTCCCCATGGAAATTTATCAGAAGATGCAGATTAAGTTGTTCTGTATTTCATATTAATTAAAGTAATTAAATAACAGATTCTTCATAAGTCTTAAGGCAACATCATGAATGACTCGTTGTAAATCATAGCATGGTGGCATAAGCGAGTAGTGTTGCTGCCTCACAGTGTCTGGGTAGTTTCCTCCCACCATCTAAAGACATGCTGTTCAGGTGGACTGGTGACTGCAAAATCACGTATCGTGTGAGTGACAGACAGAGAGTGTGTTTCACTGATGTATGGGTGATTGACTCATTGTACGTAGTGTATCTAGCAGTGTAAGTCACCTTGGTGAATAAGCTGTGTAGGCTGGTAAAATTACATAGTGTTCATTGGAAGTCGCTTTGAAGAAAAGTGTCTGGTAAATAAATAAACATAAATGTAATATAAACATCCATAACAACTCAGTATGATGCAATGCAGTTAATATGTTTTATAGTAAATCACCACTCAGTTTTCACAAAATTGCGATGTATCATAAAATCGCAAAATGTAATGTAAATGCAAATTTACCGAAAGAAGTTATGAGCTACCCACAGTCTGTATGCACAGTTTGAAACAAAACCAGGTTGTTTTGTGTGGAAGACAACTTTAAGTAAAAAAGAGCTGCATTGTGTAGATGTATTTTCTTCACTATGCTTTTTTTAGTCATGGTAAGTACACACACACACACACACACACTTTCAGAACCGCTTGTCCCATACGGGGGTCACGGGGAACCGGAGCCTACCCGGGAACACAGGGGCGTAAGGCCAGAGGGGGAGGGAACACACCCAGGACGGGATGCCAGTCCGTCGCAAGGCACCCCAAGCAGGACTTGAACCCCAGACCCACCAGACAGCAGGACTGTGGTCTAACCCACTGCGCCACTGCGCCACCGCACCCCCTTCATGGTAAGTATTCAGTCCTTATTTTCAGTATTCTATCAGAAATGTCTGTTGGTTTTGGACTCTTGTGGGAAAAATAGAATCTCTTGATTTTATTGCAATATTCTTATGGTAGTTTAAATCTACAGTCTGACCTGTGCTCAGTTAAAAATCCGGTAAAGATCCATTAGTCTGAAAATTAAAGGTCAGCAGCCTGAGAAATCTTTCCAAGTCTGAGATGACAGAAAAACAGCCTGTTTTATACCCTACAGATATTTGCTTTTCAAGGACTGTATGGCAGTTTATGCTGAAGGAGAGAGGGGGGGAACCACTGCAGAGGGGTCTTTGTTTGTAAATTCAACATTACTTATTGCTCTTTCAGCTGGCTTTAGTCTGGAATATGTCTAATCAAAGCAATCTTTTGAAATGCCTATTCTTAGCTGGAGGTGCTGAAATTTCCATAGATGAAACCAAGGACATAATGCAGCTATAGTTTTACAACTGTCAGTTGTCAGCTCTTGTCCTTCAGTGTACAAGTCTGTGATGTCATTGTAAAATATTGCTTTTTTCATTGGCAAAACAATTGATTTCTTCTAGAGAAAGGTATTCACCTTTGTTTTATGTGTTCAGAGAGGAGGTTTTCAGTGACTCCAATTGTACTCTTACTGTCTCATTAAATCAAGTGAAGGTTAACAGAGTATTTGTACTTAAAATCAGTCGAGAAGATTTTAAAGTTTGTTAAAGCATATACATTTGGTAGTAATAGTAGTTAAAGTAACTAATCTCTTCAGTGGGAAACATGAATAATATTTTTCTGAGCATTGCTGAAACTATTTTGCTAATACAGACATTTGAAACATTGCTTGCTATTGAAATATCCCAGGTTAAAACTGTGCACCCAATTAAGCTATATATTACTATAGTTTGTGATTATAGTGACTATACATATTGACATTTCGCAGGGTTAAAAGCAGAATTTCAGGCCTATGAACTAAATTAAATGTTTTTTTTTCTTTGTTAATGTACAGTACACTTTCCACTCACAAAGCATTTTTATTAGGGCCCTCAAATACAGTATTTGTATAATTATATTAAGTCATTCAGAAAAAAGATCTGACAAAAAATATCTTTCCTTCTGTTTGTGTAGGGCTGTATATCTCAGTCAGCAAAGGGAACCAAAAATGAACCTTTGGCTTATATGCATCAGCTGTGGATGATGTCACTGAATCATCTAGGGAATAAATCCCAGTGGGAAATATGGAAAGGTAGACATTCCACCCATTACTGCCAAAGACAGAGCCCAGATGGTGAGCGTTTTGTGCAGTCAAAGTTGTTGACTTCCCTTTATTGTACAATGACTGCATTTTGTTGGGTGAACTTATATGTTTAATTTTGCGGAACAGCTGTCTCTGTTTCGTGCAGTTGGTTCTGATTTTTCAAAATGCCATTTAATTAATTAACACTGCACGACTGAGTAATTACAGAACATTGTCACAAGTTGTTTTTGTTTTTAAATGCCACTTGTGTAACATGTTCGTGTCAGTGAGGTTTTATTAACAGTTTGCATGTATGTTGGGTCCTCACCTTACAAACAGAACTGGGACGGGATATCTGTTCGCAGCTCAGTTTCTTCATTATTCAAAAGTCTCTTTCACCTTATGTCATGATCAATAAAAGATTCATAATACAAAAATCCCCCAGTTTACTCACAGGTTATATTTTATAAATAGAAATCTACACTGGATTAAAAATTCACTATAAGACATTCATTTTTCACCATTAGCTTCCTCTACACAGGATTGCTGTACTCCAGAGTGTTAAAATGAACAGAAAATCTTCTAAAATCCATAACTTGAATTTTTCTAATATAAGGACCTAGTTCATGTACATCTCCAAGTTTTAAACTCCTGCACATGCTATTGCACAAACTGCACAGATGGAAGGCGGAGTCCAGGAGAGTTTTCTTTCAGCTGGACAGTGAAATTTACAGATTAATTTTTTTGCCTTTGTTTAACCCATTTTCACACTCTTCAGTAGTTCAACACGGGTGACATACTGGCAGTTCAACTATATTTCAGCCATTTGACAAAACAAACCTGTCTGAACAAATAGAATCATTAAAAAATTTTTGTTTTACTTTGACAAACCTAAGAATTTACAGTCTTAAGTTTTTCACATACTGGAAGCAGCTTAACCTTTGTGTACTGACCAAAATACCTTAAATTTCCATGATTGCAATGATCTTCAGTTCAGTGGCTATGACTACAAGGTTTAATTTCATCATCATGCCATACTTGGAAAGATTCATTGACATGTAAAACCTATTGCTTCCCACCCCTTTGTTGACATCCACAGCACCATTCTTAGAGTTTACTGTTATTGGTTAACACAGCAAAAAAAAAAAAAAAATCAGATAAAATTGAAATGCAGATCAAATAACTGAATACTGACTGCCGTATTTTTTAAAAGAATTATGAGTACACATTGACATACACATTAATGTATTTACATAATATTGAACCAATCTAGACAGAACAATTTATCAAATTGGTTTTGCAACGAAAAATGGAGACGCCAAGCATCAACACCCTGTTATTCCAGATACCACATATATGTTACAAGGCTGCTGTGTTTCTGTGAGCAGCTCTGTGGACTAGTGATTGGGTTACTTGACACACCTGAATCACAAGTGTATGCTTAGTCAAAATGGAAGCGACATGTATTTGAAGATTTCACAATATTCAGTACGAATAACGTGAAGGTACTTAGATGCCAAAGAAATAATTTCTGGAGAGATGATTTCAGAGGCAGTGGATTGGCACTGTGGCAGCCCCAAACACAAACTACCAAAAAGAGACCGAATAGGATTACCCCCAAGACCTATATTACTACAGTAAATCACAAGGAAATTTCAGGAAACCCCAAAAAGCCACCAGAAAATTATATTCTGATACAGAGTATACACATGAAATTGCTTCCCTTCAGACCACTTAGTGTTATATCAGCACGTGCAACTGATTTTTTTTTTTTTTAAACTAAGAAAGCTAACAGTTTTTGTGGTTTTGTACTCATTTAATTAGTTTAAATATATTTTGAAAGGTTCCTGCTGTCATAGAGAACAGAGGACACAGGGGTGGCTGGACCCAAGTGCAGGATCATTTATTTAGAACCAAGGGATTCGACGCGTTCTCGTTGTTGGGGACGGGCAAAGAGTCAGTCGATTGACGAACAGGACAGAGGCAAGGATCAGAAGTTGTGGTCGGGAGGCAAGGTGGGCAGCCATTTTCCAAAGAGATATGGAGCGGGACTGGGGAACGATGAGGGAAAGGACTTGGGAAAAAGCAAGTTGAGGTAAGTTGGAGAACGCAGATGTGATCGTTGTCTCAATGAGATTCTGTAACTGAGCAGAGGCTGAAATGTGTTTTTATAGCAGAGTGCTCCGATTGATGCTAGGTGCTTAATCCGAGCAAATTGCTGCTTGTTGAGGTGCAGGTGTGGTTGTGACAGTACCCTTTACCTAGCCGTCCTGCGACCCCTGGAAGGGGGTTGGCCTCTGGGAAGGGGTGCTGGCCCATTCGAATGGTCCCTATGGAAGTTGGTGATGAGGGACGGATTGAGGATGTTGGGCGCCGGCACCCAGCTGCGTTCCTCCGAGCCATACAACTCCCAGTCCATGAGGTAGTATAAGCCCCCACGCCGACGAACTCTTGTACGTCCTCATGAAGGGAAGGCCACCAGTACCTCTTTTCAAGCAGGAAGAGAGTCCATTGACTCCCAGGGTGACCGGCTGCTGGGGTGTCATGTACCCAGTGGAGCAGCTGGGATTGCATCCTTGCTGGGACATACTCCTTGCCCTCGGGGGTGTCTGCTGGACCTGGGTCCTCCACTTGGGCCCTCTGGAGATCCTGTGTGAACTGCCACCGCACAGGTGCTACAAAGCACGAGCTCGGCAAGGTGGTCTTTGTTGAGGCAGGGGCCGGGTCTTTGTCGTAGAGCCTGGATAGGGCATCGGCCTTGGTGGTCTTCAAGCCTGGGTGATATGAGATGTTCAACCAGAGTCTGGTAAAAAAGAGAGCCCAACGGGCTTGTCGTGGGTTTAGTCAACTGGCTGTTTTGAGACATTTCAGGTTCCTGTGGTCCATAAGGACAGAGAATGTGGCCCCCCTCCAACCAGTGCCTCCATTCCTCCAAAGCCAGTTTAATGGCCAGAAACTCCCTATTTATGATATCCTAATTGCACTCAATGGGCAATAGCAGAAGTACGCACATGGATGGAGCTTTGCAGGAGTCCCCTGTCTTTGCGACAGGACCACTCTTATGCCCATAGTCGAGGCATCCGTCTTGACAACAAAAGACAGCAAAGGATCAGGGTGCCTAAGGACTGGGGCTGTTGTGAACAGCTGTTTGAGTTCCTGGAATGCCTCCAGGGCCTCTGGCTGCCAGGCAAGCTAAGACCCCTTTCCCTTCAGGAGAGAGGTGAGGGGAGCAGCAATGCTACTAAAGCCATGAATGAAACAATGATAGAAGTTTTGAAACCCTAAGAACCTCTGTAGAGCCTTTACGGAGGTCGGGCGGGGCCAATCGAGCACTGCCTGGACCTTATCTACCCCACCTGCACCAAGTATGAAGCCCAGGAAGGCCACATGCTCCTGATGGAAGGGACACTTTTCACCCTTGACAAAGAGGCTATTCTCTAATAAGTGACCAAGAACCTGTCTTACGTGTCCTACATGTTCGGCCGTGTAGCGTGAGAGCACCAGAATATCATCCAGACACAGAAGAACACACTGGTTCATCAAATCCCCCAACACATGGTTAAGGAAAGCATGAAAAATGGAAGGTGCATTAGCTAGCCCAAATGGCATAACCAAATATTTATAGTGACCCAGGGCGGTGCTAAATACAGTTTTCCACTCATCCCCCTCCTGGATGTGGATCAGGTTATACTCGCTATGTTGCTCCAATTTGGTGAAAACCCGCACCCCGTGGACCTGTTCCAGGGCTGCCATTAACAAAGGCAAGAGATGGCAGTATTTCACAGTGATGTCATTGAGACCACGGTAATCAATACAAGGACACAGCCCGTCATCCTTCTTTCCTGCAGAAAAGAAACTCACAGAGGCCGGTAAGGTACAAGGTTGAATAATGCCCGAGGCCAAGGCTTCAGTCACATACTCCTCCATGGCCCTCTGCTCAGAAAGAGAGAACAGGTACACATGGCCTCTCGGAGGGGAGGTCCCCAGCAGGAGGTCAATAACACAATCCCATGGCCAGTGTGGAGGCACAGCAGATGCTTGGGCCTTACTAAAAACCTCTGTGAGATCTTTGTACTCCTCTGGCACAGCCAGAGGCTGTGCGGACCCAGGGCTCTCGATAGAGGTGACTCTACAGGGTAGAGTAATTTTACTGGACTCATTTAGGGTAAGCATGTTGCTCAACGGTAATACAGCTTGAGGTGGCAGTCAATCCTGCAACCTTTGGGTCCACACGCAGCAGCTCTAACCACTACACTGCCAGCTGTCCTTTAGCTTAATGTTTTCTTAGGAAAATATACAAAATGCCTTTTTAAAACCTGACAATAACAGGATTTTCAAGTTAGGCTCAGAGGGGCCAATGGAGGATGTTAAATCACGAAACATTGTGCAATACCTTTTTATTAACAAAACCTTATTTCTTGTCCTTTTCTTTCAGATTTATACCTGGATGACCTTAATACTTTGGAGAATTTCTTACTCCTCAACAAAATAACTTTTTATTATTAAAGATATGAATGTGGAATTGAATTCATAGTTTCAGATGTCTGATAAAAATCTGTTTTCATATTTTCTGATGCGTTTGTCATATTTTTTGTTGAAAATAAATTAAATTTAGTTTTTAAAGAGAAATTATTGCCTCAATAAAACTAGCAGTTGTTTCCAGGGATATGTGTGTTTAGTCCACTGTGCCAGCAGAAGAGTTATTTTATCTTTGCAAGAGTGAGAAACCCACCTCCGTTCCTCCCTTGACTTGCCTTAAAAACCGCGCAAATGGTCGCTATGGGTGAGGTTTGACTTGACACTTTGTATGCATGCAAGAGTGAGGAGTCAGCATGAAGAATACTTCTTCCTGTTAGTTTTATCTGTATTTTGGATTCATCATGTGATTTATATAAGTAAAAAATTAACTTGAATAAATGCCAGCTCTGCTTAGACTGCAAACAGATTTTTGATAATGCTCTCTTGATTTATTTTGGATTAATGCTGTGGAATTATAGGATGATGTTTAGTTCACTTCAGGTTTAATACCTATTAATGTCCTTGTACTCTGTAATCACCCAGCGATCTTATGAACCTTTTTCAATAATTCAGCAAAATGTTGAAAACAGGCTTAACAGATTAGTCAACATGTATCAAGTTTTACCATCCATTTATGGAAATATGGCCTCTTTCATTCCCAAATGTTCAGAGGCTTTTCTTTTGTTAATCTGGTGTCTGGGACATTTCAAAACTGTAATGATCAGTGGGCCAGCAGAGTGCAACAATTCATTTTTTTATCTCATATTCAACAGCAAGTACCATTTTTCATAACTGTCCTAAATTGGGATAAAATGAACTGCAGACTCTGTAATTAATCATTAATGAGTTTATGGCCCATTTGAGTATATTTTAAAATATAGTGAAGTATCCGGACAGTGATTTTTTTTTGGCATCTCTTCCAACACTTGGAATGCAAAATGATACAATAAATAAAGGATTAAAATGCAGAATGTCACATTTAATCTGAGAGTACTATTTAATCTGAAAGTACTCTAGGATGAACAGCTTTGGAATTACAGGACTTTGTGCATAGGTTCCTCATTTTAGGGAAGCAACTGTATTGGCATTATGTATTACAAAGTGATCACATCTAACACTTGCTAAAATGAAATGCAAAGACTGTCTGATCTATCTATCTATCTATCTATCTATCTATCTATCTATCTATCTATCAGGTTAGGGGTCCTGCTGCATGATGCCATGCTGTTTAAAGAGACTGATAGCATTTGCTTCTGTCAGAGTAGGCCAGATGTTCCTGTGGGTGTTAGGAATCATCTTGCTGCTACCAGCAGTCATATCTTCAATAAAAACCAATGAATCAGTTCCAGGTATTCTCATACACACCCATGTAGCAAGTCTTTGATACATTTAAATTCTGAATTGGTGACTCCAAATTACACTATTGCTTGGTGATTTACCTGTTGATTTAGGAATGCTTACTGTTTTTGATGTGTAATTCTTTTATTCTATGTCATTTGTATTCATTTCTTGTTATTATCTTTGGTCCTCATGTTTACAGATGTTGCCAAAAGAACCCAAAAGTAAAAGTAAACCCTAGAATCCAAAACAGAGCTCTCATGTATGTACACTGACAGTTCAAACTAACACCCCTGTATGACAGGAGATAGCTGTAACTCCAATTATTCAGTTACTTTTGTACCATATAATAGGGCATATATGTACAAAATGTTGAGTAGTTTCAAAGTCTGTTCAATATGGATGAAAGTAGTCTCTGATAAAAACTGATTTTCTACAATTTATTCCCATAGCCATTGTATCAGCTAGTCAAAATATCAAAAATACAACTCTGAATACAGGGTTACTCTTAGAATGGAGGTTTGTGAATATGCATTCTGCATACATTTTATTCTAGTACATCATAATTGGATTTATTCAACTTTAACACCAAAACATCATACAGTACAGATTCAGATACAGGGAATATTCCAGAGCAGCTGCTGGTTTACTGAAGACATAACGTGGTGGATGCCCTCCATGCTCACTCTTAGAGACTAGTAAAAGGTGGAGCTAAAGTTTATTTCTGAGTTGAACATTTTAATGAGAACTGAATGAACCCCGAGGGTAAGTCCCCAGGTGAAGAATCCTGGCTTCTTGTGACTCAGTGAACATTGAACGTTGCCAGGTTGAGCTCATCAACACAGAAAATGCTTTGTAAAAAATATCCCATGACTCAGCAGACATATGTTTATAGAGATGGGATATAAGACCATGTTTTTCCTGAAGTAGGATGACACTGGAGTGAATCTCTCGAAGTACAGAACAGGCTTCATTAGCTTGTCATCCTATCTGAATGAGGCTCATTTTCATTTTACAATCAGTTCAAGCTGAATATCTGGAGATTATGCACTAAAGGTGACATTAAATACTTCTACTACAATTGTTTTGGGATCCATTTCCCTAGCTTCTCAGCCATACTGGTAATGCTTTTGAGCCCATTCACAGTGATGAGGATTTATTTAGTGTAGCATCTGTACATCATCTTTCAATGCATACAGCCTTGAGAATAATACTTTTCTGAGTAGTCTATTTTTTTTGTAAAATATACATGTACATGTACACACACACACACACACAGTCTGAAACCACTTGTCCCAAGTGGGGTTGCAGTGAACTGGAGCCTAACCCAGGAAGACAGGGTGCAAGGGGACACACCCACGATGGGACACCACTCCATCGCAAGGCACCCCAAGCAGGTCTCGAACCCCAGACTCACCAGAGAGCAGGCCGCGGCCAAACTTGCTGCACCACCACACTCCCTTCTAAAATGTATTTGGATTAAATTGTTATAATCAAATGTTAATATTTTTAGTAATCTGGGTACCAGAAAATGGATTTTGCATTCATATTTACGTGCCAGTTTAAAATGCATCGCTTAGCCTACTTTTGTGGATAGAACATCAGACAGAGTTAAATATCATTTTCCCTTATATGCTCTTTTGAATATTATTTCATTTTACTCCTTTATTCTAACAAAAACAGGTACCATTAATTTAATCTAACCTAAAATGGAATTAATTAATCTTAGTTGGTACAGTCTGGGAAATTTTCTTGGAAGTTCTAATGCAATAAGTGCAATGTAACTATGAAAAGCCTTTGATCATACAGTAATACACAGGGAAAGACATTCAAACCCCTGTGCAAAAATTGTTAATAGGTTGTGGTAACAATTCAAATAAAATACAAGGCCACCCTGCTCTTTATTGCAGTCCAGAATTATACAATAATACACAGGGAAAGATGTTCAACCCATCCGAAAATTAAAAGTAAATAGCTCGTTAGTTACTTTTAATTTTCTAGCTAAAACTAGCTAAACAATCTAAAACTAGCTAGTAACTATTAATAGCTAGTTACTTTTAATTTTTTAACTTTCTTTTAGCTAACAACCACTAATACTTGTAAAATTATTTTCTATGAATTTCCTTGGCTTGGAAATACAGTATTTTATTCATCATTCTTTTGGTGTATTGCATATAGTATGTCTTAATAGGTGGAGTGAATATTTAAGTTTTATCAGACTTTGGGGACTTATGATAAAACATACTGTATTTTCAACACAGTTTAAAAAAGTGTTTGTAATTGCAGGTAATAAAAACCGTTTCATTTGGAGCTTTGCAATGGCCAATGGAAAGGAAAGAGGTTATTATTACCACTGCACTACTATTATTAAACCATGGTTTCATTGTTCAGAAATAGTTGGAACATGTAGTTGTCATTGCTGATCAAATGGATAGAATTACAGAGCAGCAAACAAGCTCTTGACGTCGTGTGGAAAATTACACTCTGGGACAAGTGAACCTGCACATGGCAAACAGAGTAGTCATGAGCACTGAGATCACACCCGCTGGCCTTCTGGGAGGCTGATCTGAAAAACAGAGCTGAGTGCGGCAGTAGGTCACACTGCATGACTCATGCCAGAAAGCATTAGCTTTAAAACAAACCATCGTGTTGGCAGAAAACACAATCCAGTAATCAAATGGTGACAACAGAAATAAATGGCAAAATCAAAATATTAAAACATAAATATTGTTCAGAGTGTCGATAAATTCCGGGATGACTAATTTATTTTTTTAGCGTATTTCCACACTGATGCCAAGTAAA
The DNA here is from genome assembly GCF_900964775.1 of Scleropages formosus. Lineage (NCBI taxonomy): Eukaryota > Metazoa > Chordata > Actinopteri > Osteoglossiformes > Osteoglossidae > Scleropages > Scleropages formosus. The sequence goes on along the minus strand of NC_041819.1, from coordinate 8,801,392 downwards.
ACATTTCAATATTGCTGTTTTTACTTGACAGACAGCAGTACTAAATTGTTTCATAAGTTTTGTCGCCAGTTAAAATGAAATGAAACAACAAAACAATGACAGGAACTTAGATGTGCATTTTGGTACATGCACTGTATGCTTTATGTAATAAAAGCAGATCATTAAAATCTGTATTGTGTTTTGCAGATTTCAGGATACCTCACACTGATTTGTGGCAACATATTTTTTTCCTTTAATGATGAAAATCCATTGAAGTTTACAAATGCCTCATATGCCTTGTTGTGTTGAGTTGGCAGTTGCTCATTCAGTGTGCCTGAGAGCTCATGATAACCTGGGATGCTGCTCGTGCATCAGCTGTGTCACACAGCTGTTCAATCATTAGCACATGTGCTCCTCTTGCTCTTGCTGTAGTGTTATTTTGCAAATGTTTTTGTTTTTGTGGGGATTTAATGGCATTCTATGGCCCATGGATAAAAAGAAGGTGAAATTATTGACGTTTTTCTACAGTGCCCTCGTAACCCTTGCCAGCTCTCCAAACCACCTTCAGCACCAACTCACTTTGTTCACTCTGTACTCCACCATCGATGCACACCTGTTGTTACCTTCATTGCAGCATATGGATAACAAGCCATTAAATAATCAGGTAAAGACAAAAATAATATATATTATGCATTTTTATTTGGTGTGATATTGATATATGTCATTGTCTGTAACTTTATATTACTCACTATTCAAATTGCAATGTCATCAAAACTGGGAGACAGGGTGAACACTGAAGAAGTAGTGCATATATGACAGTCCCCCCAATATTTCTATTGAGTGCTCTTGATAATGTTTTTGGTGCCCCAATACTAGTTATATATAACTAATGATTTTTTGCTAGGGAATCGGTAGTGTTTATGATGAAACACAGACCCTAGTATGTGTCTGACGTACAGGGTTGGGAAAGGAGAAGTTTCTTAAAGTAACTGAAATTTTTGTTTTACTAATACTCTCACTACAACTACAGATGTCTGAGAATAAATTTATTTGGAAATGAAGGACTTTTTCTGCACTCCAGACCTATTGCTTATAGCTTCCTTAGATTAATATACGCAAGGTCATAACTTTGGTTTCAAATGAGGGGGGAAAAGGACCCCAAAGTTTTAGGGGCTGTAACACACACACACACACTTGCTGAAACTGCTTCTCCTGTAGCAAACCAGAGCCTAACCTAGCAACGCAGGGCTGGAGACACCACTCTGTCGTAAGGCACCTCAAGTAAGACTTGAACCCCAGACCCACCACAGAGCAGAACCCAGCCAAGCCCGCAGCACCACCGTGCCACCACACCCTCCTTGGCCTACAACAGTGCCTGAAAATTTCAAGTAACACTGGGAACAATATCTGTAAGATATTAAATGTTCTGAGGTCATAAATTATGGGTAAGGATTTAAGGTGAAAGATTTAAATCAAGTTAGCTTCAACTTAGAAAATAAGGTTTTTTACCTTATTCCTGTGTTCTGTGTGCCAAAAGGAATTACCTGATGATTATACTTCCAAGGCATTTTCAGTCGTGGAGTTATATATACAAACTGTTCTGAGTGTTTTTCTTCTCTGTCAAACTCTATCTTTGTTTTCTCTATCAAACAAAGAAACATGTAAGATTAATGCTTTCATATGGATCTTTCACTGGTCTTGTAAAAATATTTTCTTGATGCATGGCTACATTTTTCCATTTATACTTCATTCCAAATCTCTCAGTCTCTCTTTGCTGATATGAATTGT